>NW_024424341.1:7971088-8009600 GCF_017311325.1 Ursus maritimus | reverse complement strand
GGGTGGGCTCTGGCTGGGGTTGGCGGGGGAATCGCACACATTTGCCCAGTGGGTCGGAACTCCCCGCGTGCTTTTCTTTTGTCTAACTATTCTCCGAGCGCACGTGGCCAGCTCCTGGCCGGTGTGGGTGACCGCTGTAAGCTTTGCAGTGATGAACTGCCATACACAGCTGTTTATTTACGTTTTGGTTCACACTGCTCCTGGACCAGGCCAGGGAAAAACAATTCACTCCACAAGGGACTTCTGCAGAAGAAATTCTGCCTCGTCTTTCTAGGAGAGCCTGCATCCAGAAGGCTCGGGCAGAGCAGGTCCCAAACTGCATTTGAGTGCTTTTATTTGTTGAATGGATGATGGTGTGGTGGGTCTTATTATTCATCTTGCTAATTGGTCGTGTTCCTTATAATTTCAGGCGAGTTGCCCCTCTCTGTTTAAAAAAATCTTTTTTTTTTTAAACTTAATGTATTTTCCTACAAGAAAAAAGATGCTGATGAATAAAGAGAACAGATAGAAATCACCCTTAATCTCATCTCCCGGGGAAAACTGCTGTTAACAATTTGGTGTTTACCTTACCTGACTCTGTGTGTTCATACACATGTAAACACAGTTTTAAAAAACATTTTATTGAAGTTTGCTATTTAAACAGAAAAGTACACATATCAATAAATATGTAATGACTTGTTATTGATGCATAGCTTACATACAGAAAAGCTCAAAAGTCGTAAGCACAAGCTGGCTGAGTGTTCCCGCACTGGACCCGTCGGGGCAGAGAGGGCTGGATCGTGACGGGGCGTTGCCTACACTCCGGGGGACCACCTCGTACCCCCTTCTAGTCCCACCCCAGACTAACCGTGATCTTGACTTCTGAGAGCAAAAACAGTGGTGCCCGTTTTGGTTGCTTCATGCAAACAGAACCACTGTGTACTCTTACACACACGTGTTTAGTTTTATTTTTTATTTTTTATTTATTTTTAAAGATTTTATTCATTTATTTGACAGAGATAGAGACAGCCAGCAAGAGAGGGAACACAAGCAGGGGGAGTGGGAGAGGAAGAAGCAGGCTCCTAGTGGAGGAGCCTGATGTGGGGCTCAATCCCGTAACGCCGGGATCACGCCCTGAGCCGAAGGCAGACGCCCAACCGCTGTGCCACCCAGGCGCCCCCACGTGTTTAGTTTTAAATGGAGTTATCCTATCCATACTATTGTGTGACCTTTCCCCTCCAGCAGTATATGGTGACAGCGTCCCATGTCAGGACACACACATCTACACCATCGTTTTTAGTGGCTGCTTGCTGTTTCATTCTCAAAGTGCCACAATTTAAATTCCCCGTCGGAGCGTTTTAGCTTTTCACCGTGATAAACCACTTCTTATCGAACATCCGTGCTAGATGGGTGACTTTCGCCGTCTCCTCGGGGGGACGGGGTGGCCAGAATGGCCGTGGAGGGAGGGGCCCTCGCTGGGCCCCGGCTGGAGGAGCCCAGGCTGTCGAGTGGAGGATGCTGGCATAGCTTCAGTTTGCCAGCTGGACCTCATCAAGTACGGGTGTTAATTACTGGGAGGCCCCTGGTTCTGTGAGCAGGCGGGGGACGCTGGGGCTAACTCGCGAAACAGGGTCACCTTGAAACAGACGCTTCCAGGGGGAGCGAAACCGAGGAGAGGACCACGGGGAAGCACAGGGCCGGGGCACCGGCTTCCCACCCGTCTCCTCTAAGTCACCCCAGTGCTCTGGAGCCTCTGTAGGGGACGTGCATAGGGTCCCTCCGGCCCCACATAACAATGGTATGTGTGTCTTTGTCCCTGGCTCTAATTGGGGTGAGCTGGGAGCAAGAATACCCGTATCTGTGGCTTACCCCTTTCCAGAAGACCCTTGGACTCTGAGGCAGCTGGTGATCCCTGCATGTCCCAAAAATGTGGCCTGAGTGAGCACTGGAGCTCGGGAGTGGAACTAGGGTTGGGAAGTGGGGGGAGGGGGGCAGCCTGGCAGTGCCAAACGGGAGCCCAGCTGTGCAGTGCGCCCAGGTCAGGAGGCGCTGCCCGGTGGCCCCAGCCAGGTAAGCTCAGGGCTGCAGGCGCAGCAGGGCCAGGTTGGAGGAGAATTAGGTTATTGCATTTCCTCTGTAATTCTTCATCAGGGCTGCTGCCTGGATCTGTTGCGGGAAAATCAATGTGTTCTGAGTCCATAATTTCCCAGGTTGCTTTACTCCAAGTACATTGTGCAGGGAAAGGTGACATCTCCGGCCATGTCTGCGTAGACCAAATATATACATATATCTATAAAACTATTTATTTATATTTCTATTATACCCTTTCCTCCCTTCCCCTCCACCCCATCCCCACCTTCCAGCACTGGATTCATTGGAATTTCACAACCTTTGCATGCTTTTGTGAAAACACTCATTTGTGTTTGCACCAGGCCGCTAATGGCGGACGCCCAGGTCTGCGGAGCTTACCTCTGTTCAGCTCTCGTTATGGCGAGGAATGTGCCGTTAATAATGCATCTATGGAACTCAGCTGTGTGGGAGCCAAGTAATTATCCCACTGTAGCGTTCCGGCTTCAGTGTCATCACAACTGGGGCTTCATTAAAAGTCCTACCAGAGACGGTGTTGTGTGCTGCAGCCTGTATATATATTTTTTCATTTAAATTATCAGCCTTGCTATGGCTCAGAGGTAATTTGACTTTTTGAAACCGCTGAGCCCCTGTGAATTCCCCTCCCCTTCTCCCTCTCGCTGCTCTACCAGCTGATCAGCCCCAGAAGAACAAAAGGTTTATCTGAAGCTATGAAGCATATATTCACCAGCTTCTGGCGTCTAGATAAAAAAAAAATCAAAGTACTCCATTGAACATGTTAATACTGAGCAAAATGCACACAGCCAGATACTAAACCTTTACAGGGATTTGGGCATTTGAAAAGTGATACCCCGATCAGGTCTTGAGCTACGTTTCTTAGCCCAGAGAAGAGCAAGTAGCAAAGGAGGAAGGAAAAATGTTTATAAAGGAATATTAAAAGCAGCCAATGAGCTGCGTCAGAGCTGGCCACCTTTCGTCTTCGCCCTTTGTATGGTTTTGGCAGGGTGGGCAGCCAGAAGCCTGGTGAAGGGCACATCATAGGGCAGTGGGCTCCCCCCTTGGCTCTGGACTTTGAGCCTCCGGCCACTAGAGCGGTGAGTGGGAAGAGGGCTTGCCGTGACTCTTGAAAGAAACACAGAATTGGGATGGTGATTCTCCTGTTTGTTCCTCCTGATTCTCTGTGACCTCTTCAGCATTCTACAGTGGAGGGCTGGGGAGAGTCTCAGGAAGGGGTCCCAGCCAAGCACACTGTGTCTTGGGGCCTCCTGGAAGTCTTGCATTTCCCAGTTACTTCATTTCCCCGACGGGGAGCAGCCACCAAATCAGACTGGCAGGAGCCATCAGGTTCCATGAGTGAATCTTCCATCACAGAGCTAGCAGATAGGTGCTTGACTGGCAATGTCTGCTATGGGTGGTGAATTGGTGAATGGGTGCTTTTCCCACACTTGTCTATCAAATAAAACAGGCTTCCTGAGCTCCCATACTCTGCTTTGGATTAAGGAAGACATCGGAAAGGTGTAGGATTTGTTTCTGCCTGCTAGAAGCTTTCCGCATATTTGGGAGGCAAACATGGCTACAGAAAACATCTCATGTTATAAACAATTTATGATGAGATGCTGGAGTATACTTTTCCATCAGGAGAGGGAATATGGAGAATGGAGTAGTCCAAAAAGACGTCCGGAAGGTTATAGCACGTTTGGGCACGGATGAGGCCAGCTTGAAGCCAGGAAAGGTGTAGCACAATATACAGCTGGTGCCCAGATGGAGGGAAGGAGAGGAGAGTCTAGTTTTCCCTCTGTGTGGCCCTCGTGGAACCCTAAGGGAGCGCTGTCCTTTGTGGATGGGGCTTCGCCTCTGTGTGTGTAAGATTGGAGCTGGCTGCCCCCGACCTGTGCAAGGCCTCAGGTGTGCCCTGGGTAGGAAGTTGTGCAGAGATGACCCCAGACACAACGTCTTGAAGCAGCCCCTCTAGCAAGGGAAGGTGCACAGATCTCAGACTCTGCCCCAGACTTGGCATTGGTTCCCCCTTGTGCCCTTCTAGTCTTTACCAGCCAGCTCTGTGCCGGGCTTTGCGTTGAGTGTTGCGGATCCTTAACCAAGGCAGACAGAGCCCCCACTCCCCAATCCGACGGGAGAGGCAGCCATGAGGGTGTACGAGTTAGGGAGTGTTTGTCTCTCCTGGTTATGTGTAGGTAGATACGGGAGGATAGAGTGGTCAACAGAGGTTTGAAAGTAGAAAGGCACTTGAGCTGGGCCTCTGAAGGACGACTAAGAGTTCATTAGAAGGGAGAAAGAGAACCCTAGATGGTGGGCACAACAAAAACTCGGAGGCATTAAAAAGAACACAATGTTCCTTGAAACTCTTCTTGCCAGGGTCACCGGTGACTCCTGATGGTGGAAGCTGGTGGCTTTTGTGGTCCTTCTCGGCCCCTGGACCCTATGGAGCGCTCTCTGCACACTTGTCCTCGGGCATATCTGCCTACCCGCAAACTGGTCTCTGGCCCTGGCTTCCTTCTCTCCCGTCGTCACCCTCACAGCTAGCTGCCTATTTGCCGTCTAACTCAACGTGCCCTGAAAACGTCTTCGCCTTCCCCCACGCGCCAGGGTCAAAGACTCCCATCTCAGCCCTCTGCCTCAGCGGCAGCCCCCGCACCAGCTCCCTCTGCCCGTGCCCGCGACCCCTACCCACAGCTGGGGGACCCCCGTTGCCCCCCATTGCTTGTGAGCTAGCTCTTCCGGCCAGCCGAGCTCCAGCTCCCGTCCAGGCCTGCGGCGCCTCGGGCTCTGTTTGCCACAGAGGCGGCCTCCCCGAGGCCTCGCACGTTTGCCAAACTCGAGGCCAGCGGCACTCCATTCTTTGCTTTTGTTTAGCCAGGGACCGTTTCCAGGGCCTGTCCGTCGTGGTCAGGGTCGTGGAAGCCCCGTGGAGGAAGGGGATTCAGACTTAAAGGAACACGTCAGACGTTGCATATCGTCTCCCGAGACGCACACGCACTTAGATGCAGAGCCTCCCACCCATTTCTGGGGAAATAGGCCTTTGCCTCCTCTTGGGACAGTCCCTTTGTGCTTGTGTGAAGGGTTTTGGGAATCATTTTAGCGTCTGAACCCCCGCAACGGCCGCTCGTCCCCATCGAAGCCAAGACGCTGTGCCCGGTGATGTCCCACCCGCCAGGAACGAGGTCGCCCCTCCTCCTGGGCAGCCGGGGCTGGGGCCTCAGACAACAGACTGCCTCACTGCTGTCCTTCCCGGTCAGGACTCGGGGCGAGCGGAAAAGCTCAGCCAAGCACGTTTCGGTGTCGGGGAGCAGCTCGGAGGCCCCAGGTCCTGGTTCTCCCTGGTCCGGAGCTGGAAAGAAAGAGGCGGAAGAAGTGTTTGAATACTGTGCTGTGAAGGGAACAGTCCTGCAGCGAGGCCGTTGTGATATTAGAGCGGGCCTCCTAAGAGATCCCCTGGCTCTGAGCTGTGATCCACACACCACATTCACAGACAGCTGGTCGCCCAGCGTGGGCTGCGCCTGCCGCTCGGAGCTGGCACTCTGGCGGGGACCAGGTAATGCTCTAATTTCCCTCGTGCAGATGCGGCCAGGAATATCTTAATTTATTGGTGTGCTGGCATGCAAGAGGGAATGCTGCCGGTGCAGCCTTGCATAACTATTAGCAAAAAATGGAGCTGATAGGGGCTTGACTTCTCCTAAAGTGGGTTTGAAATAATCATCGCCTTTTGTTGTGTTTGGAAGGGCTTGAACAATTCTTAATTATTTAATTATAGATATGCAAGTAATACACTGGGAATGGCCCTGCCATTCCAGGGATACCGAACAGAGGAAAATGTTTAGTTACCGGAGGAGGGGAGGAAAAAAAAAATGGTAATTAAATCGAAGTGTCGTTTGTATCATGCCACTCGACTCCGTCAGAGACGCGGGCGGGAAGAGGTCTGCTGGGCCTCACCTTGGAAATCCTTATGTAATCCTAGGAACATCAACAGCACTACTACCACTGTCCTCCGGGCGAGGCCTGCTGGGTTGGCAGAGCTCTTTGTCTGTCACTCACTCACGTCGTGGCCCGTTAGGGCTCTGAGCGGTGGGTGCTGTTGTTCCCATTTTACAGATGAGGAAGTGGAGTCTCAGGGACTCGTCGCCGGCCTCGCTTCGCTCGGAGCTTGAAAGCCACAGCTGGTGTGGTTCAGACAGCACCGCGGCCTGTGTTTGGTGCCCTGTCGCTGGAAGAGGCTGGGCCACGCTCTGCGTCACGGTGACTTTGCTCTCCAAATAGCCTGGGCCAGCCTCGACAACTTTGGTGACTGTTTGCCTGAATTGTGTGTCTGACTCCGTGGCACGCGTCTCGTGATGGACACCTTGTAATTATCCCATATAAGCACTCATTGTATTCATATCATTAATTTTGTTTGGGCTATTACATTTGATAGATACATTAAGCATTATATAGTTCTTTTTATACATGAAATTGAACTGCCTTTGAACAGTCAGCCGGCTAATTGCCCGTAATTTGTGTTGCTAACGAGAGGCAGAATAGTGGTATAACATTAGGCTCAACAGTCAGTTAACAAATCTGCCGATTCAGATTGCAAAGCATGCCCTCTGTGGCAGAGGCAGGCTGCACTTCACACGTGAATAGATTTTTAAAAACGCATTCAACTCAACAACAACAACAACAACAACAAAGCTCTTCCCCCCGCCCCCAGCTCTATGCAACAAGGGCTGGCGGTGCGGGGTGCTGGGTTGGTAGTGGCTTCATGAGTCTGAAGGATAGGAGATGTGGGGAAAACCCGGGAGCGGGAGGGAAGGTTCTGGCTGCTCCTCGTGTCGGGGCTGAGAGCCTGAGTGACCTTCCACCCCATCCCTTGTCTGTGGTCGGAGGGGACACCCATAGTTCTGGCCTTTTGATCGTCATTAGATTATTTCTGCACTGGGTCTTCCATTTGGACCTTGTCAAACCCCCTGGAGGGGTTCTTGGGAGAGGATTGGGTGAGGTCATCTTTGAGTCTCTTCTGCCATAGCCAGAAGGGAATTTGGAAATGGGGGGACGGAATAGCTAGTGTGTCATCCTTCCCTGGAATCCCATGACCATTTCTTTTTTTTTTTTTTTTTAAGATTTTATTTATTTATTCGACAGAGATAGAGACAGCCAGCGAGAGAGGGAACACAAGCAGGAGGAGTGGGAGAGGAAGAAGCAGGCTCATAGCAGAAGAGCCTGATGTGGGGCTCGATCCCATAACGCCGGGATCACGCCCTGAGCCAAAGGCAGACGCTTAACCGCTGTGCCACCCAGGCACCCCCCCATGACCATTTCTGATCCCCCCGCCTTGAGAAAGGCATGCCAGTGCCCAGACAGGGCCTGGGGAAGGGGCACACCACTAACGAAGTGCGGTGTGTGGACAGGCAGACACTGATGAGACCGATGAGCTCCTTCCTTCTGGAATGCCAGAGACCTGAATCCATCTCCCCCAAATTTGTATGTTGAAGCCCCAACCCCCGCAGGACCTGAGAATGTGATTGAGTTTGGAGGCAGGGCCTTTTTTGAAGAGGTGAGAGAGTTAAAATGAGGCCATTAGAATGGGGGCCCTAAGTCACGATGACTGGTGTCCTTCTAAGAAGAGGAAATGTAGACACGGACTCCCCAGGTAGGGACACCCACACAGAGGAGAGCCCATGCGAGGACATGGTGAGAAGCAGGCTATCTGCCTGTCGAGCAGGGAAGCCTTAGCAGACACCAATGCTGCTCACACCTCGATCTCAAACTTCTGGCTTCCAGAACTGTGCAACGCTAGATTCCTGTCATGTAAGCCACCCGGGCTGTGGTATCTTGTCATGGTGGCCCCGAGCCAACCAATACAGAGGATCCCAGCCGTTCCATCCGAAGGAGGTGGGAAGGGTGTGGGATGGCCTTGTTGGAAACATCCCTGAAAACCAAAGGGGAGCTGCCCTCTGTCAAGCTTGAAAAATAGAGTTTTTAGGACAAAGAAAACGAGGCCCCAGGCTGATGCAGTAGATAGTGGCCACTCAGAGTTCATTCCGCAGTAGAGGCCAGATCCTAAGATGGCCTTGACAGACCTTGTCCTATACGCCCCCGGTTAGTTACTCGGGGACGCAAGGGCCGCTGGGGGAGGCGTCTCCTCTTGCCCTCTGGCGCCGGCCTTCCCTAGCCCCCTGTTCCCATGGCAGGCACGGGAGACGTTTGCATTCCTCTGTCTTCCTCCACTGACCATATGAGGGTTGATACCTACAAACCGGCATCAAAGAAAGGGACTTTTTAAGCCCGGAAGACAATGCCTGTGGGCATCTGAGTTCGTCCCCACGTATCTCTAGGCCTTGTGTCTGAACAAGCCAGGTCTCTGATGGACCACTGCTTAGCACCGAAGGCTCTAACCTTCCTCCTGCCCGTTACTTCAGTTTGTAACTTAAGGGAATGCGATTTTCTTTTCACTTCGAAAACAAAGTCGCAGAAATCATTTGGACTGTCAGCTTCTGGACACATTGTTGCTGTTTCCAGCATCGCTTCATATAGTCATGGTTCAGATGGCCTAAACATGACCAGTATATGTTCCTGAGTATTCACTGGTGCTGCGTCTCACGATGCTGGGCAGCTCGGTGCCCTGGGTGCACATTTGCCGCATTCTCCACTCTCGAGTGCCGTACTCTCTGGGCGGTGGGCAGTCGGGCTTGATGATGGGGTGCGTGTGTGTGTGTGTGTGTGTGTGTGTGTATGAAATGTATATACAGTGTGTGAGCGCATTTGTAGGTGGCTAATGGATTTGTAAAGACAGTTATGTCATTGGAATAAAATGGAGAGGTGTACTTGTTCCTGTGCCTAAGTATATTTGTTTTCAAATAATTTTGAATCCGTTGGTATTTTGTACAGAATGGAAATGGTGTTGCCATTGTGACTTTTTTCCCCGCTGGTGGAGTTATTGGCTAATCACAATATGTTTTTCTGATGTCACATAGCAGCTTTATGTGAAGAACCCAGTAGGAGTGTGCTGTCGGTAGAACTCGGCCATAGTGCCATAGTGTTCTGGCTATTCTTTCGTCCAAAGATGGGCACGTACAGGAAATGAGAAAACCTATCATCTGCAGTAGGCCGCCATGTCCCAAAGACATGACGGTTCGTCACCATCAGGCCAGTAAGGCCCCAAGGGTACTGCTCCTTTGCTGTTGCCTGAGATTGTAGCCCAGAGATGGCCTCTGAAGTCACATTGTAATTCCCCTTGGCTGGGCTTTCTTTCTGTTTTTTAGTTAGCCGAGGATAGAAAGAGGAAGTAAGAGCTCAGTTTTGAGCAGGGCACTGAGAGAATTTCCTCTTCAAAGGATTTCACATTATACAGTAAATGGATAGATGAATATTGGCAAGTCATTCAATATAGATGTAGATTGGGAGTGTGCATTATTGAGAAAGTTGTTTGATAAGACTGATAATTAGGGATGGCGATTGGTCCTTGTGATGGCGTTCATTTCAGTGAGTTAATATAGAAATTCAAGATGGCGCTCCTAAGTCTTTTTCATCAACATAAATGGATTGCACTCTTTTTAAAAACGATTTTATTTATTTATTAGAGAGAGCGTGAGCTAGAGAGCACAAGCAGAGGGAGCAGCAGAGGGAGAGGAAGAGGCAGGTTCCCCACTGAGCAGGGAGCCCAACGACGCAATGTGGGGCTAGATCCCAGGACCCTGGGATCGTGAACTGAGCCAAAGGCAGACGCTTAACCCACTGAGCCACCCAGGCGCCCCTGGATTTCAGTATTTTTTTAATCAGAAAATGACTCCCTGGGATGCAGAAAAGATTCAAATAACATAGAAGAGTATACATTCTCCCTTCCTCTTGACTTCTCTCCCATTTCCCCAACTGGAGCACGGATACCTTGGGATGCTGTGGAGGTCTTCAGAGAGGAGGTGACATTTGGTAATAGGTTTTGGAGAGGGAGCTGGAGTTGGTGTACTGAGAAGCTGCTTTCGTTGATGGCTGCACTAGGGAGGAAAGTCGTGCAGGTTGAGGAGAAAGGGAGCCTAGGTGGGTTCAGGAAGGCAACAGATCAGGTTCCTGCCGTGCCCGCCTTCCTGCTTGGAGGGGCCTGCTCAAGAGGGCGAGTCCCGCGGTTGGAAAACGGGCCAGTTTTCTGCATCCACGTTTGAGTATGGGTGTCAGGCAGGCTCAGGAGGACGGAGGAGCATGGGGAATTGCAGGAGGGAAGACGGAGTATATGCAAATGACGGAGTATTGGAGCCAAGGACCCCAGTGTGTCAGCTGAGAAAGAAAGGGCGAGCGAGGGAACAAACCCACCCGGCTTGCTTCCCAGTTACTGCTCGGGAAACGTTGCTGGGAACCCACGGCCGGTGACATGTCAACTCCTGACGGAAACCTGGTTTGGCAGGCCCCGTTTTTTAAGCTGAGTGCCTGGCTGCCAGATCACATTTGGATTGAGTGGCTGGCATTCCTCGAGCCTCGCGTAATAGGATTGAAAGAAAAGAAATGTTACTTTTCATCACACAGGACAACAAAGAGAAACGGGGAAACGAAAATATTATTTCGTTTGAACAAATTACAGGGAGACTCTCTGGGGTGCTTTCAGGGAGTTAGATGAGGAAAAGCACTTAAATATCATTCCATCAAACTAAATTTTTAACTACAATTTTTTACAGATAAAATGTGTTGGGAGGATTCAAAGAAGATTAGAGCTCACCTAAGAAACGGTATTCAAATTTTACCAGCTAATGGAGGCCCGGCAAAAACTGCTAATGCCTATAACTTCCCTCCAAGGGACAGAGATTTCAGTATTCTTATAAAAACACATTGAGCTGATTTCATTTCCGTGTCTCGGCAGACTTCATTCGTGTAATTTCAGTAAGTGTTATAAATGTTATTTTAAGTATTATAATGATAATCCCTACTGACAACGGAGCTATGCATCTCGGCTTCCATTCCTAAGGTAATGTTTACCTCGGATAGCACATAATTGTTTGCTTTTTTCACAGTAAACTCTCTGCTCCCAACTGCTTAATCAGCCATGGAAAAGAGAGGAGACTTTAGAAATGTTTAATGTTCCTCTGATTACATTAGAGTCATGGGTAAGCCCACGTCAGTGGGGCTGGAGGAACAGACTGCCACTCTTGCCTCCCGTTTTGTTTTGTGTTTGTGTTTGGGGGTGTACGCATTCGCTTTCTGTCCGCAGACCTTCAGGAGGACGGCCGTGGGCCCTGGCGATCGGGCGAATCGTTTATTGGTATACCTATCACAGCCCAGGCAGCAGTCTGCCCTTTCTCGGGGTGCGCCCTCCTCTTGGCCGTCCCGCTCAGTCCCACATGCTGCTCACGGGCTGAGTTTGTGCGCAGTGAGGGTCCCAGACGCCCGGACGCTCTCTGAGTGTGTGCCTCACGGCCTGCTCGGTGGAAGCGAGACGTTGTGACGCTTTATGAGAGTGAAACTTTTCTACCCAGGAACCTCAGGGGCTTTCTCGGGGCATTGTATAACATTTGCTTCTGTGGCTTCTTCCATATCTGAATCCCAATGCCATCAGGAATTAAGAGGGAGCAGGGATGCTTGCTATTCATTGCAGGTTGGAAGAGTATTTGCTGCTCCTGGTCTTGAGCGTTTAGGGCCTTTCTGTTCTGCATCTCTGACTATAGGGAAGTTCTGCTTCTGAGCTGACTGGCAGCCATGTGTATTTTAATTCATTCAGCAGATATCTGTAGAGAGTGCGCTCTGCTCCAGGCACTGTGCTGGGCTCTGGTGAGTGACTATCTGAACTAGTGTGTTTCCCACCCCTTAGAGGAGGAAGCCAAGACTGAACGGGGAACAAGCCAATGTGTTATTACCGATGGGGAGACGTGCTACTAGCGTGAGGACAGAGAAAGTGGGGGAGGACGTTGGTTAAGTTGAGCTTTAAAGGCTGAGAAGGAGCCGGCTGTGAAGAGGCTGGGGCAGAGTAGGCGCTTGGAGGCTGGAAAGCCTGGGCGCTGAACGCCGGTGTGCATGGGGCTGGGTTGTGGGAGGGACCCAGGACCCTGGCTCCAGTGAAGCGAGAGAGGCGGGGCAGTGTTTGGCCTCGCAGGGTGGGGGCAAGAACTGGGATTTTATTCTCTGCGGTAGGAAACCGGTGCAGAGCCTTAGGCCGCCCATGAAGTTGTCCTGTTTGAAGCTTGTAAAAAGATTACCCTGGCTGTTGGATGGATATGACGCCATCAGGGAGCAGGAGTGGAAGCTCAGAGTCCACTGGGTAGCCAGTGCTGTTATCCTGGCTAGACGGGATGGTCCATGGTGGGGGCAGTGGGTGAGGGGCTGATTCGAGACACGTTGTTAAAAGGAGATGGCGATCCTTGCCGGTCAAGTGATGCCGGGCAGGAAGAGGGGTTGGGTTCCTCCAGTTGGCCCGCCTCTACCTGTGTCCTCCTGTGGCAGAGGCCCTCTCGCTTCCCAGGACTAACTCCCCCCCACCCGCACCAGGGTGTCTGTCCTCTCTCCCCTCGGGCTGTTTGGAACACTTCATGGCAGTCCCCTGAGGAAGGATGGAGCAGGGCTGGCTGGACTCCATGCCTCCCCCAGTGCCATGTGTTATGTGACTCATTCTCCAGCCTCAGTTTCCCCAGCTCCTCCTGGAAAGGGGATGCGAGCATGCTCAGCGTGCCTGACCCTTCCTTCCCCTCCTCCCACGCCCACTGACAGCCCTTCCTCCAGCCACCGCTCCGGAGATCCCCAAGGTCTGCGGGATAATTGAGCTTGAGCCTTTAGTTAAAGACCGGGGCCGGTAGGTAGATGATTTCCCCAGTCCTCAGGGTGGACGCTTGACAGGTTTCCGTGATGGGGACAGAGGAGCAAAGGGAAGGGAGGCGGAGTGATGGATAATTAAAGCATCCTGAGGGCCCCAGTCTGGTCCAGTTGGCCCGAGAGCGGTCCTCCCTAGGGGGGCCTGGTCAGAGGGCATGTGTGCACCTGGACCGTCTGGAAGGTAGGCAGGCTTTTGGCTGATGCAGGGGTGGGGCCGTGGGTAGGAGGGGGGCAGGGATGAATCGTATGGAGGGAATATCCCTAGTGCCCAGATTTGGGTTGAATTAACTTTCGAGAAAGCATCTCCTATCTCCCCTCTTTCCCTTGGAGAGGCAACAAATAGTTGAATCCCTCCCTCCGTGTTTGTCGCTGACTCTCTGCATTCTGTGGAACCGTCAAGGAATCTAAAAAAAAATGTTGCAAAAACCAAGGTGGACCCAGGCGTGTGTGCCAGGGAGCAGAGGAAGAGGGGAAAGCGGTGTGTGTTTCAGAAACACACACACACACACACACACACACACACACATGCACACAGCCCACCTCCATCCCAACCAAAACCAGATGAATATTTTAACACCCGAGCATTTTGTTCAAGCCAGGAGCACATTGCATTGCTGGCAAGGCCAGAGAATGACCTGAAAACCTGAATATTTCAGGGAACAAAAGGTCCTTGGGTCTGCTTTCCTGAGAAGGGCCTCAGTCCAGGGTTATTTGAAGGCCGAGTGGTCCAGGGCGCATGGTAGGCAGCGGGAAGGGTTTCTGCCGCTCCTCCTCCCCTGTAGGGCCGTGTGTCGTGGGAGCGCGTGCCCTGCTCCCTGGCACCAGGCAGCGCGTGGCACCGCGAGGCCCCAGCCTCCAGCCGCGCGCCAGGCAGAAAGGAGGGAGAAGGCAGGAGGAGGGAGAGCGGGAGGAGGGAGAGCCAGTGAGAGGCTGGGGCAGGGGGGCTGGGAGATAGAGAAACAAACTCTATTTTCTGCTAGTCTGTGGCGGGAGGGCTCCTGCGGCCCACACGCTCGCAGAGTGAAGCAATTTCAGACAGGGATGAGTGTCTGTTTTTCCCTGGAGCGGAGACTAAAAACCCCGAAAGCCCTCGGTTTCTCTGCCCTTAATATCCTGTTCTGAAAAGTGCAGTTGTAAGAAGTGGAGGAAATGAAGATCCGTAACAAGTGGAAGGAGGCCCTTCCCAGCCGGAAGCGGCGGGACGGGGGAGCCTCGGCGGGGCTGGCTGGGGAGGCCGGAGAGAGGCTGCCTCTGGGAGAGACAACCTTGCTGCCCCCGGGGGTCCCAGGCAGGTGGCCACTTGTGGGCAAAGATCTAGGTTCCCGTCCTGTCTCTGGGGGTATTTGCTGGGACTGGTGCCACCTGGGGGCATTGAAGGCCGCGGACAATGGCAAGGCTGGGATTTTGGAATTCCGTCATTCCGTCTTTGTAGTTCCTGCCCTCCCAGAGCTCCCTGAGCTGTGGCCTTTCCTCCAAATGCCGGTGCTGGCCACCTCTCCCCTTCTGCTCTCTGTCCCCCGCAACGGTGTATGTATGCCTGGCACGTGCCCAGGCCAAGCAGGGACAGATCTTGACTGCAAAGTGAGCACAGAGTTTCAGAACCAGCCGTGGTCCAGGGCAGCTGGGGGCTGGGTCTCTAGGAACCAGAGGCGTCGTCGTACCTTAGAGGGGCCTCTTTTGCCCGCATGGTGGAGGGAAAATGCAGTGTAAAGGGGACAGCAGGGCACAAGGAGAGCCTCTTCCCCAAGCAAGGAGGGCCGGGGGCTGCCGGGAGGCTGCTGACAAGGCTTTCTGCTGGGCCCCCAAGATACTCTGGGGTCTTGGCTGCCAGCACCTCTCCAATATTTCTAATATTGCCCCCGCCCCGCTTCACTCTTGACATGTGACCTCCCACGTCGGGTACCAGCCGTCCGTCTCTCTGTGTGTGGGGAGGTGCTGGCCCCCGCTGGCCTCGCTGGCGTCCTGGCCTCCGTAGAACGAAGTGGTCCAGAATACGGACTCTGGGCTGGTATCGCTTCCTATGAGCTGGGTGACTGAGCAAGTCATGGATCCTGGGCGAAATGGTGTTGGTAGGTGGTTGTGAGCGTTAAATGGGCTTAGAATAATGTTGGCACAGAGGAGGATCGAGCGGGTAAGGGTTTGAGAGGATCATTGCTGTGGTTATTGTTTTTCTTCTACAAATCTTCCCCGTTCCTGGAGACCGCTCCCAGCGGTTTGAAGTTTGAACTTTGCTGAAAACACAGCCCTCCTGCAGAGAGCCTTCCCAGCTGGCCTGTCCCCAGGTCGCTCACGGTCTGCCCTGAGTAGTTTGACACATGGAGTCACTTCCTGCTTTATTGTCCGTCCTCTGTCTTTAATGACACCATATGCCTTTGGCACACCTTCTCAGGGAAGTTCTGAGAGGAGGGCCTTGACCGTCTCCTAATCTGTGCCAACCCCCACGTCTCCCCCCCCCCCAGCCCCGCCCTGTTCTGGACTTAAAAAGTGCTTAGTAAGTAGTCACTTAATTGAAAGGTATGAAACTGTATTCAAAAACAAGCTTAAGTTCTCTTACTTCAGTAAAGAAAATCGATAATAAAATATGTATATATACACGATCTGCTCTGTTAGACCCTGCGAAGCCAGTCACGTGCTGTTATTAGATTCATATTGCTGATGTGAATATCAGACTCAGAGAAGAAAACCGACTTGCTCAGCGTTGCAAGGCAGGACTTGAATGCAGGACTCTTGACTCCACTGGAGCAGGCCCGTGGCCAGGGGGATGTGTAGTATCTGGGCATTCTCAAACAGGACTGATTTTCTGATGGGGGGTGGCCAGTTTACTTAAGGGTTGGGCCATGCCCAAGCCCCTTTCCCCAAAACCTTGTTGGGCTAATGAGTCCCCAAGTCTAGGACGTGGTGCCTGTCCCCAGCCAGTGTGCAGGAGTGGCATGAGGACCTGCTTTTTTATTGGTGGTAAATTTTGTTGCATTTGGGCTAATATCAAATAGGCTTGAATTCCCGAGGGTTTGGGGTGATGACAGTGCCCAGCCCAGCTTCTGCTCCTGCCCATGTGTCCCTGCCGTCCCACCATGAGCTGCCTTAGATGGCAGCATGGCTTTCTCGTCCACTTGTCTTGTGCCCGAGGACGGGCACGGTGTCCTGTTGCATATGCCCGCAGTGCCTGTCAGTACATAGCAGGTGCTCAGTGCAGGCAGCAGGGAATGCGATGAGGGCCAAAGGGCTTTCCTCCAGACAGCAAAGGCAACTTCTTGTTTGTTGGCTGGGCATGGAGTTTGAGAAACCAAATGAACAGGTAGGCTGGGAGTCTAGGCGTCTGAAAGAGTCCTCCTTCTTATCCCTCCACCTGGGCTGATTGTGAGCAGGCCAAGAAAGAACCAGGGCCCCCAGCCCAAGACTGAGCTGCAATCCAGTTATGCTGGGGGGCTGCCTCCTAGAGCCTCCCTCCTCAAAGTTGTGCCCCAGTGACCAACAGTATCCCTATCACCTGGGAATGTGCTAGAAATACGGACTACCAGGCCTCACCCCAGTCCTGCTGAACCAGAATCTGCATTTTATTTTGTAAAAATATTTTATTTATTTATTTATTTGAGAGAGAGAGAGAGAGAGAGAGAGCCTGTGCTGGGGTTGGGGGGGCAGAAGGAGAGGGACAAGAGTACTCTGTGCTGAGTGTGAGCCCGATGTGGGGCTCGATCCCATGACCCTGAGATCGAGACCTGAGCCAAAACCGTGAGTGGGATGCTTCACCCACTGAGCCACCCAGGTGCCCCCAGAATCTGCATTTTCAAAACAGCCCCAGGGGATTCACGTACTCCTTGAAGTTTGAGAAGCAGTTGCCTCAAAGACCGTTTCCCTGGGGGACAAACACCAAGGAAGGTAGGCTAGTGCCTTTGCTGAAAGCACAGCCGCCTGGCTTCCCATCTCCGCTCCCCCCATAGGTAACACATTGTGGGTGTAGCCTGTCTGGCTTGAGTTTCCTCCTGGGTGAAGCGGGATCATGGAAACAGTCGGGCCTTTCTCCTTGGGCTGCCGAACGAGGATTAGATGTAATAACATGGAACATATGTTCCGTACTTAGCGCGCGGCCCAGGCAGAGCGAGCCCTGGATAAATGCGATGTTAGCTTGCTTTAAGAGCGGCAGAGTGAAGGGGGCTTCGGTGAGTGGGAGGGAAAAACACTGATTTGTACAGCGAGTTTTGCACGGGGCTTGTTTAGTGGGGCTTAACTCAGGAGCTAAATACCAGCTAGGACTCCCTGTAGAATTATTACATGGAGTAGTAGGGGAAGGGGGAGCCAGAGTTAATGCTTGTGATAGCAATTTTTTTTTAAATTAGAAAAAAAAGTGTTAAAAGCAAGTAAAACCCCTGGTGATCGCAAATGAATTGCCTAAGTTCTCTTAGCAGATCCACTTTCCGGAGCGAGGACCGGGCTTGCGGGAATGAATGGCTTCTCCTTTCCCGAGGATGGGGCGGTGAGCCCCCCCACCCCCCTCGCTGTGACTCCTGGCTCTGGCTCGGGTCTGGCCACTCCTCGTGGGGAAGCCACGGCCACGGAGGGTGGGAGGAGGCGCTCCGTGGGCAGGGCCGGGCATCTGGGCCTCCTGGCAGCTTAAATGCCTCCGATTAGCAAGTCGGGTGGGAAGAGGTGCTAAAAAGAATCCTTCCCGCCTCCTCCGCTGGCATGTTTTGAAGGGAGTTCAGTTATGAGACTATTAAAATGTTATTTTGATAATTAAGCCCACAGCTGTTCCGAGGGCGGCAGGGGCAGGCGGCGCGCAGGCAGCAGAAGGCACAGTGCTCTCACAGGCTCCGAGAGAAAGAAAGCAGGCGGGGAGCGCACCGGGCAGGGAGGATGGACACAGGGCCGTGGAGCGGGGCTGCTTGCAGGGGTGTGAAGGTCCCCTCTAGCCAGGTCCGGGGTTGCCCCTGAATGACTGCAGGGGACAGCGGCTGCAGGAGGCCCCCTACCTGGGACGGGGTGAGCTGCCCCCCACACGCGGGGACACTTAACAGGTGTGGACACAAACTGTCAGAGAGGTAGCTGACAGGGATGCCCTGTGTTGGTGGTTCTCAAAGTGGGGTCCCAAGACCAGCAGCATTTTCATCACCTGGGAACGGAAACTCTGGCAGTGAGGACCAGTAAGCAGTCTGTGTTCGAATGGATCCTCTAGCTGATTCTGATGCTTGCTAAATTATAGAACCACCATCCTTATGGGTCACCTGGCAAATGAACCCTTAGACATCGGTAAAGCTTGGCTAGTACGGTGTGGGTGAGGGTGTGGGGAGGGACAGCACAGAGACATCCCTGATCTAGTCCTATTCCGTCATTGTGCTGGATGGCAAAGAGAAGCCCAGAGAGGGGAAGTGGCTTATCTAAGGCCGCACAGCAAATGAGAGCAAAACTAGAATTAGTAATCAGCCAGCTCTCTTGATCGCAGATCTTTCTGTGATGTGAGACAGCCTTTCTGAATACTAAGGGCAAGGCTGGGAGAGAAGAGGTTTCAGTTGGAAGTGATGAGGTAAGCCAAGGAGAAGGCCAAGAGTTTATCAACCCAGAATGTATTTACCTGCCTGGAATCAGCCAGCATTCTCTAGTCATGTTCTACTGGGAGTTATTGCCAACACGTGCATCCAGCTACCCACTCATCCATTCACCCACATATTTGTCCATCCATACTTCCACCCACTCACCTATCCACTCACTTACATATCCACCCATCCACCCATCCACCCACCCATCCACTTACCCTACTCACACAACCATCCAGCCATCCACCCACCTACCCGCTTACCCATCTACCCATCTACCCATCCATCCATCCATCCATCCATCCATCCATCCATCCACCCACCCACCCACCCAGCCATCCAGCCATCCACCCACCCACCCATCCACTTACCCACCCACCTACTCACCCAACCATCCAGCCATCCACCCACCTACCCGTCTATCCTTCCTTCCTTCCTTCCTTCCTTCCTTCCTTCCTTCCATCCACCCACCCAGCCATCTAGCCACCCACCTACCCATCCAGCCATCCACCCACCCATCCACTTACCCACCCACCTACTCACCCAACCATCCAGCCATCCACCCGTCTACCCATCCATCCATCCATCCCTCCAGCCTTGTATCCTTCTGTTGCTTACTCCCACCTTCCATCAGCCCACTCACCCTCAGTACTCCTCTTTTTGTCCACATCATTGTACATCTATCCAAATATTCAAATGGCCGTTACTCACCATCTGCTTATCCCCCCCAACCCATGCATCTATCTATTTCTTCACTCATTTTCCCATCCACTTGTTAACCAGACTTTCCCCTCTCCCTCCCATCCCTACAAAGAGCCTACTATGTACCAGACATTTTTATATCCTTCTCAACAGATAGGAGCTTGAGCTACCCAGGTCCCGTGACCCGGCCATGCCCGTGCTCTGCCTAGGCCCTCCTGCCTCACCCCCAGCACCAGGCTCCCTCCCCAGTGTGCCTGCAGCCACACTTTCATCCCTGTTCCTCCGAGCTATGGTAGGGGCCTATCACCTGGCCCCCGCTCAACCAGTGTCCCCCAATTTGGGTGCCGTAATTCACATTCTGGAAGTGAGTGGGGCTTGATCATGCCATTTCACTACTTAGACTCCAGTGGCTCCTCGTTGCCTACAGGACAAAGCCTGCAATTTTGTTCTGCCATTAGATGCAGTCGGGCTCGTTCCCAGCGTATTTATCAACCTTATGACCCTGTGGCTCTCAGCCGAAGCTTCAGCCTAAGCAGGTGATTTGCTGTTCCCAGGTGTTTTTGCACATTCTTTGAACATGTGGTCCTCCTGTCTAAAATGCCTTCCCTCTACACTCCCCACTCTTCCTGTTGAAATCCTGCTCCATGGGCCTGTTCTAGTGCCCCCAACCTCACACGTGATCTCTGCTTTTGTCTCCCACTGGGATGGGACGTCCCTCTGCAGAACCCTGTGACATCTCTGGTCCCACGTTGTCGTGCTTCTGGCTCTCGTTTGCAAGGCTCGCACTCATGTTGCAGGCAGCGGAAGGTCTGGGCCAGCTCCAGCACAGCTCACTGCACGGTGCCTGGCACGCAGTAGGTACAAGTGGGCAAGTTCAGGGCTTAGTTCCATGTGTCTAACACGCGTGCCACAAGCGAGGCACCTAGGAAGGCCTGTTGGGCTCTGGCCTTACATGTTGTTTCCCCCATGGAACACACAGGGCCCGGCACATAGTAGGTGCTTAACGAATAGTTTTTGGATGAAAGCGTGAACAAAAAATTCACCCTCCCCTTTAATGTTGTTTCTAAATTCAAAATAAATATTGACCAAATAAAGTGGGAGTAATACTACAAATTCAAGAATCAACTTGCCCCACAAGGTGCTGATTACCTGGGATTGCAACCGCCTGCTCATTTTTATGCTTTTGGAGTGACCTGTGGATTCTACTGGGCAGGGGTGTGTCTTACTCATTCCTGAACCCCTGGTGCCCAGTGCAGAACCTGGCATCCTTCCTGCTTTTCCAGAACCTTCTCTGTTCCCCTCACCCCTAATCTGTTGTCTGTGTTGGACTCCAGGTGCCTGAGTGTGTCTCCCCCGTTCAGAGCCCTCAGTGGCTCCCCATCACCCTTAGGGAGGGGCCCTCAGCGCAGCCCAGAGGCCCTGCAAAGTCAGTGCTGCCCCCATGCCCCCACTCCTCCCCACCGCATTTGCCCCTCACCTTCCGAGTTCCAGCCACACTGGCCTCTCTCCTTTCCTTGGCACAGTCCTTTGGGCATGCTGCTCCCTCTGCCCCCGGCACCTGTCCCCCATGTGACATTTCCTTCCCTGTCCTGATGACGTGGGCTCGATGCCCTTTCTCTGCCCCGATGTGCCTCCAGGCCTCCGGTTGTGCCCAGTGGGGAACATCTTCCTGCCCGCCAGCCTGTGAGCTCCCAGGGGGTGGGCACCACCAAGGCCGGGGGCCCTGCAGGTGGCAGGTTTCTGATACCTGTTTTCCAAGTGACTGAATGAATGAATAAAAAAGATACATGGTAGGTACTTAGTAAATTTTATTGAATGAACACGTGAATGGCACAGAGTATGTGCCTAGCAGAGATCTGTGACTGGGGAAGGACGTTTAGGACTTTCTTGGAAAAGCTCTGGCCAGGTCCTTCAGACCAGGGAGACTGTCTGTCTGTCCATCCCCTCAGCCCCCAGTACTCACCCCATCTGCTGCAGGAGACTCTGCTCTTTCGGACGGCTCTCCCCCGTGCCTGCCTCTCACCAGCACTCACAGCCAGGCTCTGGGAGAGGGTGGAGACAGGGGCCCTGGAAGCCGCTGCTTGACACAGCTGTGCCGGGGTCAGCTGTGGGCGCTGGGGTCGGGGTGGCCTTTCAGTGAGGAGCAGGATGGAGCCTGCCCTGGACTCTGGCCCCTGGTGTCACAACTGTCTACATAATTCTTTCAACTCCGCAGCTATCCAGTCCAGCCCTGATCTGAAACCATCTTCCAGAACATCTGTTTTCCTCCTCAATCAATATGCTCCCCAAAGAGGGCCAACTTGCAAAATATTATATATAACATCAAACATGCTATCTGAATTCAATTAAGTGATTTGGTTGGGGAAGAGTTTGTGGTAATTAAACATACTGTTTGGGGCAAATTGTAGCAAACTATTTCATTCTTCATTAATTGGAACTCTTGACTCCCCATGAGCTGAGAGAGAGAATTGGGGGGAAGGAGGGAAGGAGAGTAGGAAGGGAGGAGGGAGGGGGAAAGAGCTGAATAACCCCCACTCAGCATGATTTACGGCCACCATTACGGGCTTTGATTTCCAGCTCTCTCATGCTGTGTGACCACAGTGAAGTCACTTAACCTCTCTGAGCCTCAGCCATGTGGTCTGTAAAATGGGGATAATAATCCCCATCTCACAGGGATGCTGTTAAGGATGAAGTAAGATAGTGAATGAAAATGCACAGCTCCCAGCACACAGTGGCCTTCATGAAAGTGTCCCCATGGCACAGAGGTACAAGGAGGCTGGAGGATTTCTGTCCCGTTGCTCAGGGCCCGATCAGAAGTCCTTTTTCCACCGAGACAGGGCCCGCAGTGCCTCTCAGAGCGTTCTTTCTTCCTAGCGTGTTTGTCAGGTCCTGGGAGCAGGGATGAGGAGCTCCCTACCTATTTCGCTTTGTTACCCACAATCCATAGCTCAGGCAGCTCGGAGGAGAGGAGGGCCAGGGCGCATAGACTCTGGCTTCGGTCCCTGGCCTGCCCCTCCGCAGCTCTGGGTCCCCGGGGCCATTGCTGAAGCTCTCGCTGCATAGGTTTTTGTTCTGTAAAATGGGGATAATAAGAATTACTACAGATCTCCTAGTGTTAAATGAGTCTCATAAATGGTGATGTCTTCGGCAGTGCCTGGCACGTAGTAAGCTCCCAGTACATGCTGGATTCTGTTATTCATTTATTTGCATTTTTCACTCAGAATGGCCCATTTCAGCTGCCAGTTGTTTTCCGTGGGCACTTGACTCCTCGGGCTGGAGCTGGTCACGGCCAGCATCACATGGTAGCAGGTGCCACTTAACCAGGTGCCTACTGCGTGTCACCGAAGACCCAGCGGAGGCATTTCACATCCGTTTTTAGGATTTGTCAACGAGCTTGCTGTTACTTTCAGCTCCAGGCAAAGACACCGAGGCTCTTAAAGTCACCTAGCAGAAGCCATATGGGCAGCTAGAAAGTTGGAGGGCTGGGCTTGGTACCCAAGACCGTGGGATTCCAAAGCAACACCCTTCTCCTCGCCCTGCCACCACCCAGGGAGACACACCTTCTGACCCTCACTGGGGATCTGCTCTGTGTAGACCATTTCCTATCTGCGGTCTCAACTGGATTATCCACAGGTCTTGGAGTATCTCTGTGGGTACCCCCAATGGAACAGTCTGATCCTTAGCGGCTCCCTTTTCCTGGGCATCCAGAAAAGGCTCATTTGGGACACACTCCCTGGAAGACGGGAAGCGAGTTAGGAAGTTGTTGTCATGTAGACAAGAAAAGATGGCGGCCTGAGTGGGGGGGTGCTGGCAGCGTAGGTGGGAAGCAGTGGCGAATTCTGGAGGACTCATGATTAATCACCAGGGGTGCACACAGTGGGTGCCAAAGGAGGGGTAGTGTCTTTGGAGGAATAGTATTCTGGGAAGGCTTGGAGGGGCTGCTGGGGCTTCATTTGACTCCTTAAGAAGAGCTGGGCCATTTCAGACAGAGGGGACATGGAGAGCAAAGGTTTGGAGGTGGGAAGCCCTGTGACCAGCTGGGGAAACTATAAGAGGAGGCTGTGATGAGGTCCCTACCTTCAAGGGCTTTGTGTTTTGGGATGGTGGCCCGTAGTGGCTCAAGAAGAGAGACATTCAACACCTGCTAGTCCACAGAGTTGGGGGGGCTGTGAATTTTAGCGCTCAGGAGAGGCTGCCAGAAACTGCAGTGGGAGTGGGAGGTGATAGGGAACCCTCGCTGGACCCGAAGGACTGGCCTGAGCAGGGGTCATTTGTCATTCATTCATGCGTTTGTTCAGAATATCCCCGTATGCAATACTGTAGGGCAGGAGAGCAGGGGGAGGGAAAGACAGATGGACGGTAAAGGACAAACCTCTCCCTGGGAGGAACCAAAGATTTAGGAGGGACTCAGTTGTCAAAATGTTTTGAGTTGCAAGAGCTCAGACTCTGCCTCAAACTGGCTTAGGGAACGGGTTCACTGGGCCTGAAATGGAAGTTCTCAAGGCCCAGGTGGGCACACCATTAGGACACAGCCTCCCTTAAGGAAAAAGGCCACTGGCCCCTCCAGGCTCACATCCTCTCAGCTCCACAACCCCAGGGGCAAGAGTCTTTTATCCCCAATCTGAAGATGGGCTCTGAGTGGCCAGGCCTGGGTCATGTGTTTACCTGGGGCAAAGAAGGGAGTGGTGTCATCCTGGGGATGTCCCCCAAAGGACATCTGGGTGGTTGTTCCCTGAAGAAGGGAGACTTGATGCCCACAGGAGTAAAACCCAAGTCCACCCCAGCAGGACTAAGGAACAGCTCCCCACCCCCGCTACAGGGCAGAAGCTGGCTGCCCACAGAGAGGTGGGTACATGGGAAGAGGGGTTCTTCTAGGCCAAGAGGTGATGAATCCTGGTGAGGGCTGGAATGGGCAAAGGGGGCCCCTCATCCTCTCTGGTTTCCTGACATCTCCTGCACTTGATTTTCTTACCCCTGGACTAGATGGTCGCTCTTTGCCTCCTCCCCAGCTGTCCCTGTGGAGAACATTCCAGGATAGGAATGGGGCCTTTTGCTTCAGGCCACCTGTGGTCTGATTCCTGTTTGGCGACCACAAATGGTGATTGAGATGGCTGGTCTTGCTTTTCCTTTTGAACCCTCCCGGCATCTGTCTGGCCTGCCTCTGTCTGCATAGTGTGTGGTGTTTTCTGGGCAGAAACCCAAAGCTCGCCCTTGTTCCCGCTTTGTGGGGCCATTTGTCGGCATCATGGGGGATCGCTCCGGGAGCTTTGTACCTCCTTTTTGTCCCAAGAGGGAGACGGGTTGGTTTGGGAGATGAAAGGATCAGCTAATAGCGGTCCGGGTCACATCAAAGCCAGCCCCGGCCAGGTGAGCTAGCTTGCCACGGCCGCTCGGGTGTGGGAAGTCCGGGTTGTCAGAGGACTTGGCCCTAGTCCCAGCTCTGCTTCCACCCGCTGCATGATCTCAGCAAGTTTCCCGGCCTCGCTGTGCCTCGGTTTCCTCACTTGCCACACAGGAGCATGACCGCTCTCCAAAGGGTCGAAGTGTACACATGGTGATATCATCAGCTTTGGCGTGTCCCGTCCTGTCCCTACAGCCTTCGAAACAGCCTGTGAAGTTTCCCGGGGAGCTGTCTCTGTCTCTGCCCCTTTCTGTCCCCTCGTTGGGGCGGGCGGTGCTTGGAACACGTGGCCCTCCTTTTAGGAGGAGCACCCCTCTGCTGGGCAAACCTGCTGTGAGATCCGTAGACCGGCTGCCCCCTCTCAAGCTTGCTGCCCCCTCAGTCTCCCCCCAACAGCCCTCCCCTCGCCCTCCCTGCCTTGTGAGGTGACGCCAGTCCCCGCTGCCACCTTCCCGTGCTGGCTGCCGAGCCATTAGCCTCACTTCTCACTGGCTGCACATCAGCACAGTAATCATTTTCAGATTTACAAGCATTAAATATTTTAATTTAATGCCTTGGCTCTCTTGTAATTCATGCACTTAATTATATGATAATTACTCAAATGAAAGAGATACAGCTGCTGCAGGATCAATGCTGAGGGAAGGCTGGGTGTTGAGTTGGACTGTTTTGGGGAGGTGCCCCCCTTCTTTTCTCTGGGCTGCCTAGCCCCCCTCCCCGAAGCAGTGCTGAGCAGCGTGTGGGGCCCACCCTGGCTGCTGACCCCGACTCCTGTGGGTGCTGCTGTGCAGACAGAAATCTGCTGGCCAATGGGCAGGGAGGGAGGACTCTGGGGCCCTCCTTGGGTGGTCGAGGGCAAGTCCCTTCTCTGCGCCTGCTGTAGGGGGCACAGAAGGCGGGGAATGCCGTCCAGGCCGCCATGGCAGGTGGAGAGACCAGGGAGCCTGTCTCCCCCTTAGTGACGGATGTCTGGGGTGGAGAGAGGCCTGGGCCTCCTCCCACTGACCACCAAGGGGTTTGCAAGGACAGATCAGGGAGGGTTGGGCGCACAGTGCTTTCTGGTTCCTGTCTCCCCTCCCCTCGCCCGTTTTCCTTTCTTTCCCTCTCTCCTTCCATCCTTTTTCTTTCCTTTTTATCTTGTTATTTTTCTCCCTTTTTCTCTCTTTCCCCATTGACATCTCAACTTGTGTTTAATGCCTGAAGGGTACCGGTTATTTTGTAAGAACTGGAACCGTTCCTGTTTGGCTGGAATTTCAGCTGCCCTCCTCCCCACCATGTTGGAGAGCCCCGTTAGGTCTGACGCTGCGGCGTGGGTCCGCTGGAGGCCCTTTACCATTGATGGCACCAGCCCACGTGCCAGGCAGGTGGCGTTGCCTGGGGCCAGGCCCTCCTCGGGTCTGGGGATGGCAAACCTGCTTCCTTGGGGAGAAAAGTCCCTCCTCTCTCAAGAATCGAAGTGAAGCGCCAGGTGGAGGGGTCCTGGGGCCAAGCCCTAGTCACAGGGGCCTGCCGTGTTGTGGCCAGAGCTTGTGAAGAAGTTGAGTCGGGAGGGTAGAATTTGCAAGCCAATAACCAGTCTAGGCTTCTGAAAGTGTCCGGGGTTTTAGGTGGGGAGCCTTCCGGCACAGGGAGGGCCTCGGCCGTTCCTGGCCCGCACATTTCCTAGGCATGGGAAACACACGTTTGCACTGAAAAGGGTTACAAACGGTCTGCCCCGCATGCACACAGTTTTCAGCTAGCTTACAGCAGCTGTGGCCGCGTGCTGATAGATTAAAAGCAGCAACCAGCCCCAGAATGAAGTGTATTAGAACTCCTGCTGGGTCGAGCTGGGGAGAGGCCCACACAGCTGTCATCTAGGCCAAGTTTCCAACTGAAACCTCAAGAACAGGATGGAACTCTGAGAAAAGTTAGCTTTCTAAATGAGGTGGCCGGCTGTTCGTCGGGAGGGGGGGTGCAGAGGGACCGGGGGAATGCTGGGGATTTAGAAGATGAGGAGGACGTGATTGGTTGGCGGTGTCCCTCCTGGACCGGGGACTTTGCACGGACCTGGGGCCTCTGAGTCCAGAAACAAAGACGCTGCTGCCAGCGTGGGCCCCGTGGCAGGCACAGTGTCCCGGCCTCTCCCTGTGCCGTGCTCCGGACAGCTGGCTGGGCAGTTGGGTAAGAAAGACATTGAGGTGTTTCCACGTTATGTCCAAAGGGCCCTGAGAGCTCAGGGCTCCCTGGCTAAAATAACAGGTGGCTGTTGGATTCGGGGGACTGCACAAGTCTACCTGTGCCCAGGAAAAATGAGCTGTCAGTCACCTGCCACCAGCTGACCTTAATTTCCCCCTGGCTATGGCCCAGAGGCCCAGGCTTTCAACTTCAATTTTGAGGGTTTTTTTAAGGGATGTCGTCTCCTCTCATGATGAGAAAGGCTCTTGGCAGGGGTCTGTCTGGCTTTGGCCTATGAGTCTGACTCGAGGATGGGGGGAGGGGAATTTTCCGTTGTCACAGATGCCACCCGAGAGCCCATCTAGACCACCCCAATTCTTAGAAAAATCACAGTGCCACGGGAGAAATCTGGGTTTGGTTTTGGCAGGGGGATATGTCCTCATTTTTGCAAAAAGCAGAATGTTTTCTGCTGGAAGGGCCAGGTGAATCTTTCTTTGGAGTGGGGAGAGTGAGGACTAAAGTCAGCTAAACTGTTGCCATTATGATGATTATAAATAGTATGGCGTATGCCCATGATTCAGTTGTAATTGTGTATGTGGATATCACGGTGAACTCATCTCACAAACATTGATCGCGCTCTGCTTTGGCGGCCCGTCAGCCGCGTGCGGGAGCTTTGTTTAAGTGTCAGGTGCACTTGGGCTTCGAGGAGGCACAAACCCAGGCAGAGGGTCTGCTGATAAATGCTTCTGGTGGCACACGTCTACCGGGACGCTCTCATGTCGGGAAGAGGTCTGCTTTCCAAAGCCACCATGCGTGCGCTCGGCCCGTCAGATGGCGGGAAATGAGCTCAGCTTGTCGGTAGCCTGATTTGGGACTCCTGAGCCAATGTGGAGATGGTGGCTTATTTCTGATGTGCAGTCATATTTGAGGTGTTGTAGCTGTTTGCTCGGTGAGCTGGCCCTGCTGGGGGGATGGGGGGATGGGAGGATGCTCGTGGCAGGCGGTGGGGGGGCAGGGGTACAGACCCATGCCATTGGCTTGGGCCACCATGGCCCAAGGATGTGGATGAGAGCAGGTAAGACGGGTGTAAGCGGCCAAGGACAGAGCTCTAGGAGGCAGGTCCTAGACCTAAGTTTGAGTCCTAGCTCTGCTTCTGGGGGTCTGCATGACCTTGGGCAGGCTGTTTAACCTCCCTATGCCCATTTCCTCTTCTATAAACTGAGGATAAGGATAGAAAATGTCTCATAGGGCTGTCTCGAAGATTAAAAGAAGGAACACATAGAATGCTTGCAACTTTATTTGGGCAGTGGAAGTACCCAATGAATGTGAGCAGTTGGGTCACATTCCTCTTTAAACTAGACTAGTTTGACAAATTTAGAATCTTACTGCATCTGGAATCCATTCACCAGTCTCTTCCACAAATACCCAGCTTTCCTTGCATGCCTGCCATGATGGGGAGCTCACCCCCAGACTGCCATTACAGTCATAGACAGGTTTCTTGGACCCAGTTTCCAAACTCTGTACTTTTTTTTGTTCTCACCTGCTACAAAGACTTTCCTGACTTTCTCCGCAGTGTAGACGCCCAAGAAGAGTTCATAGCTGTCACCCGCTGGGTGCTTACTAGGGTCCAGGTGCTGTGCCAAGTACTGTCCATACATCACCTCGTTCATCTACCCGAGTCTTAAGGGGAAGGTATTATTTCACCTCCATTTTGCTGATGAGCAAATGGTCAGAGAGTTGACTTGTGAAGGGTCACACGGATCTAGGTGGGCCGGCAGGGACTGAGATCGGGTCTGTCTGATGTCCAAACCCTTGTTCCTAACCATTATCCTTTCCAAGCAAGCTCCAAACCAACCAACAATCCTTTGATCTTTCTCTCTGCGTCTTCCCTCTCAAGCCCAGTCAGCCTACCCCTCCCCACAATGGTCTCCTCTCCTCCTCCTTTCAGTTGCGTGATTTGGGGAAAGCGCGCACGGCTGTTACCTTGAGCAAGGTGTTATATACCCAGTGTCTCACAGCACCGTGAAGCTGGTTGGATAACTTCTGTCTGCAGGAGACAGAAACCACTCACCACCGTTATATAGTCTCTTAAATTAATAAAAGCAATAATCTGATAAACTGGTTATTATAATTTATCCACATAAAGCAGAGCATGTGCCTGAATTGTCAGTCGGGCCTCAAACCGGTAGAAAATAGCCAGCAATTACCAGAGGCTCAGCAAGCAGGGCTGCTGCAGTCCTGTGGTCTTCAAATTAGGAGAAATAATGAATGCATCCAGAACACATCCATTTTCAGCAAGTGCTGCATGGATTATAAAATTTATTATCAATAAAATTATTCATTTGTGCCCTATACCGCACTTAATACACCTGAAGTGAGAAATTAGAAGTGTGTTTAATTCTGGGGTCGGAGGAAAATACAAGTGCAGCAAATTTGCAGTAATAGGAGAAAGTTAATGCCTGGCAAAAAGAAATCAATTTAGTTATTGCTATTATATTTGGGGAGAGCAGACTGATTTTTCTTTCTTTCTTTCTTTTTTTTTTCACTTGGATCCCCTAGTTCTGGTCTTGCTTTCAAAGACATATTTAATGAGAAGGTATGAATTAGGGGGAACATACAAATGTGAATAATGTGTGTGTGTCATGTCTCTCTGTCTATACATATACAAACATATATGTGTATCTGTAAGGTTTGTATACATACCAATGTATTTCTCCATACATCTGTATACACACACACACACACACGCAGAGTGATGCATGTGCTGGTGTGTGTGTGTGTGTGTGTGTGTGTATAATTTATTTATATTTTATATATATATTTTTAATATATTTATATATATATTTATTTAAGATTTTATTTACTTAGTGCGTGTGCATTTGCGAGTGGGGTGAGGGGCAGAGGGAGAGGGAGAGAGAGAATCTCAAGCCACCCAGGCGTCCTCCTGGTAGATATTTAACAACTAGCTGTCTGGAGGGGAAAGGAAAAAAAAAAAAAGAATTCTGATTTGTAGCATTTGCCAATTTCTGTGGTGTAAATATTCCCACCGTGGCTGATTCTTGCGCTGCCGGTATGACTTCACTGCACACGAGGCTGGGAACGGAGGCAGGCAGTCTGCTCTCAGGAGCCAGGCCCCGCTGGCTGCACCACGCCATGATTTTATCTACCCACAGAGACAGAGCGCGTCTGTGGCGAAGGGAAGAAAGAAAGGAGATGTGACTCGCCTCCATCCGTTGGGGCCCTGAGTGTCATCTGTGTGTTTTTGCCAAGTGTCAGCCTCCTTTGGTGAATTGCACGTATATTTAATGCGAGGAAAGAGCCAGCCTCCTCCCCCGGAATCATGGTGACTTTATTTTTGTGAGGTTCCCGATGAAAAAGGGAAAAGGAAGGGAACGTGGAGGTGAAGGAGGAGGGGCAGGCTCTGGGCTCCGCTTCCCCTCGCATTAGCAGCAGCCGTGTGTCTTCAGGGCGCTCGGCGGACTGGCCTCGCTTTCTCTCCAGCCATTGTTCTTTTTTGCACCGCCTTGCACACTGTGGTGCGTCGAGGGAATTTCAGCAGTTGGAATATACATGAAAAGAGTTCCGCTCCACTTTCATAAGGTCCCTGGACGGCTCGGACGAGGCCTCAAGGCCCCATGGTAGAGCCGGTACCACATTCATATTCCTTCCCATCACCGCACACATGATAGCGCGGAGCCCAGACCAATCGAAAACTTGACAGTAAGCCTTTTGATTTTGCGGGGAAACCTTCATCACGCTGGGAGAGGGAAGGGAATATAGCCCAAACTGGACTTCATACTGTGGCAAGCTTGAAATCCCAGCCCCACCGCAGAGCCGGCTGATTGGAATAGTTGGAAACTGTGTCCAGGAATTCGGCTGCAAGAACTTGGCTCACAGCAACTTCTGCCTTTTTGAAAGAAAAATTGTCCACCGGGAGAGCCACTTGGGGCCTGGGTTTAATCTGTCCAGGCAGTAAAGATTCACGGAAATGATTGGCCAAGTTTCCCTAAAATGTTCAGAGCTCCTGCCTACATGGGGACTCCCGTGGGGGGAGAGAAGCAGGCTTGACGGCTCCCGGTGATGGCTGTTGTCACTGTCACGACCATGGCATTGTCACCGGCTCTAACGCTATTGCTGTTTTGCTAATCGCCAACCTGCCGCTCGCGAGATCGCAGAGTCAGAAGTACACACAAAGCCGCACAGAGCACGCGATCTTCTGGGGACACCAGCCTGCTGTGTGTCTGGGTATGTCTCTCACCCCCGGCTAAGCCATCATGACATTGAGGGGCCCCCAAGGCCAAAGGGAGGCTGACATTGAAATCGTGGCCGGTCCGCTTGGTAAACCCACAAGCAGTGACGCTGTCTCTGTTGGGGGAGGGCCCACCGGTTCGCTGAACCGAGATAGTGCCTGATCACTCATCTTTGTCTGAAAATAGTCGTGAATGAGGGACCCTGACGTGATGTACCCATGAAAGTCAAGGATCTTCACTCTTGTTGCCCAGGACATCGTGGTGATGCAGGCTCTTGGGAGAGAGAGAAGTCAGTGATGTCGAGATAGGATTGGGCTGGAGTAATTTCTACAGATAGACGGAGCCTGATGAGAAAGTTGACGTGGCCTCCCACGAAGACTGGGGTAGGGAGGACGTCTCTTGCCATCTGTCCCCAGGCTGATGCTTGCACCCACTTTACCTGACTTACCCAAGGAGCCTTTTCTTTTCCTTTTTTCTTTTTATTTCTCGTGCTTTGCTTGGTCCCCTGACCTCATCTGGCCTAGTTTTCTCAGGTGACCAGACACAGAGTGTGGCTGTGTGTGCTGAGTGGGGCGGAATGAAGCCGGAAGTGGGAGTACCTGCAGGGGCAGCCCTGGCTTTGGCTGTTTTGTGTAGTGAGGTTACAGGTGAGGTCAGTAGGTCTCAGTTTCCCGATGTGTGGGCCTCAGTTTCTCGATGTGTGAGATAGAAAGCACCCTCACCCAAACGTACTCCTGCCTCCCTGAGGGGCACTTTGGGGCTGAGGGGCACAGGGGATGATGGAAAGTAGGAGGTGCACTTAGATTTCCAGAATTCTCCACCATGGGGGCAGCCTGGGCTGGGAGGGCCTTCCGGAGGCTCCTCAGCAGCTCAGGAAGTGGCCCCACTGTGAACAGCCCCCACCTCCGAAACCCACTTTCCAAGTAGTCATAACAGGCATTGCGGGGCCTGGCCAAGTGGGTCCCCCTTCCTCAGTCCCAGATACACCTTGGTGCTTCCCGATGCCAAGACGATTCAGGGAACGTCAGGAACCTAGTAATTTCTCAGCTGGAGAGCGTTGTAAAAATAAATGTCTTCTGGAGGTTGAAAGGTTGTCAAATACACACTGAGCCTAATTGGGTCCTCAAAATGTGCAATTCCTGCTGATTTTCATGGAAGGGTGTGTGTGTGTGTGTGTGTGTGTGTGTGTGTGAGAGAGAGAGAGAGAGAGAGAGAGAGAGAATATCTCTGGGAAAATTGGGCAAATGATCACTTTTGAGGTGTGTAGATGTGCTCATGTGCCCGGATCTGTTGATAGGGCCCCTGTTGAGCAAAACGATGTCCCCTCCATGTAGGGTGGTCCCTTCAGCCACTTCTGGGCCGACTCCTCTTATCCTGGATCACCCAAGTTGGGAAGGACCTAGGGCCTCCGCCAGGCCAGCCTGGAGCAGTGACCGTGACCCTTTTCTCATGCCGTGGGACTTTCTGCCCCACCAGAGTGGACATCAGAACACTAGTTACTACTTCGCAAGTGATGGGCCCAGAATAGTTCCAGTGCTTTGCATATATTAGCTCATCTAAATCACCCCTTAGCGCTACTCAGAGAGGTTGCAAGGCTCGAATGCAGTGCAGCTGTGAGCTTTGTCCACTATTCCAGGGGTCTGGGTCCCTCGGGGCCTATCCACGAGCCCAAGTTAGGAACACCCGCCTTAGAAAGTCGACCGTGGGGCTCGGAATTGATTTCAAAAACAACCCTTGTTTCCACTTTACAGAAGGCAAACCTGACCTCAGAGACCCCCGTGCTGGGGAGCGACACTGTGACTCTGGGACCAGACACACATCCCTTCCCTCGTTGGTCCTTGGGCTGGTTCCCAATCACCCTACTGCTTCAGGGCCCCCGGGTTCCTAGCCTCAGGCCCTCCAACCTAGCTTCCAGCCTCTAGAACTGTCTGGGCGGTAGTGAAGAGCTGGGGCTGAGAGACTTGAGGGAGGAACCTCTTCCTTGCCTTGCTTGCTGGACTGCATTCATCCCGTGGGTGTGGAGGGGCCCCTCGGACGCTCTGTGCCCTTCCTGGGAGACGAGCTGAGTCCAGTGCTAGGCATATGGAAGGACTGGGTGCCCACCCAAGTGCCCCGCTGCCCTTAGGCGGTGGAATATCTCGTTCCTTCGTCAGGCCCAGCCTCTGGCCATGCCACCGTTGGCTTCCCAGGCTCCTGTGCACCGATGGTGGGGCTGTCTGGCCCGGCAGCACCCGTCCCAGCCCCTGGGTGCCTCCGCCTCGTTCCGCCCGGCCTGCAGCCCTCTCCTCTGTCACTGATTGTTTGTGTAGTGAAGGCAGCCAACCCGGGGAAGAGGAGCAGGCCCTGGGCTGCAGCGTCTGGCCCCCGCTCCTCCTGCCAGGCGCTCATTTGTATGCAGAAGGGATTAGGGGGAATTTACCGTGGCCTCACCCTGGGGAGCTGCTCGCGCCCTAGGAATACTCTGGGAAGGCGGCGTGCAGTTGGTAAGATTAGAACAGGCCCTTCTGCCGCTGCACACGCCCTGGTCACTCTCCAGGCCGCCGACATCGAAATCATTTTCATTTATAACCTTTTTGATCATCCAGCCTCAAAGAGGGCCCGCCTTGTATGACAGCGGGCACCAAAATGGCCCAATTATTTGGAGGAGGAGGGAGCAGCTGAAAACAGTCAGATGTGAGAGACAGGGCACTTGATCTGGGCTCATGGCTTTTTTTCCTGGCTTCTCCCACCAATATTTTTACAGCTGTTGACATATATTGAGTTACATGTGCCTGGGCTAGATCCCCGCGGTACTGTTTCAAAGATCTGTTCACCATAAAGTGTGCTGTTCTCAAGTAAATGACTGACTTCAAGAAAGCACGGTAGTTTAAATGTTACTATAAATACAGGAGCTAAGACATTTTAATTATAATTTTTGAGTTATACAGTGTTCTGTAAGTACACCAGGCATTTACAAAAGAACTTGGGTTGAGTTCCAAGACACTGTGCTCTCTTGTGGATAAAGAAGTAACTGCATGCGGCCAGTGTCTGCAGCCCCGGGGGTGGCTGGACGCATGTTTACTCCCGGCCGGGAAGGGAGGGGGCGGAGTCCGCGGAAGTCTGTGTTCCCCGCGTTGGGATCTATTGCACATGTATTTATCCAGCCCCTCTATGTGCAGAGTCCCAAGCTGGGGGCTCTGGGGGCCTCCGAGTGGATGGGGTAAAATCTCACATTGATAAGCCCGTGGGAGAGGACAAACTAGCGAAGCAGTGTGAGAGCCGTCAGAGTAAGATGTGTATGCGAGCTCAGAAGAGGGGCCATCCGACTCTGTCTAGGGGACGGGGAGGGCTTTGGAGAAGAAGGGACACGTCGCTCTGTCTTGAAGGGTGAGAAGAGCCACAGGGAATAAAATGAACAAAAGCCAAGTCCGTCTTCGGTGTGCGAGCAAATATTCTTCACAAGCTGCCCCCAGCACCCTGACTCTGTGCACGGCTTGCCTTCTCCCTGATGCCCCCAAATCCCCCACACTCTACAACTCAAAAGCTCCAAGGGGCAGGGAGATAGATGGTCATGGCCTGGCGGTCTTGAAAACTCAGTCCTCGGGAGGGTCGGGTGCAGAGGATTCGTAGTCAAGAGGAGAGGGGAGTCAGCCTGTGGCTATCAGGTTGTTGTGGTTTCGATGGAGGCAGCCTTTGGGCCACGCCTTGTTTGTGCTCTGGGGCTAAGGCACTGGGCTAAGGGACAGGTGTGTGACCACGATCTATCTGACATCAACGCATGAAGTATTCACCCACCACCTCCCCCCATCTGCTCATTATCATCCTTCTCTTCTCATCCATCCATCCCTCCATCCACCAGCCCATCTAGTCACCTGGACACTCATCGTCCATCTCCTCGTGCATCCTCGCATCTACCATCCACCTAACTGTTCATCCGCCATCTATCCATCCACCTCTCCTGTAATCCGTGGAACATGATGGCTTAGGAATCGAAAGCAGAGATTCTGCGGTCAGATTTCTTGAATTCAGATCCAGGCTCCATCGCTTACGAGCTTTATGGCCTTATGCAAGCTACTTAACCTGTGAGCCAACCCTTCCCCTCTGTACAGTGGGGGAAGATAACAGAGGACAGCGAAAGTGTGTTGCAGGCATTAAATGAGATACTACACGCAAAGTGCTTCGCACAGTGCCTGGCACATAGTAAGACCTCCGTAATTGTTGGTTTTGTTTGCGGAAGGGCACCTGAGTGCCAGACGCTGTTTCACAACCTGGAGTGAGCTCCTTAGTGATCCCGCATAGACTGGAGAGGTTCCTCCTGGGGACAAGGGACTTCTGCCTCATAGCAAGGGCGGGCATTCGAGCAGGAGGGACCTATGACGTGAACAGTAAGGACTATTAAGGAATGGCCGTATATTTTGTTTTTATTGCTGTTTGGGGGGAAATTCCCATCTCATATATTTGTTCCTACGCTGTTTTTAGTGTAGGTATATTTGCCCCATATCCATGAGATCTCTTAAAGAATTTTTTTTAGCAATTAATTATGAAATAAACATACAAAATACCAAAGAAAAGGAAACTCCTTGGTGAGGTGTCTAAGATCCCGACGGCCGTCTTGACAAAGCCCTTAATTTGAAGACTGGCCGTTTGGGCTGCATAGACTCAATACCCCTTACATTCTAATTTGTTTATTCTTTGACTGTTGTCTCACGTCTTTCTTCAGTGTATACATGTTGAGCACCGGCTGTATACCAGGCATAGTGCCCGGTGGTTTTGTCTTTAAGATCTCATGTAACTTCACGTAAGATTTATGTCTCCAGAGCGAAATAGACCAAAATCTTGACAACAGCTTTCAAAGGGAGGTGAATGGAGGGTGATCTGTATCTGTTTTTGTACTTTGCAAATTCATATCAACAGAAAATTCAACTAAAAACAATCCAGTAAAGTCTGAGCCCCTGCCCTCACAGAGCTCACAGCCAAGCAGGAAACAATTTACGACGGCCACAGTGGTGACGTAGGGTTGTTCTAACGTAACCGCACTCTCTGAAGACAAGGGGAACTCACCGGGTCTTATCTTCTGAATGGCTGGCCCTCAGGGCACCTGGGCACACACCAGCCGTTGCCTCGTTGATTCTTGGCACTTAGAATACCCCATCCAAACTCAGTTAAATTGTCTAGGACAAGGCAGGGAGAGCCAACCTGTGTGGGAAGGAACTGGGATTCGAGGAGCTCTGTCCTCCGTCACCTGTTAGAAGACGTTGAGTGAGCATGGCCATCGAGGCAGGCTGTGGGGGTTGGCGGTGGCAGGGGTCCTGCCTTTCGGATCTGGCAGATACATAGAAGAGGATGCTTGCTGTCAGCTGAGGGGGTCTAAGACTGGGGAAGGGAGGACGTGTGTCAGTAAGGCCTAGAACTTTCTGTGCATTAGGTGAGAATCTGAAGGTGGCAGCTATGATGATGTGTCTCCTGCCCACTTGTGACCTTGGCTTTGGATGCCAGATAGGATGGTCTTCGGTGCTCTGTCAGCGTGGACTTGTCGTAGTCTAAGTCTTTACAGAGTCAGTGTTAGGAGAGAAAAGAAGTCATGGTTTTGGACGGGGGGGACCAGGAAGCCCAGAAACAGAATGGGTGCTGGGGATAGGTGGGGGGTCCGCCTGCCCCCAGGGTGGGACTGTGCTAGGATGAGGCACCCTTCCCTGCCGCTATATGCTACATGACTTTGGTCCAGTCACATCACCTTTGGGGGCTTCCGTGTCCATCCAACGGGGAGTCTTCCCCTCACTTCATTTTGTGAGGATCGTCACCCCCCAAAAAAGGTTACGGAAGCGTTTCAGAAACTGGGGAGCTTTGTAGCAGTGAAAAACAATATTTCCTGAAGACTTTTAAAACCATCAGCTGATCTACTATGAGTGATTGTTATTAAGAAATAGCTATCAGGGGCGCCTGGGTGGCACAGCGGTTAAGCGTCTGCCTTCGGCTCAGGGCGTGATCCCGGCGTTACGGGATCGAGCCCCACATCAGGCTCCTCCACTAGGAGCCTGCTTCTTCCTCTCCCACTCCCCCTGCTTGTGTTCCCTCTCTCGCTGGCTGTCTCTATCTCTATCGAATAAATAAATAAAATCTTAAAAAAAAAAAAAAAGAAATAGCTATCAGATTGTAATGCTGTAATACCTTGTATCTGTTTCCATTTTTCATAATGACCATAATATTGAAATCGCTGTTGATTACGGAGGCTCGGGATTGTGCGAGACACCAGGCAGAGGCCACCTCTAACCCTTAGAATGTCCCTACAAGATAAGGCAAGTGTCACTATTGTCGCTTTCCAGTGGTGGAGGCAGAATTTGAACCCAGCTCCTTCTGCCTTCAGAGCCCAAGCCCTTTGTGTTTGGTCTTAATGCTTCCTAAAACACCTTTGGCTTTGTGAAATGAATTTCGGTCTTCATAACAATCCCAAGAGAGAGCCACTATTTTATACCCATTTTATAGCTGGACATAGACCTAGAGGTGTTTCAGGTCCCGGGACTGTATGTTCTTTCTCATCCTGTAAACGCTGGTCTCCAGGACACACTGCGTCCAGGAGGGGCCAGGGAAGTGCGTTCTCCTGCATCCTTCTCCCCTCCTACGTGGGTCAGAGGGAGCCCCTGGGGGGGGGGGTACCCCTGGTTTCTCTTTTGCCTTGTGGGATCTCAGCCTGGCTTCCTAATGAGAGCCTGCAAGGTGGCTTCCATCACCTGGGATCACGCATGTGGTTTTTTCTTTTTCTTCCTGCCCTTCCGGAATGACACACTTGTGCTTGTCCCTTTGGTTTAGCTAGAAACCGAAAGTGTGTCTTCTCAAATGCAGACTGACGTGCTTCTTTTATAAATTCTTGGGCATTACTATTGATTTTTGGCTGAGGATTTCGAAATCCTATCTCTAGGACTCAGGAGATTTCCCTGCTGCAGTAATAATGCGTTGTCATTCTTAATCTCTCCCGTCTCTGACACAATATTCATATCAAGCTGCCAAGGAGTGGCGTCAGCACGGCCTTGGGGACGGCGGCGGGGCTGGCTGTGAGGGCGCACGGACACCTTCCTCTCGCTCCAGCCTGTCTTCTCACCCCTTAAAGCAGCCCGAGGTGGCGTCACGGGGGCACCGTGTGCACGAGTGGTGGATTTCTACCCGCTTCCCTGTGCAGCTTTCTCTGAGGCCCAGAGAGGGGCAGGGGCTGGCCCAAGGTCACACAGTGAGTTGCAGCCGGAACCTGGGCCTCTTCTGCCTTCCTGTGACCTGGTTATTCAGCTGCCATCGACTCTGTGTCTATAAGTGATGTGGCCTGCCTGGGGGACAGCGGGGGCTCCTGTGTCCTAGCAAAGAGCCCAGGCCTCGCCACTGTCGTCCTGGGGGATTGCATCTTGGAGAGTCCAGATGTTCGGAGTTTCCAGCAGAAGCCCCAAATCCAGATTTTAATATAAAATTTCTGGCTGTTTCAAATCTTGGCAACTCATTACCAAACACCCCCCCCCAAATACACATTCACATAATGTGACCCCTCAGAGAAAACCACTGCTGTGGGTGGAGGGCTGGACTGGCCATGCCCTGTGTCCCAGCCGGAGTCAGGGGCCACTTGGTTGATCTGCTTGTAGGAACACGTTGCTGGTCCAGAATCAGGGACCCCCCCC
>NW_024424341.1:7918558-7971078 GCF_017311325.1 Ursus maritimus | reverse complement strand
CCCCCCCCCCCCCCCGCAGGGCCTGGTGTTCGAGCCCCTTCCCCTACTCGAGCCCCCGTGCTCCCGAGGGCCTTCTTGCTCTTCCAGTGGAGAAAGTGTCGGCTCTCTGGGATCCAGCCTGTGCGTTTTGAAGTGTGTACAGGCCTGACCCCACCCCTCAGGCCTGGCTGTCCTTTGTCCCCGTGCTGTTAAGAAGACAGAGCTACTAGCTTGGCCTGCAGGACCTTCCGGGCGAGTCACTGAATAGGTTCCCACTGAGGGATTGTTTTTCTAGTTCTTGGAATTGATGCTGCTTAGACCATAAAAATAAAAGGCCCGTGTCCTCGATACTTCGAGTTGTCTTGTGAATGAGCGGATGTGCAGGGGGATGGAGGGAGTTGTGTTTGGAGGTCCTGATCGGAACCGATGCCCCACAGCTTGCCAGGGTGACAGATGCCACTGGAGTTGCAGGGGGAGGCTTGTGACGGGGGAAAGCTGATGGGTGGACATTTGAACCGGGGTTGTCGAAGATCTGTGAAAATTGGAGCAGCCAAGAAACATTGTTTTCTTAGCTGTAAAATCATTTAGTCAAAATGGTAGGAAGTTGTGAATGGGAAGGAGGGTGGTGGGAACCCTGCCTCTCACCCATTGCCCTGGCAGAAGGGTCTTCCTTTTGGGGACCCACCTGGACATGGGACTGAGATAGCCAATCTGTTGGGTACATAATGATGTCAAGGGGGAGCCCAAGTCTTGGGGGAGGTTGTGCTGATTCTGCCCAGGGCACAGCGAGAAGCACCCCACTCTGTCCTCCCTGTGTGTCTGTGACGGTGTGGTGAGTTCCCCATGAAGGGCTCCCTGCAGGAGGCAGGAGTGCCAGGCAGTGTGGCCAGCCCCGTCTGTGGACTCTCACATGGACTCTTCCCAGCTGGCTTCGGGGCAGGTGGTTGTAGCCCTCAGAGGTAGATTGGTTGGGTCAAGCCCGCTCCAAAATTGTTGACTGAATGGGAGCTCCGCTTGGGCCTCTGTCCTCTCCCTGTGTCCTTGTTGCCCCCTCACCCCATCCACACACAATGCCCTTTCTTGTGCCCAGAGGCACCCGAAGGGGCCAGGGACCCTCTTGCCCCCAGTGTGGTCAGCAGTGAGCTCTGGGAAGCCCAGGGAAGCCTTAGGGATGACGGGCGCTGCGAGGGTTGGTGGAGAGAGGGCCGGAGGCCGGGGCTTGGGTTCCGCCTGGGCCACAAACCTATGCGATCTTCGCAAAGTTGGCTGCTTTCTCTGAGTCTCAGCTGTGAAATGGGGGGGTTGGAGCAGCCAGTGTGTTTCCAGTGGTAGGCTCTAACCCACTAGCAAATCATGAAATCACCTTGGGACGGTCACAGTCAACGAAATGAAAAAGGAATTAGTAAGGCAGAACAGAGCATGGGATGGAACAGAATGGAATGGAATAGAGGGAAGGGAAGAGAGAAGTCCAAGCAAAAGGAAAGAAAATGCCAAAAGACATCACGCTTAGGAAGCTCACCTGTAGTTACATTAAATTTTTTTTTTTTTTTTTTTTTTTTTTGGTTTCACATGTGTCTGTTAGTGTGTGGCTGGGTCATGTGTAGGTATTTTTTGCTATAGGTTGCAGTCTAAAAATTTGAAAAAACACAGGTTAGTTGGCCTACAAACATTCTTCTAAAGCTTATGGTTCATAAGCATAGTCCACTAGCTGAGTTGACCTTGGGCAAGTTCTTTTTTTTTTTTTTTTTTTTTTTTTTTTTTTTTTTTTTTTTTTTTTTAAAGATTTTTTTTATTTATTTATTCGACAGAGATAGAGACAGCCAGCGAGAGAGGGAACACAAGCAGGGGGAGTGGGAGAGGAAGAAGCAGGCTCATAGCGGAAGAGCCTGATGTGGGGCTCGATCCCATAACGCCGGGATCACGCCCTGAGCCGAAGGCAGACGCTTAACCGCTGTGCCACCCAGGCGCCCCCCTTGGGCAAGTTCTAATCATCTCTCCATGACTCAGTTTTCTCATCTGGAAAATAGGAGTCATTCAGTGTCCAGCAGAAAGGGTTGTTAGGAGGCTTCAGTGAGGGAACCGTGTGGGGTGGTCGGCCCACGAGTGCACAGTACGTGTTCCTTGCTAGCTGATACATACCTGTCGCTGTCTGTCTACTCCTAGACATGGGGAAGGGGGTGAGGAGCCAGATCTATCACCTTTTGGGTCTTCCTCAGCCAACCTCTGGAAGGGAGGAGAGAAAACGGGGCCTGCAGTGCCTTAGCTATCCTGTAGAGCCCAACGACCGTTCCAGGGAGGCGCAGCTGACGTGGCGTTGACTGGGAGACGCGTCTCTGAGCAGAGCCCTGTGCCCGTCTGGGGGAGAGCTCTTCTATGCCCTCTGGGGGGAGGGCCCCGGGTAGGGTCAGACAGGGCCTGAGCAACCTTCCATTGCCCACAGAACCACCTCTGCTGTGTGCCACTCTCTGGGCAGAGCTGAGAGCCACTGAGCCCCAGTCGTCGGGAGCCCGGCTGATGGTCCCGGGGCCCCGGACCTGTCACCTACAGTCATCTGAGCATTTCTGTCTTTGCTTAGTGTGAACCTTTGTGCCCCTGGCTCCATTTTGAACCACGTGAAGTGGGTACACGTCTATAACAATAAGGACTGTTTTTCCTTGTCACCCTCCCCCACCACACCTTTCCTTAACAATGCAAGATGGGTCCGTGCAGAAGTGTTAATAAGAAAGAAAGAGAGAGAGAGAGAGAGAGAAAGAAAGAAAGAAAGGGAAGAAAAGGAAGAAAAGAAAGAAAGAGAAAGAGAGAAAAGGGAAAGAAATGAAAAACGTTGTCCGGGAAGCTGCCTGGTCAAGTTTGCGCTGCAGGAAGTAGGAACTCAGGGGTGGAAGCCCGGCCTCCTGCAAGGGCCGAGAAAGGAATCGTATTTTTGGCGAGGGGATGAGAGCGTGTTGGGCTGGGTGTGAGTGTCAGAGGAGCAGCGGAGAGGGGACACTCCACTCTTCGGGAACTTTTCCGGATTTGGGCGCAGTTGGCCACGTCGAGAGGAGCAAGGTCCTTGGTTGGACGTCAGGGGAAAGCTTTGTGCTTCCAGAAGGCGGCTTCTTCCCCCTCTCCCTGTGCTCCTCTCCGCCTTCCCGTCTCTTTCCCCGTCTCTTTCTCCCGAGGTGCACATGGCCACATTTGCAGGTTAACTGGAACAGCTGGAGACGCATTATTAGTTTCCCGCTGCTCCTTCATATTTGCTTGGATTTTTTTTTTTTAACGGCAACATAATTTACAACTAGTACACTGGTGTCAGAGCTGGCATGTTCTAAATCCGCATCAGATTCATGTAATGCCGTTGCTTATCAGTGAATGAAGTCATAATTATTGCTTTGTACCATTAAATAGCATAAATATATAAACTGTTATACAAATTGCAGCAAACGTTTCCTCTGGGGAGCTCTAGACCAAATTTTAATGTCGTGCATTTGTCTGGGGTGGCAGTTTCTATGGTATATAATAATGTTGATAAATTTTACTGTAGCAAGTGACATTTTAGAGCATTAATTTTGGTTGCTAAAAAAATTCTGAAGAATGCTCAGACCAAACTGGGAGGTGCTCTGAGAACCAGCTGGGCGAGGCTGGGTCAGGTGAGGTTTCGCTTGAAGAGTACAACGGCGGGGGGGCCCGTGTGTCACCTCCCAGGGCTCCTCTCCACAGGAGATCGCCACCCCCTCCTCGCTCAACTCCCGGAGGAAGGCAGCGGATACGTTTTCCATGGCGATGATGATAATTAATTTCAAAAAATTCAAATCGATTCATTTCTCCCTTAAATTTGAAGTGTGCGAGGGGAAGTGGAAGGAGGGCCTGGAAAACGCACGATTGGTGGGGAGGTCCTCCTCGTAACCTCCTTCCCAATTATGTAAATTCTGTGTGGGGTGAAAAAAAAAATCCCCATCCTAATTAGTTATGCAACACCTGGCCTCTGACGACGTTTTAGATGCCAGGCGTGCGGTTGCATAGCCTCCGAAAGCCATTATCGTCAAGAGCGACTTTTGCGGAGAGCCCCAGGACAGCACATGGCATTTACCTGGCGGGCTCTTCGGAGAGCCGGGTGGCCGGGAGGAGTGCGTCACCTCCGCCTTCAGGAGAGGGTGTGGGGACTGGAGACTCTCTGTGGGGGCCCACTCGCTATGCTGGAGCCGCCCCGGGGAGACAGAGAGTGTGGCGTGGGCTTCTCGCCCCTCCAAACCCTGGGCCTTGGTGTGCTGGAACGTTCTCTGAGACGCTCTGTCACCATCACCTGAAAACCGACTGACTCCTGCCTGCCTCGAGGTTCTTGGAGGTCCCCGGTGAGCCTCATTGCTCTCGTGAACGTGGCCGTGAGTCGTGTCATCCTTTGCCATGTGGTAGGATGACACAGCCCGGCCCCTTGGTCTTGGGTGGCGCCCAGGGGCTAATTCTGCCCCGAGAGCTGTGAGTGGAGGGAGCCTGCATTGCTTCCAGGCTGGAGTTCTGTCTTTTGCTCGTGTACGGCAGCTGTCAATGCCAGAGAAGCAGGTGCTCCTGTACCCTAGGTACCCGAGTGGTTTCCACGAGCAGAGCCCCTGAGATGGGCATGAAGGGCGAATGAGAAACAAACCTTTGTTGTTTGCAGCCCTTGTGCTTTGGGGTTGCTTGTTACCACCCATTTCCCTTCCTGCCTGACTGAGACGGGTCTCCCCTGGCTCCCCCCGCCTTCCTGGTTTTCCTCAGGGTGCTGCGAGGGCCAGGAAATGGGTCGATTTTTTTTTCACCTGGAAAGAATATCAAGGAGATACAGATGTGTGCCCACTATTGGTAGTGAGGAAACTGAGGCTCAGAGAAGTTAGGTGACTTTCCCAAGGTCACACAGCTTTAGAGGCGTCAGGCATCCATGCCTCCCAGTAACAAAGAGGCTCTTTCCTCACTCTTGCCTTGCCTGGGAAGAGCGAATTTTCTTTAACAGAGGCAGCTAGGGTGGGGCTGTGGATATAATCATTAGGAAGTGGTAGGGACTGCAGGGAATATTCCAAAAGCATTAAAATTCAGCATTTTGCCCACGGCCTATCAGCTTTGGCATTTGCTTCTGTGTCCTAATGACATCTCGAGCTTCCAGAGAAACATTTCTTTAGCTGCTACTGTATGCTCTCAATGAGCACCGCTTTCTGAGGTCTGGCCCTTGACTCTTGAACCTTGAAATGTCGAACGAAATTCTCACATGCTTCTTCCTTTGTATCCTCCAACTATCTGACAAGGTCTTTTATAATTAGGATGAGGACCTGGGCCTTTACCCTGATCCTGTAGCCCCTGAGGGACCTTGTGAGTTCTCTAATCCTACCTTCTCCTTTCACAAATTAGGACTCCGAGCTCAGAGAGGGAAAGAAACTTACCCAAGGACACGCTTCTGTGGTTTCTTCATTAAAGGGTCACTGTTTGGAAGTGGGGAAATAACTGTTTGGATGTGTGTGTGTGTGTGTGTGTGTGTGTGTGTGTGTGTTGAGGGGCATGGTTTGAAATGGAGTGGAGAATAGCCAGTAGGGAAGGAAAATATGATCTCCTTAAAAAAAAACTTAACTTTTTTTTTTTTGCTTAGTCAAAAGACTCATACCATGGACTTACTACGTGCTGGTCAAGTGTTTGATCATTAAAAATAATCTCAATGATAAGACTACTGCATTTGTGGGTATAACAACGTGGAACTTCTTGCAGACAGTTTCTTAGTCGTGCTTATATTCCCAACACGCGGCCCTCCGCTTTGCACATAACAGAAATTAAGTATTGAATTTAATTGCCTTTATCCCTCTACTACCAATGGTCATAATTAATAATGGTAAGGAAGTTAGTGCAGCCCGGGGGTTAAGAACACAGCTCTGTGGCTGGAACGCTGCACTCCATCACTTACTGTTACCTCCTCATAGAGATTTTTTTTTTTTAAAGATTTTATTTATTTATTCGACAGAGATAGAGACACCCAGCGAGAGAGGGAACACAGGCAGGGGGAGCGGGAGAGGAAGAAGCAGGCTTCCAGCGGAGGAGCCTGATGTGGGGCTCGATCCCAGAACGCCGGGATCACACCCTGAGCCGAAGGCAGACGCTTAACCGCTGTGCCACCCAGGCGCCCCTCCTCATAGACATTTTATGAGCTCATCCCAGATGGAACGTGTTTAGCATAACGCCTGGCACATAGTCAGCGCTTAGTAAATGGTAATAATTATTAGTCTGCCTGTCCTATCTCAGAGCTGTTTCAGCTGAGGCTCGGCGAGCCCAGTCATGGCCAGTGTCTGTGCAGGTTTGCTTGGGATGCGGGTCCTCAGCTCAGCCCAGGCAAATCCATTCTGCCCACTCCCCATGTGCCATGGAAAATAATTTTGCACCCCAAACTGCAAAATCGCCATTTAAAGCAGCAATGTCTGCTCACAGGCAGCTTTGGAGAATTGTTTCAGCATGAGCTCTTGCTCCAGCTGTGATTGCTTTTCTCACTGGGGCTGCGGGCAGTGAGTGGGTGGAGTGGGGGGTTCCCCTGGCTGGTGACAGGTGGGCAAGGCTGGGAATGATGCCCACGGAGTTCGCGGGCTCTGAGCGGGGTGGACGAGATGGGGTGGTCCTATGGGGCCCAGGGCCCTGGCTTGCACACGTTGGCGTCCCAGCATGCTGGGTTTGCCCCTGCCAACCCTGCCTGGCCCCTCCTCTTCTGGACAGCCTCCACTGACCCACCCAACAGCATCGGACGGGGGAGAGTGCATGGACAAGGAATCGAGTCCCTGGGGTTCGTTTCCATTGTCGCTTACCACCTTTTGTAGCCCAGTGCTTAGAAAACCAGCGTTCCCATCTGCAAAATGGGTCTAAGAATGGTGCCTCCATCTAGATTTCTCCCAAGGCTGTGAAAGAGACATGGGTGTAAAATGTTCTATTGAGGCAGAAGGGAAAGGCCATCTCTGGTTCCTTCACCAGCACCCAGAGACAATGCAGAGGGTAGGAGCCGTGTCTCAGTCCTGCGCCAGCCTCATCGGTAAGCGCTTTGACCTTGGATCGGTTGCTTAACTTCATTCCGTGTCCGTATCCTCATCTGTAAAATGGGAATAAAAATAGCAGCAGCCTCATCACACTGCTGGGATGGTTAGTGACTAACTCTATGCAAAGCTGGCTTGGCTTTAAGGTTTGATATATTATCCACACTGGATTTTTAAAAAAGCAATTACTTGCAAGAGGCAGTGAGGTCTGTGAGGTCAGGGGCCCTGTCGTCCTATTCACCTGCGTGTCCCCGGCCCCCAGCTCTGTCCTCTGTGCTTGGACGCTCACTCAGTATCTGTAGAATGGGGGAAGGATCTGATCCCCCTGAAATTGCTTCCTGGATGTCGGGCTCCTCTCAGACGGTGAGCCCGGCAAAGGCAGACGCCCCGCCCCCAGGATCGCTGCTGCAGGTGGCACCTGGCCCAGGGAGCATTTGTCACTAGAGCAAAGCCGTTCCAGGGCCCTTGCCCCTGCAGACGGTCCCCTGCCGAACGCCCTCCCAAGTTCTTCATCTAAACCTGTTCCTCCAAGATCACCTCCTCCAGGAAGCTCTTTGTCACTCACTCCGTCATTTAGCAGATATCTATTGAGCACCCACGTGCCGAAGGGATCCCCGTGCTGCACCAGACACGTGCTGAGGGGATCCGCACCTTGCATAGAAGGAATTTCTTCCCTCTTCGTGTTGCCCAGTTCCTATCCCTAACATTTTATCTGCCCTTCTTTTTTTTTTAATTTTTATTTTACTTTTTATTTTCGCTTTTTTTTTTTTTTAAATCCACCCTTCTTAAGGAGCTGATTTTCCTGCCTGGTGTTATGTACCCACCTGGCTGATCTCTCTCCTTGAGTAGATGAGAGGTTTTTAAAAACTTCATTGAAGTCTGTTGTATGTCCAGAAAAACGCACAAGTCACATAGGCTCAGCTTGATGAATTTTCAGAAACCGAATGCATCCAGACTAAGAACAGAAGCTGACGGCCCTCCAGTGACTCCCACACACCCCCTTTCCACACTACCTCACCTCAAGGGCAAGTGCAGCTCTCACCTTTGCACCTGCCGGATGGTTTTGTCCCCAGCGGTGACCTAGAGGCAGGATACGTGTCCCTGTGTCTCCCGGACCTCCCAGCGCAATCCCTGGCATTTGCTGAATAAACAAGTGGATGGATGACGATGTTACTATAATAATGGCCGGCAGGTCCTGTGTTCTGTCAGCGCTTTGAAGCAGTACTTTGCGGGCTGCCTTGTCTGGCCCGACTGAGATTCGGAGAGGTCAGTGGCTTGCCCAAGGTCAGCCAGCCAGTGAGTGGCGGTCGCTATGACCTGGGTCTGCCCGGCCCGAGTCTGGAGCTGGCACTCTGCACCTTCTTCCTGCTGGTTTACAGCCCTGGGCAGTGCTTCCTTCGCTGGGCCAGCTGGACACAGGCTCAGCGGGTGACAGAGCTGAGCTGTCCTTGGCGGGCGAGCTGCCGGTTCCTCACTGCGCCCGCCCACCCGCCAGGCGCCCCATTCCTCCCGGGCTGCACCGAGCCTTCTGTGTGCCTCTCCAAAGGACAGGGCATATTTCTTCCCAACCCTCCTAAGACCCAGCCCGCACTGGAGGGCTTCATCATTATGCAAATTAGCTGGATTGGATCTGCTCCCGCAGAGGACTCCGGGGGCGGCAGAAGGACAGAGCTGCCTCTGGAGCGCCGGGTTGAGCCTTCGATTAGGCCGGTTGATGGGTGGGGGGTGCGGGGGCCATGGAGCTGGGGCTGGTGCCAATGATCTGCCCCCGGGGAGGCTGCTGGGAGTGGGGGGCTAGGGACAGGTGCTGGGGGAGGACAGTAGCCTCAGGCTCCCAAAATTCTTGCCGAAGATGGGACCGGAGAAAGACGTTCTTTTTGGATGTACTCTTTGTGTATTGAGCCCTTTTATGATTCATCAGTAAGTAAATATCAGCTGAGGGGTGATTTGTTTCTAACAAGCTTATAAAATACTGGCGTCATTTGTGGGCTTATTGGAGTGCTGATTATAAACACTCCCCCATGCCCACTCCTCTATGTCAAATTAGCATTCGAAATACAAATATTGGGTCTTTGGACCACTTTCTACCGTCTCTTTGGAAGCCGGCGGCGCAGGAAGGGGCAGCGGTCGGACCCTGGCCTTGGCCCGGGAGCACTTAGAACTCACTTAAAGACTTGAGGGGTTGAGGGGAGAGCCCCTCGCTGGGCCCTCCAGAGGGTGGGAGCCTCCCGGTCCTGCGAACCCAGCTGCTTCCCCTGCCCTTCTCGTTGCCAAGTTTCCTGTGACCCAGCTCCTCCCGGCCCCCGGAGCCTGTCACCTTCAATCTCACGGAGGGCACAGATCCGGGCAGGCTGCATCTGGCCTGCCGAGCCGTTGGAGCTGGTGCCCTCCCCGTGGGCTGGGCCCGGCCTGGACCCAGTCAGAGGCAGCGCGGGCTAAGCTTGTCGGGACTTGGTGGTGGGGCCACCACCCACCAGTCTGCTCACAGGGGTCATGGCCTCCCTGGCATTTTTCGCCCACTCGGAACCTCACTTCCCATCTCCCCACTGCTTCTGGCCTCTGGTCTGGAGGCCATGAGTCCTACCAGCCATGCTCCCCTTGCCTCTGAGGCCTGAGCCTGCGACAAAGCCCGTCAGCTCCCACGCAGCCTAACGCCCAGTGTGGGAAGGGACGGTCACGAGCACTTTCCCAGAGCACCTTCCCAGCCATGCCTCAGAGCTGTGAGGGCCCAGCAGGTGCACTCCAGACTGTATGCGTGCCTGCGGATCACACCTCTGTCCCCATTTTACAGATGGGGAGACTGGGGCACAGAGAGGTGACTTTCTAGGACACACAGTGGCAGAATCCAGACCTGGAAAGTGGCCTGCCCATTCCACTTTGACAGGTGATAGAACTGAGCCGAGGCGACAGGGACAGAGATGGGGTCCCGGCAGGGACCGGCAGGCAGTAGGAAGCTGAGTGTGGCCTGCTGCCACTGCCCAGTGTCTCTGATGGGGAGAACCACAGAGCAGGGACTGAGTGGGGCCACGGAGAGCTTTGGTCCGACCCCCTCGCCTTCTAGACGGGGACACCAGAGAGGGGATGCTGTCATTGTTGTCATTATCTTCATCAATTCAGTAGATTGATTTAAAAAAATTAAAGCTGTTATTCTATTTATTACCAAAGCTGCCCATGCTCCTTGCAGGAAAACTAGAAGACACGGCCGAGCCACAAGGAGAGTGACCTAAGGGTAACAATGATATGACTGTGCTAATGGCTGGTGGGTGGGTTCAAACCAGTGCTTTGCAGGCTGCGTCGTCTGGCCTTCCTGGGCTTCAGAGAGGGCAGCGGCTTGGCCTGCCAGTCAGAGGTGACCCTCTAATGCCTTCGTGTGTGTCCTTCCACCGATTCTTTCAAAATCACACATACGTAGTGACATCCTCTTTAAAAAAAAAAAAAACCCAAAATAGGATTGTGTTGAATACCTCATTTTATTTCCGCGTTCATTACATGTGAGGTGGAGACGGATGGAATAAAGCTGTATGTGTTGTCTTGGAGAACGTGTTTGTCCCTGGTGCTGGTCCTGTGGGCAGGGACTAAATATTGTTTACCTCTAGAGAGCCCCCTTCCCCGGAGCCAGCATTGATTCCCACTGCGTGCCGTCCACCTTGCTGGGCACTGGGCAATGCCCGGGCTGGGGGAGAGAGGGGTGGTGAGCAGGTGTGAGTAGGCCAAGCGTGGGGAGGATAGTTTTTGGGTGCAAAAGAGTAAAGGTCCCCCCATGGAGCTGGAGAGGAGGGACAGGAGGACAGGACACGTTTCTCTTGAGGTGGGAGTTTGAGCTGTAATTTGAAGACATGTGTCTGTTGGCCCAGTAGGGACTTCCGGGGAGGACTCAGCTGTGAGAGGCACGGGGGGTCCTCCGTTGTGTACCGGGCAGGAGGCCACCAGCACTCCCATTTTCATGTGGGATCCCAGTCCCATCAGCATGTACGCAGCTCTCTGCAGGTGCATGGGATTTCTGCCCTTCTCGACACTGGACAAGGAGGAGGAGCCATCCAGAAGGAGGCTGGGATAGGGCTAAGCACTGTCCCTGCCTAGGGAAGCCAAGACACGCTCTTGATTTTGGAACCAGAATTCAAGGTAATTCGCTAGAATCTGGTTTCTGGTTTCTAAATTGCTATTCACGTGGGGCCCTCGTGTGTTCAGGGTGTGATGAAAGCATGAAATGCCTTGGGATGCCCCCCCTGCCCAGAATCTAAGGTTAACCTTGTGAATGTGATTGGGGGCCATGGGCTTTGCTGTAATGGGAGATTCTGTATTGAGCAACTCCTTTAATTTGCAGGACCTCAAAATGGGGTCTAGAGGAGCATGTGTGTGTGTATGTGAACGTGTGTGTGTGTGTGTGTGTGTGTGTGTGTGTGTGTCCATCTCCCAGTCATGCCCCGTGGGGTCAGAGGTCGTCCTGCCAGACCAAGCCTTACAGTGACGGCGGGGACCCTGAGTCTTCACACCAGGCCTTCGCCCTTCTGCCTGCCCTCCAGCGGAGCGGCCCCTGCGTCCCGGGTCCTGGGTCAGCAAGGCTGTGCTGCGGCATGCCCGGAGGACCGAGGGCTCTCGTATGGGCCCAGCAGGGCTGCTAGGCCTCCAGTGCCCCCGCTTCCTCCATCCACGAGGGTCTCTGACCATCTGCCTTCCCTAGAGCTTTGCTGCCCCCACGCTGTGTGTCCTTAAGCGCTTGGGTTAGGGGATTTTCAGGGCTTCTGGGTGACTGCGTTGTCACACATGGCACGTCCCTACCCCTGGCCTCCCGGGTTTCTCAGCTCTAGGCAACGTGGGGGCCACAGCCAGTGTCTCATTGGCCTGTCCACCTGGTGCCTTGCCTCGTGCCTGACACGGAGTGAGTAACAGTGACGGAGAGCGTAACAGCACGGAGGCTCTGAGGCCCGTTCACCCCACAGCGGGCTGATGAGACAGGCGCTGTGACACTCCCCATTTGACATCCTGGGGAACAGCCACTGACCCAAGATCCCACCGCTGGTAGGTGGCAGGAGGGGGACTTGAACCCCGACTCGGAGGCTCGGCTTCTCTCCATGTGCTGTTCCTTGCTGAATGCCGTGAGTACGCAAGCAGGGGTCTGTGTCCGGCCCTGAGAACAGCATTTTGCTTGGGGTGCGGGGTCCCAGGGCTGACTCGGTCCTGTTCTGTCACCATCCGACATGCTTGGGGAACTGTGGACCCAGAGCTGCGTGTCCAAGCTCCTGTGTCTGGGACAGCATGGAGACTGGACGCACACCCACCTGAGTGCCCGGGTGGGGTCCAGAGCCCTGGGGGTGGGGCTGGGAATCTAGGACCCAGCCACACTTGTTAGCATTTATTGAGAACCTCATGTTTGGCCCTGTTAATAACACAACAAATAAAATAACCGCTGTTATGTTTCCTCAGAGAATTTATTAGGCAGGACTGTTTGGGTTGCAAGTGAGAGAAGGTCAAGTTAGCCGAAGCAACGAGAATTTTTGAAAGATACCTTTTATTTCACAGAACTCCAGATGGCATTAGTGCAGCTAGAACCAGAGCCTTGAATGTCAGTACAGGACCGTCTCTCAGAACACTGTGCTTGGAAGGACAGAGGCCAAGCCCTGAGAATGGTTCAAATGAAGGTGCAGGTGCAGCGTCAGGAACAAGGCCCTGGGATTAATGGAGCCCGTGGGGTAGGAGGGAGTGGGTGTGGCTGAAAGCAGGGGGTTGGTTACCTGTGGCAGAAGGATGCAGCTTTTGCTCTGGGAGAATGGGAGCTACTGAAGGTTCTTGAGGAACAGAGTGAAATGATGACCATAGAACCCGGGGTGTGTTCTTCAGTCAGGTGTGCTCCAGGGAGTGAAGATGGGAGATTAGAGCAGGCATGGGGAGGTGGGGCCAGGAGGGTAGGTAGCAATGGATGAATGGCCAGGCGTTAGACATACTTTTTCTTGGAGGTATAGGAAGCTGTCTCTTCCAAGAAGGAAAAAGGCAAGTGCCAGCCAGAGCGGTATGGAGGGGCCTTCCCTGCCAGAACGCGTGGGCCTCAAACTGCATGCATTCCCTCCCAGCTAATGGCAGCTATTCTGCTCGCTGAGCCAGCGTGGAGAGTGGAGGGCTGCATGGGGGCCGCTCCACTCCCTCCCAGCCTCTCCCCAGGCAGCCTGCCCCCTCCTCTGGGCTCAGGCTGCTGGTCCCCTACTCCTCTGGGGGCACAGGGTGGGGGGCTGTCCGTGGCTGTCTGTGAACTGCCTCCTTGGGCTAGGAATGGTGGGTGGAGTGGGAGTGGGCCCCAGATTTGGGGGGACTGGTGGCAGGTGATGGACGGAACTGGCTGTGGACAGAGGCAGACTGGCCAGCCTCTGGGAGCCAGGCTGTGGGGCCTCAGCTACCCCAAGTTGGCAGACCCCCCTCATGTGGTCTCTGGGTGCTGGGTGCAAACCATCCCAGACAACCATCTGGGAGAACGTAGGTCTGGAAGCTGACCATATCAGTAAGTTCATGCTACCATGAGCTTGGGGCATCCAATAGACCTCATTTAGTCTTGGTCCTGGGTCTGTTGGAGGAAGAAAGAAAGACATAACCCTCTACCATCAGGCCGGTGATATTTTTGATTGGTGGTTGGGGAGAGGGAGTGGAGACCAGAGTGGATGAGAGGATGTCTGACCCCAGAAACCGCCTCGGAGGGCCATGCGTGTGACTCTAAGCTTTGCTCTGTCTCGTGGCTTTTGAGCCGAGCTGAAGGAAGAAGTGTTCCCTCAGAGCCGGCTCCATGCTGGCGTGATAGGTGCGATCAGATGACTTGAAGGATGTACAGTGGTTTGAATGTATTCATTTATTCCATGTTGCGTTTGAATTTCCAACTTTAGTTCAATTTTCATTTTACGTGGGTCACAGCAAAGCCCCGGTTCTTTGAGCTGTAGCCAGCAACAGAGGAACAAGAAACCACACAAGCCACTTAGCTAAGCATTGCAGATGCAAGCATTTACTTCCTTCACAAGCATCCGGGCTAAGCCAGTTGACAGGTGGGAAGTCCCTGCATCCCTTCATCTCTCTCTTGGCCTTGACCACCAGCAGGGGTCCTGTTTGCTGACATTCCCGTACTTCGCAGGGAGCAGAGGACACGGGTCGCTCCGTGAGAGGTGTCTCCGTGGTATAGCAGGTGGGCTTGTAAACTAGCCAGTGACCCGGTTGTTATCCATCTACTTCAAAACCCATTGGTCCAAAGTTACCCAATTACTTGGGTTATGGCCTTCAGAGAAACTTTGTTACTCTTGCATGTTCCCGCATTCCCCATATTCGTATCTGCCCTGGGCAGAGGGGTCATCATTAGGGTAGAGATTTAAGTTGAAGCTCAGAGACTCACATCTGGGCAGTTTACCACGAAGGGGAATCCCAATAAGTGCTAACAAGTAAAAGAGATGAGGACTTCTTTAAAACATTTCCAAACACATATACTGCAATTCAGTAAATATCTTTTAAGCACCTGTTGCATGCCACATGCCATTGGGGTTTGGGATTACAGTGGGGTTGTTTTTGTTTTTGTTTTTTTTTAAAGATTTTATTCATTTATTTGACAGAGAGACAGTCAGGGAGAGAGGGAACACAAGCAGGGGGAGTGGGAGAGGAAGAAGCAGGCTCCCAGCGGAGAGCAGGGAGCCCAACGCAAGGCCCGATCCCAGGACTCTGGGATCACACCCTGAGCCAAAGGCAGACGCTTAACGACTGAGCCACCCAGGCGCCCCTGGGATTACAGTGTTGAACAAGCCAGGGAGAGCCCCTGCTTTCATTCTAGCACAGCGTCGTCCAATAGAAGTTTCTGCCGTGAGGGAAACGTTTTGCACTGTCCAAATCAGTGGCCACTAGCCACGTTGCTGTTGAGCACTTGAAAGGTGCAACTGAATTTTTACTTTTATTTAATTTTCGTGAATTGAGATTTAAATAGCCACATGTGGCTGGTAAGCACCGTATTGGACCGTGCGGATCTAGCGAAAGCATAGGTTTTAAAATGTTGCAATAGAAACAGGCCTAGTGTTGTTACTTACCATTGCCCGGAACGTTGCTGAGGAGTGGGGATGCCCAGTGTCCAGTTAGCATGGCCAGAGGGGAGGAAGAGGTTGATTGCTGGCTCCCATCTGAGCTTCAGCTATTAGGAGCTGCAGGGACGGCTCTGTGTGTCTCCCTGGTTGGAAAACTTCTGCAAAGACGGTGCTCCCTGTCTTTTGCATGGGTGCGCTGTGTCTGTGCACGTGGAGAACATTGCTGTACGCCTTTTAAAAACGTGGTCTTGGTAGGGAAAAGTGATGTCAGCGGCGGAGAAAACCCTTGTAGTGGAAGCGGGGCTAATTCACGTGTCCCTGGCAGGGTGGTGATAATAAGGGTTTTGCGGCTTGCCTGTCACGTTAATTGTATGTTATTAGAAGGGCATTAATCTGATGATTATTAACATGATGGGATTTTTAAACAGTTGCCTTGTTGAGGAAAACTTGAACCCGAAGACCTGTGCTAGGTATCAGCAGGTGTTTGGTGTGTTAAGCAGGATTGAGCTACTTGTTTGCACCTAGTGGGCCCCTGGGGGTGCAGCTGGGCCTTCATTTTCTGAGGGCCTTTGTCCACGTCAGGTGGAAGGGGGTGCATGTGAGGAAGGCAGTGCATGTGCTCATCAGCAGGGTGTGTCGAGCCCCTAAAGGGTCAAGTTCCAGAACTTTGGATTCTGTAGAACTCTCTCCCTCCTTCGAGTCCCCTGTGAAGGTCCACTGATCCGTCCATGGTTGAGTTGGTCAGCCACTCCTGTAATTTGCTCTTTTTCCATTAAGCCGCTCAGCTAGGCACCTCTCCTCTCTTAGTGACCTGCCCAGGGCCTGGCCGGTGACTTTGTTTTCACCAAAGACAGCTAGTCACCGTGTCCTAAAGCTTACAAACGGCTCAGACTGCTGAGAGACCCATGTCTTTGTCAGCCCCTACACCCAGCTTGCCAGCAGAGGCCTCTGCGAATGCAGTGCATTTTCTCACCGGCCACCCAGGACCGCTGGCGCCTCGGGGCACGGCTCCCTGGCTGTTGCTCGGAGGCAGGCCGTGGAGTTGGAAGGGGCCTCCCTTCATCGTGGATCTCTGCCCCTGGGCTGGGCCAGCATCTGTTTGAGAGTCTCGGAGCACCGGTGCCCTCGGGGAGCCCCCCGCATGGGCCACGCTAGCAGGAAGGGCAGGCCCGGGCCAGGGAGGTGCCGCATGAACCTGAGACCCACCCTCGTCCCCGTGGAAATCCCACGGAGTTTGAAGACAGAGGAACAAAGAGAAGAACCGTGAAGAAAGCAGCCACGTTGGCTGCAGAAGCATCGGAGGGGCGGCGGAGTCAGCTCCTGCGGCTGGAAGCGGGAAGCTGCAGCGAGCCACGGCTGAGCAAAGCGTGTGAAATCCAGACACAGCTTTTGCCATCGCGAACATGGGGAGTGGTGGGGAGGTGGAGGAGGAGAGAGACGAGGAACGCTGACATGCAGCCACTGGCCAGATGGACATAACATAGATTACCTGGAATGTGCTGGGGGCCATTCTGGGGGGGTTCTCCGCTGTGTTACAGGCGGCCCTGGGCGTGGAGTTTCAGGGCAGAATCACGGCCGCAGTCACGACAGCTTGCCAGTAGTACTGTGGTCAGTATGCTTTATCTTGTTCTCACTCCCTCTCCATCACAGCCCTGTGAGGGCAGTGGCTTTCTCCCCATTTCACAGGCGACAAGACTGAGCCGTACAGGTCCGTGCTCAGGCTAGTCACCCTAAGATCTGAGGCGGAGCCGGGAATAGCCTCCACGCCACCGGTTTTCAGCCGTGGTTCCCCCTCCGCTCGCCAGAGAAGCTCATCTTGATGGAACAGGGGTGAGTGGGGGGCAGTCAGTTGAGCTGTCCTGTTTGCAGTGATGGGAAATCTCCAGGGGAGTTTCCCCGGAATCATCCTCAAGCTTAACTGACCCCTCGCTAACATTCATGTGACGTGGCTCTTGGGAGCAGTCGGTCAATGGAACCATCTGGAGTCTTGTGACTTGAGTTTCGGAGGAAAAGAGAGTACTCGAGTACTTGTAACTCAGGATAGCAGGGTCCTGGAGATGTGCCTTGGCCAGATGGCTGTCCTGCCATGGGAACCCCAGGGTGAGTCTGGGGGTGGCTGAGCCAGCCAGGCCTTCCGGGGTGTGGGACCAGGAGGGAGGGCCTGCTATTGTCCCTCCTCTCAGCCTGCCTCCCCCAGACTCCATGTGGACACCTCCCCCAGGTGCGGAGATGTGCGTCTGCCTGGCATCTCGGTCCGCCTCTCTGCTAGGGACACGCCTCTGGTGAGGACAGTCTCGTCCCACCCTGGAACAAAGCCAAGCAGCCTAGCGGTGAAGCCAGGCTGGATTGACACGCCTGAACAGCAGATGAGAGGAGAAATCTGAGTCCGGCTCTTCTGGTGCATTTCTACCGGATGCTGGCCTGCAAGAGGGCCCAGTGCTTCCGGCAGGAATGATGTGGGGGTGGGGTGGGGGGGGGACCCGTTCCACCGGCGGGCACCTTCCCACATGTGGCCAGAGCTGCATTCTGCTGTGGTGGGGGATTCAGTCTCCCCCTCTCTTCTGCGGGCCGGTAGCCTCCGTATGGACGGGCCACACTGGTTTATCGTGGTGTCCTCATCATTGCCGAATGGGGATGTTGGTGGATACCTGGGTAAATAAGTATAAATAGTTTTCTTTCTGATATGTGACCGGATTATTTTCCAGTTGATTTCAAGCCTTGGCCCCAAGTGGCCCACAGATCAAAAAAAGATAAGGGTCAGTTACAAGGTTGAGCTCATTCTCCGTTGCCATGGCAACTGACCTCAGGCAACCCTCAGAGGACTACACCCAGCTCCCCAGGTGATATTTTTACTGTCCACGCCATCAATCCCAAGCCTTTCAAAACTCAGACTGCCTAATTGTCAGGGCTCTGTTTTGAAGAGGCTCCGGGTCCCCCGTGGGGCCCTGGTTCAGGCTGCCAGAGCTCATTTATAAGCCTTTCTGAAACACGGGGGACCAGGAGATGGGTCCCTCCTGGCCAGAGAGGCCTGGGAAGGTGCCCCCGAGGGGAGGAGGAAGGGCACAGCCCATCCTCCAGGATTAATTAGGAAAATGGGAGCCCAGAATGGGGGCGGCGGTGGCGGGGCGTGCCTTCAAGCAATGGCTAAGTGTTCTTGAGTGAGGGGAGGCGCTGAGCACCCTAGCATTTGGGGCCTGGGGCAGCAGGGACACCATCGCCTCCCGAGTCTCCAACAGCCCCTCCAAGGACACCCCAAGTCATTCCCATTCCAGCTGTGATAATAGGAGAGTGTTTCCCACCGTTGATATATTTCTCAGTCTTCTGTAAAATGTAGACAAGTGACTGTAGAAAACTTCCCTCCTTCTTAGAAGTGGAAGCATACAATCTTGGGAAAGATTATAGCTGTGAACACACAGCTTCACGGCAACAGCCATGAAGATCGGCATCCCCAGAAGCCTTTTTATAGGGCTCAGTGCTCCTCAAACTTGCGTGCATGCCCAGATCACAGGGGCACTTTAAAAATGCAGATTCTGCAGGTCTGGGGTGGGGCCCGAGATTCTGCATCTAACCAGCTCCCGGGAGGTGCCTGGGCTGGCGATCTAGGGACCACCCCTGCCTAGCAGGGATGTAGATATTCAGCGCAACAAGGGCCTAGGGTGTTGGGGGGTCCCAAGATCAGCCCTTGCCCCCACTTCCATGTTTACCCAGTTCCTGCCTGGCCTCTGGGGAAGGGCTCACCCTCAGACCCTGTTTCTTCCTTTGCCCCTTGTCAGCTCCCAGGTCACATATCACCCCACCCAGCCCCCTTTCCCTTACAGCCTGCCTTGGTTCATTTCCTTGTGGTATTTAATAACAAATCAATAGCTACACAGCCTGATCTGGCTGCCCAGATATTAGTATCTGCCCTCTTCTCTTCCACCCAAAGGTCTCTGTTCCTTGCAGAGAACAAAGGACCCTGTCCCCCATCGGCCTAGGTTTCTACTTCCTGTTCAGTGCCCGTTTGTGGTTGGCTATTTATTAGGGCAGTATCAGAGGGGTCCTCTCCTGGGGTCCCCCTCTTGCCTGCTCATTTACCTGGATGAATGCTGGGCTCCTTGTTCTTCCTCCTTATCTCTGTGTACCCTGTGTGTGTCTGAGCCCAGGCCCCTGGATCTCAGGGGTCTTTACTTGACCTGAGCCTTGGGGTGGGCTGTGGAATCGAAGACTGGTGAATTTACTACCCGAGCCAGGAGCAGAGGCTTTCAGCTCGATGAGGCAGCCTGTGCGTCCCGTCCCCTGCCTTGCCTTCCACTCCCAGAAGTGCCGTTGCAGGGACAGTGCTACGGCCCTGGGCTGGGCCACGCTGTCACTGTGGGTGCTGCCTCCCCGCTTTCCTGGCCCTCCTGCCAATGGGAGCTGGCTGGCAAGGGGGCCTCCAGGCTCAAACGTGGAACCCGGGAGGGGACATCTGTCTGTCCTCCTCACCCCCAAACTCTGGATGATCAGGGAGCAGAGGGTGGCTTGCTGGGTCCCAGGTCTCATGTCCTGGGCCCATTTTGGTATTTTCTGAAGGTGTAGAGAGCTGCTTGGGGTGACCGCGTGCCCCCACCCCTGGCTTGGCCACTTTGCTGACACAGGTGCTGCCCCTCGAAGCCTTCTTTTCCTTTTCTGTCCACTGAGGGGGACCCTTCGGGTCTGCACGCCTGGAGCAGGCCATTTGTGAGGCTCTGACTAGGGTGTTTCCGAAGGCAAGCACAAAGTTTATAAGCCACCAGTCCTAGTGTGGGGGGACCAGTGATGTGTGGTGACCAGCTTTTACCAGCAGCCTTACCCCAGGTTCCAAGCAACGTACTAAGTGCTTTACACGAGTCGCTCATTTCCTGTTTATTGAGCACCTGCTATGTCCAGGCCCTGTTCTAAGCACTGGTGACATAGCATAAGCAAAATATCTCTCACGGAGCTTACGTTACTCTGTGTGTGTGTGTGTAAGATGTGCAAGAGAGGGAGTCAGTTAAAAAAACTAAAACAATCAACTCTGTAATATGCCCGGTGGTGATAAGCACTATAAAGGAAATTAAAGGTGGGTGAGGTGTAGACAGGATGGGGGTGTGTGCTGCTTTAGCGGGGGGCATCCAGAAAGGCCTCTCGGAGGAGGTGACATTTGAGCAGACTCCTGAATGAAGTGAGGGAAGGAGGACAAGGAGATGGTCTGGGGGAGGAGGGTTTCCCTGAGGGCAGACATCCTGTGGCGGCGGCAGCCTGCTTGGCAGCCTTACAAAATCCCTGTGAGAATGATGCTTCCCATTTTCTAGCAGAAGCAACGGAGGCTCAGAGAGGGTAAGTAACTTACCCAAGTACGCACAGCGAATGACTGGACCTGGGACTCAAACTCAAGTGTTTCTAGTTCTCACTCTTGTGTCCTTAATTGCTGCTTCCCGATTGGAGGTGGCTAATTATGCCCCCTGTTGACACAGGTGGCAGTCACCGGTCCTCTCTGCTTAGAGGGGTCTGTGCCGTAATGATACCACTCCTGGGTCAGTGTCCCCGAGTGGGGTCCCTGCTTCGAGAAGGGCCAGGCCGGGCCCAGCGAAGTGGCGGGAGCAGGTCGCGCTCAGTGCATTAGAGCCCGAGAACAATGCCCTGTCCACTCCCCGCCGCAGCCTGCTGCCCCTCCCTCCCAGGCAGCAAATTATGGCCTCCGAATGTGTGCCCAGGCCTGCCTTTGACATCAGTGGGGCCCACCTGAGCTTCACCTTCAGGATTCTGATAATCAGCTCTCTCTCCTCCTGGCTTCCCCCAAGACCTGTATGGAAATAAGTATGTGTCTGCCAGGATCAAATGCTTTTGGAGACAAAAGTCGGTACCGAGGACATTACAGGAAGCTATCATCTCGGCACGATGCTCTTCCACAAAGCCCTCCGCTCCTCTTTTGGGCTGACACAGTTTCAGCCTGAAAGGTTCCAGCAGGCTGACTTGGTTTTAAGCAAAAGCACATCCTATTATTTTTTTGAGAAATGAAGTGTAAAATTAACACTTATTATTCCTGAGCAGAAGGAAAAAAAAAAAAAAAGAGGGTTGGGGTGGGGGGACTCTGGGATTTTCGTGCTTGCTGGGTTGTTTCTTTGGCAGTTAGGGTTTTTATTTATTTTTATTTTAAAAAAAATCATAATAAATCAATGGATTCCCCGTGCCAGCCCTGACTTACGGGGACTGGGAGGAAAGATCTGGCACAGTGAACAGGCAAAATCTGCATTTCACTTTACAAATGAGCGGGGCTGCATAATTCACTGGAGTTGTGTGGGTCTCTCTTATGGATGCCTGTCATGTGCTATAAAAAAAAAAAGAATAGAAAGGAGAGGAAGTGATTTTGCGTCTTAACTCACAAAATCCTCCAGCACCCCCTCCTGCCGGGGCGGACGGGCCTGTGGGCTCCCAGACAGCTTTGTCATTCTGCTCCAAGGTGTCTGCCGAGGCTGTGTGATCTTATATAATTCGGGAAAGTTATTCTCGGAGGGTGCCGCTCTCTGCGGACCCTGCGGCTTGGGACAGACGAAGGTTGTCCGCGTTGGCGGGGTAAGGAGCCACGGTATCCGTGGGCTGGCTGGTTATCGGGTCACCGGCACGCACAGGAGTGTTTGCACACTAACTAGGGCAGCTCCCCACCCCCTCCAATTTTCCTGGATGGCTGGATAGGCAGAGGTGTACACATGAGGGACCCCCCCCCCCAGGGAGCACCTCCGACCCCCTCCGGTGGGGAGAGGGCCTTGTCCTTCAGAAAGAAGGTTTGCAAACCAGAAGGCCCAGCCTGAATGGGAGAGGTTCTCGGCTCTGTGGGAGCCCCTCCGGCTTTCTTATTTTTCACTCCGTTTTCACTTTGTGCTTGTTTTCTTTTCCCTCCCCCGTCTTCCCAGGTTTGACTCTCTTTAACATGTGGGGGGGGGGGGGAGCGAGGAAAGGGAGCAGTGACACGCGGTTGTCTATCGGTCTCTTGATCTAATTAGCCCACAACCTCGCCTCGACACCAGTTTGGGGGTGTGATGTGCTTAAATGGCAGCTGTTTGGGGCCCCGGAACTGGCTCGTGGCTCATATTTTCGAACGTGGGTCCAGGGTGTAGCAGCGTCTGTGAATCAGGGGGGACCGGCTGATGAATTGCTCGGCACTCGGAGAACGGAAAGTGACTGTCAGACATGATTTCTCTGATTTATAAGTTGCGGGAGGCTTCTTTGTCCTCTCGGTGTTTGTGCATCAGACGGCACGTCTCCATTCACAGCCAAGTGGATAAAGGCCCCGCTCGGCAGAGAGCAGTAAATCCTCCTTTGCCATCCCTGCCCGCCCGGGGAGATGGCTCTGGCTGGGTAGGGGGAGAGGGCCCAGCCGGGGGCAGCTCTCCTCTGTATTTCCCGAGCCCCTTCTGTGGGTCCAGGCGGGGCCTGATGCTGTGGGGGCTGGAGGAGAAGCAGCCGTTATCTGTGCCCATCACCTAGTTGCCAGGATCAGAAAGACTCCTAGGATATGGTTAGATGAATCCAGGGTCACTGTGCTCAGCCAGGTGCAGCTGTGCATGCTGGTGTAGTCAGGGGAGGCTGCCTGGAGGTGGCGGGCAGGTGGGATGCATATGGATGGGGAGGGTCTTGTATCCTGTTCAGAGCACCACCCCCAGTTGGCTGTTACCTTAGCAAGTGGTCTAATTCTCTTTCCTAGAAATGGGGTTTTACCAGCAAGCAGGGTTAATTCTGATATTTAATTTATGGGATCAGCTTAAATGGAAGTTATATTATAAACGATAATAGAAACCTCTGTACAATCATCATTTCACATACCGTCTGCCTTATTAATGCCCAAGAAGTGTCCACATTCTACCAGGGCGGGCGAAGATATGCGGGTGGTACCTCTCCGCCTTTCGTTTATCCATTCCGTACTTTGTGCCAGGCACTGAGAAGCGTTGTTTGTGGGGGGGGGCAGGGGGTGTGTTGGGGGTCTTCTGAGGCAGCCCCCACACAGGAGGCCATCTCTAATTATGATGAGAGTCTCCCCAAGGGAAGCGGGAGGACGTGAGTAGGGCCTATGCGGCGAGCGTGCTGAGCCTGCCCCGTGTCCCCAAACTTGTCAATGAATTCCTTTTCCGTCAGTGGAAATGGAAACTCGCTGAATCTCTGTCGGGTGCATGTGGCCTAGTTGCCGGGGCTCCAGGGGCACGACAAACACCCGGTAGATTCCAGCCAGTGGGCTATGTGGGGCAGGCCCACCTGCACGCGCACGTGTGTGTGTGTATGTGTGTGTGTGTGTGTGTGTGCGCGCGCGCGCTGCTGCGGAGGGTGCCCGGGGGGCAGGGGGATGGCTGGGCCAGGGGGATGCATGCTGTCCCCGCCAGCCCCTGCCAGGGCCTGGGGACCCAGGGACTCGCCAGGAGCCTCAGCCCATCTGTGTTCATGTCTTGCCACTGGCAGAGCCCCTCTGCTACCTAATTCTTGCCTTGGAGGGCAAATCAGAGCACCTGGCACCTTTGGTGAGGGCTGGTTCCCTGGGGGAGCCCGAGAGGGAGCCCGTGTCCTTGGCTGTCCCAGATAATACTCTCGCTGATACTGGCGGGCCTGACAACAAACACTTACTGAGCGCTTGCTGTGTGCCAGGGGCTGGTCAAAATCCTCTTTCATGTATTAACTCATTTACCTTTTGGGGGGGAAAGATTATTTATTTGAGAGAGAGAGAGAGAGCAGGGAGGGGCAGAGGAAGAGGGAGAGAGAAGTTTTAGCAGACTCCTCACTGAGCTCAGAGCCCGACGCGGGGCTTGATCTCACAACCCTGAGATCAGAACCTGAGCCGAAAGCAAGAGTTGGACGCTCGACCGACTGCGCCACCCAGGGGCCCCTGCATTAACCCATGTAACTGTCACATCAACTGTAAGAGGAAGGCTATTGGGGGAGGGTGACATTTTTTTAAAGACTTTTATTATTTTTATTTTTTATTTTTTTAAAGATTTAATTAATTTATTTGAGAGAAAGAGAGAGCGCATGCATGTGCAGGGGGAAGGGCAGGCGGCGGGAGAGGAACAGGGAGAGTCCCCACTGAGCGTGGAGCCTGATGTGGGACTTGATCTCAGGTCCCCGAGATCATGACCCGAGCTGAAATCAAGAGTCAGATGCTCAACCGACTGAGCCATCCAGGCGCCCCGACTTTTATTTTTTTTAGAGCAGTTTTAGGTTTATGATAAATGGAAAAGAAGATACAGATTTCCCTTGTATTCCCCGCCCCACACGTGCATAGCCTTCCTCGTTATCCAGGCCACTCCCCGGAATGACCAGCTACATGTTTTTTGCAAAGATGAATCTACAGTGACGCCCCGTCATCACCGAAAGCCTGCAGTTTGCCTTGGGGTTCCTCCTTGGTGTTGTACCTTCTGTGGGTTTCAGCAAATATGTAATGACATATCTCCATCATTATAATGTAGAGTGTTGCCACTGCCTAGAAATCCTCTGTGCTCTGCTCGTGCATCTCTGACCCCACCTTAGGCAACCAACTGATCTTTTTATTGTCCTCATAGTTTTGCCTGTTCCAGAATAGTTGGAATTGTACAGCATGTAGCCTTCTCCGATCGGCTTCTTTCACTGCGTAATATGCGTGGAAGGCTTTCCGCGTCTTTTCCTGGCTTTGATGGCTCAGTTCATGTTAGCGCTGAATAATAATCCATCATCTGGATGGACCACAGTTTGTGTTTCCGTTCACCGACCGAAGGGCCTCTTGGTTGCTTCTGAGGTTTGGAAATGATGAGTAAAGTTGCTGTAAACATTTGTGTGGACGTAAGTTTTTAGCTCCTTTGGGTGAATACCAAGGAGTGAGATTGCTGGATCATATAGTAAGAGTATGTTTCGTTTTGTGACAAACCGCCAAACCGTCTTCCAGGGCGGCCGTGCCGTTTTGCATTCCAGCAGCACTGGGTGAGAATTCCTGTTGCTCCACGTCTTTGTCAGGACTTGCTGTCATCAGTGTTCTGGATTTTGGCCATTCTCAGGGTGTGTAGCGGTAAGGAAGGCAGTTATCGTGTATTTGAGAAAAGAGGAAACTGAGGCACACAGAGGTTCTGTAACTTGCCCGAGATCATGCAGGGAGTGGCAGCACCGGGTTCCAACCCTGGATGATGTGGGACTCAAGCCAGGGGGACTCCCCGCCACACCCCCTGCTGAGCCACGGGCCACGCTGGTGGCGGACGTTGGCCCCTTCCGTCCTCACACAGCCTCATGGGACAGGGGCTCGCGGGGGCCCTCATTTACTCTAAGCGGACTAACGCCCGGGCCACACAGTGTGGAGAAGCAGTCAGGATTCGAACTCTGCCCTGCTGACTCCGGGCTGGGGCGCCAGACCTTGGCTCTGCTCCCCTGGATGCTGGTGAGAAGCTGGTCCCCGGGGTACACTCTCTGTCCTGGGCACCTTTGAGTGAAGGTTTGAGGTCATAGCGGCTCCCAGGTGGGTAGATGGGGCCATGTTCCAATCTGGAAGGTCAGGGTGTCTGCCCTTTGTCCGTCAGCCACTGTCCATAGGCCATCTGTTCCAAAATTGTAAAAAAGAATGTTTTGTTGTTGTTGTTTTGGTGACATCTACTAGGGGCGATTCAAGGCTCAGAGCAAAAGCCAGAGAGCCTCGCGGCCAGCAAGGCCCTGGGCGATGGGCATCCGTGTGTCCCGTCTGACCTCACCCCACCCCACCACCCCCTTCCCCAAGCTTCAGGCACACTGCCCTCCTGCTACCAGCAAGCCAGTGCATCTTGGGGCCTTTGCCCTTGACTCGTGATGTTCTCACGTTGCCTCCTGACGCTGTGTTATGTGTTGGTCATCTTTTATTACGTGTCTCTCCCACCATCAGAATGGGGACAAGCGCGCTGCCTGTTTAGGTCCCCACAGAATCCCCAGCTCAAAGCGCCTGGCACACAGTATGTGCTCAGTAAATATTCCACTAGATTTTAAAAGTTCTGGTTGGATTCCTTTCTCTGTGCAGACCCCATGCCGGGCTCCTCTCCACTGGAACATGGTCTCAGATTCCAGCCACTGATCGTGGCCTGCACACGCTCTTGCTTGAGCACCAAGAGAAATCACAGCAAACGATGCCTTCGAGAGCCGGGTATTCGGGGCTGGCCGCGGGGACGGTCCGCCTCCAGGGGCAGGGCCATCTGGAGCTGGGATGGGTCTTGGCATCTGTGGCCCCCACACCGGCCCTGGTTCTGGGGACCAGGGAGAGGCTGGCCTGGGCTATTCTGGGGGCCTTGGGCTGCTGCCCGGAGGCATGGCTTACAGGGTCACTGACTGGCCTCCGTTTTCCTTGCAGAGGAAGGCATCAACCACGAGTGTAAGCTGTGCAACCAGATGTTCGACTCCCCAGCCAAGCTCCTCTGTCACCTCATTGAGCACAGCTTCGAGGGCATGGGCGGCACCTTCAAATGCCCCGTGTGCTTCACAGGTAAGTGTGCGTGGGGTGGGGGGGATGCAGTGCCTAGCCCTTTAATTGCATATGTTCCCGCCCTGACATGGACCTGGTGTCCCCAAGGGACCCACAGTCCATCACCCTGCCTGCCCCATGCAGAGCTGGCCCGCACCCCCTCACCTCTGGCCCCTCCTCTTAGTCAGGTTGAGAGCCCTCTTTCCTAGCCCACCCCTCACCCCTGTGCATAACTGCTTCTTCCAGCCCAGCCTCACCCCTCTGTTGCCTTCCATGGGCTCCAGGCTCTTGTCTCTGAGCTGCAAGCTCTGTCCAGCAATGGTGGGACTCTCTCTGTGCACACCTCCTGGCTTCCCCTCCTCCTGGGCCTGCCTCAGACCTGCTCCATCCATGCTGCAGGATGGAGGGGTCAAGGGCGGCTCTGCTGGCCAAGTCCCCAGCCCCCGGCCCCCAACCCCCAGCTTGGCTGCCCGCCCAGGCAAGCGGCTGTCCCGGCCCGAGGCGAGTCTCAGGGGCTCTGCCATCCCCTCTCCTGCTGCCCAGATGGCAGCCGGTGTGCGTGGAGGAGCCCTGGCCTTCCCCCTGCCTCCCCCGACATCTGTCGTCTGCCACGGCAGGAAGCCCACCCCGGGGAGGCACCCGGCGGGAGGGGATTTCTGAAGTGCTCACCTCCCAGACACACAGCTGCCTCGGGGCCACCTCCTGTGTGTGCCCAGGGCCCGGGCTGCCTCGTGGACTCTTGCCACTGGGAAGCCAGGGCTGTGACCCACTCCATGATGGGCCTGAGGAAGGGGAAAGTCCCCACACACTTACACGCCTCTGGGGTGCACGAGAGTCTTGGAACACCCTGGCGCCCCTTCCCCCTCAGTCTTGGGAGCCCCCACCCATCTGCTGTCATCACACCCTGCGGGCTGGGCGGAGGCTGGCATCGAGGGACCTCGGCTGCCAGGTCTGCCGGCACAGACACAGGGGTCCCTGCGCGGGGATCTGAGGACCTCAATAAGAAAAGTAATTTGTGTTTATCGAGCCCCTTCTTGTACTAGACAATGTGTTAAGTTTATTTAATTCAACTCTCAGCTCTGCCACTTGCTAGCAGTGGGACCTAGGACGAGTCATTTAACGTTCCCAATGCCTCAGTTTCCTCTTCTGTAAAATGAAGGTAACAGTAGTGCCCGCCTTGCAGGCCTGTGCTACAGTCAGGAGCCTGATGCGGAAGGCATCTGGTAAATGACGATGACGATAATGGCGATGGCGATGGCGATGGCGTTCCCTGGACTAAGCATGGGCCAGGCCATGTTTTAAGCATTTTGCAAGTATTAACCCATTTGATCCTTCCAGCCACCCGGTAAGCTACACACTTTAATGATCCTCATTTTTTCAGAGGAGGAAATGAGGCCCAGAGAGGTTAAGTGACTTGTCCAATGTTGCACAGCCCCTAAGTGGCAGAGGTCAGCTCCACCGGCTCAAGCCCCCTCTAGTAGCTGCCAGTGATCTCCCAGTAGCCCCATATTTGGCCGGCTATGTCCGTGGTTGGGCGATCCCTACTTGTGAGTGGTGTGGGGGTGGCTGGGCTGGTGTCCCCAGAGTCTGGCCCCTGACGGCCGTGTCCGTGTGCAGTCTTTGTCCAGGCCAACAAGTTGCAGCAGCACATCTTTGCCGTGCACGGGCAGGAGGACAAGATCTACGACTGCTCGCAGTGCCCACAGAAGTTCTTCTTCCAGACCGAGCTGCAGGTGAGTGCCCTCGTCCGCCGCACACCCCTCCTGGTGCTCTGCAGGGCACCGTGGGCACCGAGGGTCTTGGGGGGAAGCCAGGATGGTGGGGTCTTGTACTTAGCCTCACCCCCACCCAAAAAGCAACAGGTGCTTGGTGTGGAGCCAGTGGCTGTCCTCGTGGAGGCTGGTGTGGGGGTGGCCTCGTGGCCTCTGTTGACCAGCACTCTCAGATGAGCCGACCCGGAGCAGCAGGGCCTGGTGAGGAGTCAGAAGGCTCTCGGTGGTGGTGTTTCCCGTCTCGGGGATCCCGTTTCTCCACCGATCTTAGGTGATGATGTTCAGTGGCGCTTTGGATTTGTGGCTGGTGGTCTGTGCAGCTTGCGTGGCTGAATCCTGGGGCTGTGTGCAGCCAGGCACTGGGTCTGGGGTCTTGGAGCCTCCAGCTCTGCCTGGGAAAGCCAGAAAAAGTGAGAGCAGTCGGGTTGGGCCCCAACTCAGAGGAAGGGGTGCCCACCCCGGGTCCTGAGGCAGACAGAGCCCTCAGGGGCAGCACAGAGGCCCTGGCCAGCTTCCTCAAATCCCCATGTGGCAGCTGCAGCAGCCGAGAGGGCCCTTGTGAGGGGACGCCGTGTTGTTCATCCCCCCAGGCCCCTACAGCCAGTCCTCTTGGTGCCTACCTGTTACTGGTTTCTGAGGACTCAGATCTGGGTCCAGGCGATGCTGCCTTTTACCTGCTGGCTTTTGCATGAAATTCTTGTAACGCTGGATTGGTCCCGTGTCCACCCAGCAATACCGTGCACGCACACGCGCACACACACACACACACACACACACACACACACACACACAGAATACCACACACAGCATAACACCGCACCCCAAAAAGAGGTATCACATGGACCTCCCCAGAAATATCACACATACACGCAGGCGTGCCTCGATCCCATACTCCGAGAATAACACCACTTTGCACAAACAGCACGAGGGAAGTGGCCAGTCATACACCAGCCCTTGAAGCTTCCGGGGCAGCGACACACATCTCCCTCTCTTGTGGTGGCTTGGCCAGATCCAGTCATGTGGCCGTGCCCAGTTTCCAAGGGGGCGAGGAAGGTCGTCCTGCCCTGTGCCCAGAAGGAAAGGAGAGCTGGCGTTTGTCACCGCCCCAAGCGCTGTGCACACCATGACCCACAGGGTCTGCCCGCACACCTGTGTGAGAGCCGACCCTGCACTCAGCAGTCGCGCCCTTCCTTGGGGATGGGGCTGAGGCCACAGGGGCAGGGCTGAGTCATAAGGTCACTGAGGGGCAGCAGTGGGGTGCCCCTCTTCTGGGGTCGAAGGAGTGCAGCCATAGCTGGGGCAGGGTAGACCATCTTCTCACCAGGCTGCAGCCCATGCACACAGCCCAGCCTGAGCCGTCACCACAGGAAATGAAAACAGGCCCCTGGGGGGCTCGGTGGGGACTCACCATCCGACGGTCGGGTCCCTTCCTGTGGGCTGGCCCCGTCTCAGGACGGGCAGGCAGAGCTGACTTCATCCTGTCACGCTGTAGGACAGAGTGAAGGACCTGACACTGCCCAGGGCCCACCTCTGTCCCTGTCTTGATGCACGAAGTGAGCTAAGCCCGGCTAGCTGCCCCTCTCGCAGCCGACCGAGGGACATGCGTGCTGGCACTGGCCGGCGGGCTGTCCAGGAAGCCTCCTCGCGCCTGAGCGGGCCGTGTGCCCTGCCGAGTGCAGTCCGGCCCCCCCATACCTTACCTCCCACCTGCCTTACCTGCCTGGCACCACTACCCGGGGGTAGACCCCAGGGCCCCAGACCACTGAAGCTTTTATAGCTCAACACACAGCCCTCTTTGAAACCCACTGGCTCCTATAAACTACAGTTTACTTTAACTTTGAACTCGCTCAGCCCTCTGGTCTTCCCACGTTGTCCTGGATGCCCAGGAAGGGATGCTCTCCTCCTTGGTTGGCCCGAAGGTTTTTCCCAGGGAACTCGCCCGGTCCTGCCCTGTGTGAGCTTTCTTGGTGTCACTGCGCCACAGGCCTGCCTCCTGACACGGAGGCCCAGGAAGCCGTGGTTTCAAGCCGGACCCACTTTGGCTGCCCTCGCCTGGGGCTGCAGACTGTCCCAGACATCAGAATGGTTCCTGTGAGCTGGTGGCTTCCCGGCTCATCCCTTCAACCTTTAAGGCAGGTCCTCAAATGCCGAGAACCTCACTAAATTATAGCCTTAATAAGTAACTATTTTCTGCAATTAATGATTTTAATTACAGACCATTTAAATGTGGAAGTGTCGTAGCAACGCCAGATCTATACAAATAATGGCTTTCCTTAAGTAACTTGAAGAGCAATCTTCTGGTCTTTGGAGAGGAGGGCTTTTCAGGCATGGGAGTTTTCATGGTCATTACGTAGAACCTGGGGCTGCCAGGCAGGTGTGTTATGTTCCAGGGGTGACCTGTGGGGGTTTGTGTGTACAGTGGGAGGCAGGGCCTTGCTGGAGCCTTGCCTGGCTCTCCTGGGTGTATGTCATTTGAGGTCCTGTGCGGAGACTCAGGGAAACTAGTGTTTGTAGGCACAAGTGACTCTGAGCCGAGAGGTCTTAAGGTATAGGGCTTAGGATTGTTCTCATTGTAGAACTGGAAATTCCTGCTGTGGCTATAGAGGTAACAGAGATGGGATTTGACCCTGGCAGGCTTGGTCTGTGTCCCAGTGATGTGTCTTCCTCCAAAAAGAATGTTCTCTTAGGATGCATTAACAGGAGCACTGTTGCCAGGATGAGGGAGGTGAAGTCCTGTCTGATTGAGTTCTCTGGCTCTGCCCAAAGACTGACACTGGTTTAGAGGACTTCAGACAGACTGCAGCACATTCGTATCAGAGTAAGTAGGAGCAAGAGAGGGGACTAGCTTTGCAATGCACTTGTTCAGAGCATGTACACGGAGGCGCACTATGTGCCAGGCACTAGATCTAGGAACTGACAAGAGTGTGCTGCATGAGACAGAGAAACACCCACAGGGCCTGCATTCGAGAGAGACTGATAGACAGTGTCCTGTCATGGTTACCACAAAGACAAGAAAACCAGGTGATAGGCTGGAGCCTGATGGGGATGAGGTTGGGTGTGAGTGTGGTCAGGGAGGGCCTTTCTGAGGAGGTGGCATTTGAGCTGAGACCTGGCTGGTGAGAAGGAGGGAGTGTGTGGAGGAGAGCTGTGTGTGCAAAGGCCCTGTGGCCGTGTGAGCTGGCTTTACTGCTGGGACGATAGAAGGCAACAGGCAGCTAAAGCCCAGCGAGTCAGGGAGGAGGGGTGTGGAGAGGGCTGGCAGGTGGAGACCAGGTTTGTAGGACAGCAAAGGAGTTTGGGTTTTATCCCCATTGTGCCGGGAATCCAAGTAGGGAAGAAATATTATCCGATTTCCACCCTGAATCAAAATGTAAGAAGTCTCGTCTTTGAAAGACACTGTGAAGAAAATGAAAAGCCACAGACGGGAAGAAAATATGTGCAAATCCCCTATTTGATAAAGGACTAGTATCCAGGACATATTAAAAAAAAAAAAAAACCCTCACAACTTAATAGCGAAGGGGAAAATCCACTGTAAAACAAGCGAAGCACTTCACCACTTCACCAAAGATGTGGGGACACTCAACATGATTGTAATTAGGGAAGCACAAATGGAAACCACAACGCAACACCACCGCACACCTACCCGCACGATCAAAACAGAAGCAGAAAGCCGGCCCTGCCGAGTGCTGGCCGGGGTGCGGAGGGGGCGGCTGGAACCCCCACAGTGGCTGGTGGAAGCTGGAAGTGTATGGCCACCCGGCAAAGTAGTTCATGAGCTCCTATCAAGTTAAACACACACTTGTCATTTGTCCGAGCGATCCTCCTGCGACATGTTTATCCCGGAGAACTAGAAACGCGCTCACACCAAAACCTCCATCCCCAACCGGACGCCCCTTAATTGCCCCTTATCTGGGAATGGATGGACAGGTGTGGTACATTCGTGCAGTGGCGCACTCCTTGGCAATAAGAAGCAGCCCCTGGTACACGCAGCCACTTGGATGAGTCCCAGGTGCCGAGTGAACGAAGCCAGATGCGAAAAGCTCCGTGCTATGTGGCTCTATTTACCTGGTGTTTTAGAAAAAGGCAAGACTATTGGAGTAGAAAAACCAATGGTTGTCGGGGGCTGGAGGTGGGGGAAGGGATTGGGGTAACCAAGCAAGGTTCGTGTGCATACACATGCACGCACATGTGTACACATACGCCCACGCATGCACGCCCGCCCAGGGAGCTCAGGCACCGTGCTAGGCTGTGGGGATCCAGCCTGACTCCAAGGAGCTTTCAAGGGACCATTCACCAGGAGAAGATGTGGGCAGATTGCTGTGGAGGTGTGGGGATGGTTGTCTTCAAGCATTTTAAGCTCTGTCCACTTGCTTCCCGTGGCCCCAAGACTTGTCGTAGTGGGCAAAAACTCAGGGCGTGCGTGTTGCCCTCTGACAGTCACGGCTCAGGCATCGCTCCCTGGGCTTAGCTCGAGCAGGATGGGGAATGGAGTTGTACTGACACAGGGCAGCTTTTGGTTGTCAAGAGCAGGGAGTGGTGTTGTTTCTGGGGGCCCCATTCTTAAGAATCTAGGGCCCCTTTCTCGAGGTAGTGACTCTCTGCCTTCTGCCTCTTTCTGGTTCCTACTGTGTTCTCTTCCTGCAGCCTGACTTTCTGGGCTCGTCTATACCAGGAAAAAGGTGGCCAGTGCTGCCGTGGCTTCTGTCATTTCTGCTGAGACGGACACACCGGGTATTTCAACAGGGGGGATCTAGTATGGGGATTTGGTTACGCAAGTAGCCAGACGGAACACCTGGCCAACCCCGAAATAGCGACTGCCACAAACAGCCCGCAGACGGCGGGTTCTAGATCCCTGAGACAGAATCTGATGGTTGAGCTCCGGTGGTTGCTGGTCAGCTGTCCACCCCTGCTCCACTGAACTGTGGCCCCGGATGGGGGAGGGGAACCCGGGCTGGGAGACCCCGCGAACGTCCACGGTGTGGAAAGAGTCACGACGGAAGGCAGGCAGGCAGGCAAGGTGGTGAAGTCCCTGTCGGCAGAGGTGTCTGGAGCGCTGCAGGGGGCAAGGCAGGGAGCACAGCCTTTGTGAAGCAGGGCTATGTTTGCAGCCCGGCTCCCTCATGTAGCAGCTCGAGGCCAGAGTTTTTCTATCCGCAGGACGGGAGTCCTAACAGTTCCCACCACATAGTTGTTGCCGGAGCCCTTGGCGCAGTGGCCGGCCCATAGGAAGGGCTTGGTAGAGGCTGCTGTTGTTGCTATTAGTGTTTACCACCAGTGTTTCATTATGATGACCATGGTTATTAGCGTATGAGCAGCATGAGTCACTCAAGGGTCAGACGACCTTGCAGGGCCCCCTCCACTAGTGCTTTGCTGTGATTTCCTGATTTGTGGCTTGGATGTGAACATAGTGAGATGCTGAGTCCCTCCATCTGTGGCCCCCAGCCACGTGTGAAGGCCACGGGCACGGGACACCCACGCTGGGGTGCAGGGAGGAGCTGGGTGTGCCGAGCCGTGAGAAGAGGTGGGAAGGCCACAGAGGCCATGGCTTCAAGTCCCCTTCCCACCTTTCGCTGCCTCTGGCCCAGGCTTTTCCTCTGCTCTGTTTCCCTGAGCCCTGCCCGTGGCTCATTGGAGGGCAGTATGCCGATTTGGTGGGGGGCCTGGGAAACAACTCTGTAATCCACAGACCCCGAACGTGTCAGGGCTGTTGGCCTTGCATTTCCAGCCTCGGGCCTCAGCAGATGAAGGCCTGGGGCCCTCTGGGCCCCTTGCCAGGGGTTAGCTGACCTGAGGGGAGGGGCCGGCTCAGCCACCCGGCCCAGCTGTCTCGGAATCCCTGCGGACGCCTCTGTGCCCACAGACACTGGGCAGGATGGCACGTCCTTCTTTCCTTCCTGAGGCTCACGATCTCCCGTTCTTCACTGTCGTTGAGGGAATGCGTGCAAGGAGTGTGCGAATTACCAGCCCTCCAGGGCTGGCCTCTGACAGGGTGGACGAGCTCCCCCATGAAATTGGACAAGAAATAGTTTGAGCAGTCACCTCCCCTGGGTGGCTCCCTCTGGGGGCCACGCTCTGACCGAAGCATTTTGCACGGATTGTCTCAGCCCAACCCCATGAAGTAGGTCCTTTTATGCTCATTTACAGATATGGAAACTGAGACTCCAAGAGCTTAAGTGGTGTGTCCAGGGTCACTAGCGAACAGAGCCACATGCAAAGCCGAATTGTCTCTGCCACCAAGGCAAACAGAAACCCTCCAAAGTTTAAATGAATTGCCATTTATATGAGCTAATAGATTTAAATGAGGCCTGCAGTGCTAAACTATAAAAAGCCTTCATGTCAGGGGACCCAGAAACTATTTTAGTAGTTGGGCCAAGCAGGTAACACAAGTGGCAGGAACAGGGGATGCGAAAGAACGTACTCGCAGGTGGGCCCCGGGCGGAGGCCTGCTGGGGCCCGTGCTGCGGTGCCAGATCGGAACGCAGCGCTTGCGAGGCTGGAGCTCGAGGCCCGGAGCCTGCAAACCGTGTGACAAGCAGGGGGGGCGAGTTCAGCTCCGGCTAGGCTTGGGCAGAGGAAGGATGAGGTCTGGTCGTGGAGACAGGGACCTCAGAAGACCTCACGCTTCCCGGCCACCTTCCCTCCTTATGGCAGCCTTGCCGGGGACTGTCACAGGGAGCCCTGAGCCCAAGGAAGGGTTTCTCCGAAGGGGGAGGTTCTGGCATTCTTCGGACCTGTGGGATGGGGCAGGGCTGGGCCGGGGGTGCAGTGGGTCCACCCTGCACCCTGGAATCTAGACTCCCTTATTGACAACACGAGGGGCCGCGGGAAGCGCTTCCCGAGCCAGGCCTGCAGCGGCAAAGCGGCCAGCCCTGCGTTGAGCGGGCGCGTTTAAAGGATTAGCTCACGCTGTTTGCTTGTGTGTGCGTAATCGTGCCGCTTCCAGCTAAATGATTACAATTGATTAAAAGCAGAGCTAGGTATTTTAACAAGCAACCTGGAGCCCTTCCAATGGGGTGAGCTGGGCCCTGCCAGGCTGAATCCTGGTACCCAGCCAGGGGGAGGTATCTGTGAGCCAGGGGCGTGGTCTGAGCTCCACTGGGACCCTTCCTTCTCAGCCCTTGAGAACATTAGGGTTGACTCTTCCCCTCATTCCATTTTCATTGAAGAATATTTACTTCGTACCTGTAATAGGCGGGCACCATCGCGGGGGCCCACGGCACGACTGTGAACAGGTCGACACGGTCCCTGTTCTCACCCAACTGTCATTCTCTGGGAAATATCACCGATAAGAGAGTAAATACATGAACTAGGTCATTTCAGACTATAGAATTTTGAGGACAGTAAAACACTGTATGGTGATGGAAAATGATGTGTGTGAGAGAGAGAGTGTGTGTGTGTGTGTGTGTGTGTCAGGGCAAGGGTAAGGGGACGTTGAGGATGAAGAATTGCATTGGGTGGTCAAGGAAGGCTGGCATTTCAACAGAGTTCTGAAGGTTGAAAAGGAGCCAGTGTGGGGAAGAGCTGGGGAACCTTCTGGGAAAGGGAATAGCCAATGCAAAGACTCAGAGGCATGGACAGATTTGGGGTGTCCAAGGTACAGAGGAAAAGGCAGTGGGGCTGGAGGTGGGTGAACACCTTGCTTCATTCATCCGGCCCATCATCTGGCTGATACTTCTGCTTGAAAGCCCTTCCTTTCTTCTCAGGCTTCAGGGCTCAGCTCAGGTAGTCCCTTCTCTGAGAAGCTCTCCCTGATTCTCCCTCCTTTAGCTTCTCTGGCCCTGGGTTTAACCCCTCGATCCCTTAGCCAGTGCAGATTGTAACAACTATGTCTACACCTGACTTCCCACCCACATGTGAGTTTTGGGCCAGTGAAGACTCTGCCTGCCATCCATCCATCCATCCATCCATCCATCCAATCATCCCCATATGTTTTACCATATTTCTTGAGCTTCTAGAAAGGAGGAAAATAAAGGAAAGAGAACACAAACAAGGAAGGGAGAGAAAGAGGGAGGGTTGCATTTGAGGCTCACAGATTCTAGGCACCCAGTTTTTAAGTTCCTGGTCCTTATAAGATGGGTAACGGAGGAGCCAGTTTCCTTGCCTGCGCGCTCCTGCCGTCAGACCCAGCCAGATAATTATAACTAATAATAATTAAAAATTAGAAGTGCTCTAGGCACATACTTAGCATTTGACTCTTCGGCTGAGTTTTCTGTGAGTAGGAGCATCTCCCTCCGTCCCACTTTAAAGACAGCCCAGTCCCTGCCACCCCACTGCTGCTGGGAGAGCCGGGCCGGCTGGCCTTGGCCTGGGCCGGCGACAGGGAGGTGCCTGTGGTTCTGGGGAGTGAGAACCCGTTGCTTGCTTGGAGTAGCCCCCAGTCTGTTCCATTATTTTCCATTTTAGAGAGTGGTCCTTCTCTGGCATCAGTTTCCTCATCCATAAAATGGGGTAAGACCCACTGCCTCAGGTGGGTGTGAAGATGGAGAGCCCATGCGTGAAAAGCACTTAGCATCGAAGGCTTCCTGCGGGTAAACCGCGGCACATTCCAGGGTGGGATCGCTTTGTGTGTCCTGCCTTCCCCACCAGGATGGGACAGCAGCGCCTCTCAGAGACGGGATTCTAGTTGGTGTGACAACATGGCGTGGCAGCGCCCAGCCCACTCTGTGGACCGGCAGCCTGGGAGCAGCTCTGTGACCTCGAGCAAATCACTGATGCTCGATGGGCCCCAGAAAATAGGGGGTCATGACAGCGTTGGGGAGAAGAAGGGCAGTGGGCCCTGCAGAGCCTCCAGCACCGGATGGAGGTCTGGTCAGCCCCAGCCTCTCCCAAAGGCGTCATCGCGACCGCAGTCTGGGTGCCCGTGGGCTTTCAGTCCAAGCCTTTGTTCGCTCATTCAGTCTGCCGTGCGTGGGTGTGCTCCGTGTAGCCCACAGGTGTTTACCGAGCACCTTCTCTGTGCCAGATGTGTGCGGGTGTTGGGGACGCACGGAGGCCCAGGTCCCTCAAATGTTGTGGGAGAGGGACGGTAAACAGATGAGGACAAACAGAATGAACGTTTATTGTATGCTTGTGGCATACCGTAGTGGAACATAGCATATCGTCCAGTTGTATGGTATAGTACACGTAACCCAACACGGCCACTGTGACGTCACAGGAGGCCCCGGGGGACCCGGGCCTTCCCCTTCCTCACTGGGTCTCCAGACGCCATCTGTGTCTCTCGATCTGTGGGGCGGGGCCTTCCCTGCTCACAGTAAAGTGCGTCACCAACATCATCATCTCGTCCCACTGCGACCGCTGCGGGCGGCTGTGAAGGGTCAGCATCTGGAGAAGACTGAGGGGTGGCCACAGATGGCTCCTTGTCCTCCTGAGCCCAGGGCACCCCAACATAGTAAAAATGAGACAGCGTTTCTGAGCGCTTACTGGGAACCTGACCGCCTCTCTTCACACATGTAGGCTTTCGAGACCTCATGGGCACCCCACGGGTGTGGCCTGCTAGGATGTCCATGTCATAGATGGGTAAACTGAGGCTCCCCAGGGTCACTCAGCCGCTAGAGTTGCAGAGTTGTGAACAGGCACCTGGCACTAACGCCTGTGTTCTTAGCTCTGAGGCCGAGGCACTTGGACTGTCAACCCCTTAGGAGCCAAGGCCATGCCTCTGGGTGCTCGGGACCTGGTGCTGGGGGCAAGCAGGTCCTCCCTCCCAGGAGAGTGACACAGCTTCAAGGCTTGTGACTGTCCCACTCTGGGCAGGCGGGTGAGCAGTGGCTACCAGGGTCACCGCAGAGAGGAGGGAGCAAGGGAGCCATGGGCCCTGGGAGGAGACTCTGCCTGGATGTGCCCAGATGCCCTCACGAGACCCGGGGCTCTGCCCGCTTGAGCAATGAAGTGTGTGGAGGCCCAGGTGGAGACTGGGGGGGCTCCCCCCAAGGCCCAGCTCCAGGCAGAGATGGCACTTGGAATCAGCCTCGGGCTGCCTGTCTGCCCATCAGAGCCTGTCATTCATGCCCTAGGGCGGGGGGCCAACCGACTTAAGAGAGGCACCATGCCATCACGACAGATGGGCACGGGGGAGCTGCCAGGAGCTGCCAGGAGCCTCCAGCCAGCGGCCATTGTGTGTGTCGGGAGCCCGGCCCCTTGCCGGCGCCGTCCCAGCCCGGACCAAATGCCTTCAGTTTCTCGGAAATAATGGTAATACTACATATCAGTGGGTGCCGGGTCGGTCCAAGGCCCCCAGAGGCTGACCCCGTCCAAAGCCCTGCCTCCCCGCCCCCCACCGACCTAGACAAAGAGGCAGTTGGACAGGAAAGACACCGGCCTTGAGGGCTGGAGGGGGTAAATCTCAGAGTTGCTTCTTGCTGTCACTGCAACCTTGGGCATGCGACCTCCCCTCTGAGACTCACCGTGCTCCCCTGGACGTTGGGCCACTGCTGTCTCTCCCGGAGGCTCCCTGTGGGAGTGCAGCCTAGCGTTTGTGAAACATGAACATAGTGCCCAGCCAGGGCGGGGTGGGGGGTGGCACTGGGGTGGAGTTGATGTGATGTTGCCGTTCCGCTGTCCCAGATGGGAGGCTCGCTATCATGCCATGCCGCACAGCTAGGAAGAGCGACCTCACCCCAGGATGGGAGAACACTAACAGAAACAAGCCCCCCGGCAACACGGGGAGCCCTTGGTATCGATTATCCTGATTGATCCTCAGGACAATCCTATGAAGCCCATGCTGTTATTCTCCCCATTTTGCAGATGGGAAGACCGAGGCGCAGCTAGGCAGTGGCAGAGATGGGACTCAAACCCAGACAGCCTGGTTGGCTGCAGAGCCCCAGCATCGAACCACTCCGCTAATAGCGTGGGCAGGCTTTTTTCTGTTGGCGAGCCCTTTCACGTGAAGCACGAGGCCTCCTTTGTCTCTCAGTGCAACCGTCTGTCATCCCAACTTGTTGGGAGCAGGGCTGGCTGCCTCCTGCAAGGGTGCCGGGTCTGGCATGGCTAGGGGGGGTGCCTTCCCCCCCGCCAGCCAAGAGACGAGAACCGGGTGCTCTTGGCGGAAGCCTGGATTGCACTCTTTGGTCGAGCAGGAACAATTACTAATGACATTTAGAAAGAAATTAATGATGAGAAATGCAAGTTGGCATTTCAGGAGCGCCAGTCAGCAGCCGTGCGTCCGCGCTCACAGGAGAGGCGAGGGGTGGGGGCCGGGCATGGAGGGGAGAGGGAGGAGATGGCAGAAATTAATTTTGCTGTGTCAATAATGAACATGGCCCCACTCGCTCTGCTTCTGGAGTTCAGACTAAATCAAACACGGACTGGCTGGGGCTGGTCCAGGGCTGCAGTGAGATTCCCCGTGTACTGGGATCTGAGCGGAGGCGGGTGACGGGTTTGGTTCGGTGTCTCCTTTCAGTGGCACCAGGGGGCAGAGGGGTGGGCAGGGAACAGCAAGAGGGGAGGAAGCAGCCTGAAGACTGGGCCATTTGGGCGCAAATCTAAGCACCGCCTCTGCCCATTTGCATGACACATCGAGCTGCTTCTCTTTTCGCCGGCTCAGTTGCTTTAGCTGTAAAATGGGGATAATGGGGAGATGTAAAGATAATGTATGAAGAACCACCAGCCCAGTTTGAGCACGTAGTAGGAGCTCAGTGTATTGTTAGGTATTGCCACATCGCACTGATACACAACTTCTCATTGTAACATCTCGTAAGCAGCAATAGCTCGCGTGTGTTATACTTTAATTGGTCATTTCTTTTATTCACCATGATACATCAAATATTGGAACATCTTATATTCTTTGGGTCTTGGATAAAATATAGCACTGATAGGAGGTATGGTGGAAGGTGAGGGGGACCCAAGATGCTGAAATTGTCTGGGGCAGGGATTGGGGTTCCCTGGGGGTTATAGGAGTGTCCCGATTCTTTCCCTCCCATCACGTGCTCCAGAATGATGGAGAAGGACCCCCCACCAGTCTCCTCTCACGTCCAAGGGAGGAAATACACACAAGCAAAAGTTGTTATCATAGTAACATTGAACATTTTTGCCGGGTGGAGGATGAAGACTTACAGCCCATGGCCAGGGATATTGGAATCTTTACACGGCGATCTGTGGTTCAAAATGGAGATTTCCTATAATTCTAGTGGCTAACGTATAGTGCTTATTGTCAGACAGTGTTCTCAGCACTTTGAAACATTCGAAATATTTATCCTCATAATGCCTCTATTATTGAAGTAAGGAAACTGAGGCACGGAGAGGCTATCTGCCTAGGCCACAGAGCTGGTCAACGCTGGACCCAGGCACCTGGCCCCAGATTCTGTCCTCTTTACCACCACACTAAATGGCGGGAGTTCTTGATTTTTCTGCAGACCAGCCCTAGAAATCCCTGGACCATACTTCCGTGTGGCAGCATTGAGCACAAGGATGTGCTCCCCAGTCCCGCACAACCCCAGCTGGTCTGCCCCACCTGGGCTCTGAGTCTCAGGCCTCCGGCGCAGCATGTCCTGTTTACAAATATTATCCCATTGGCGCCTCAACAGCCTGGGGCCGCTAGAAGCGCCCTTTACTCTCGCCATTTTGCAGACCAGAAAGCTGAGGCTGGGAAAGGTCAATAAGGTAAGGACACTTGCAGGGAGAAGAGGGCCCCGGGGGGAAGTGGGGAGTGTAGTCCACCCACACAGTTTGTGTGTTTGAGCAGGGGAGGCAAGCGTGGCTCAGCGACTGGTCCCCCCGCCCCCACCCTGAAGCCAGACCTGGCTGCACGGTCCATCGGCTGCATCCCTGACCCGGGGCATCGCCTTGGTCCCCCCCCCCCCGTCCTTCCTTCTGAAGGTGCCACATCAACAGTGTGGGGTCGTCCATGCTTTCGAGTCGACAGTGATGGCAGAAGCTCGTGGTTGGTATTCGTTACGACAGCATTGAATGTCTGCAGATCACTGCACATGTTGTGAAAACTTTTACACGTGATATCGAATTCGGAGCTCATAGCAAGGCTATGAGGTAGGCATTATTCATCCCACTTTTCAGGCGAGGAAACAGGAAGGTAGAGAAGCGGAGTGACTTGTCTAGGGTCTCAGGTACAGTAAGTGACTGAAGTAGGATTTAGACTTCAAAGCCCATTGTCTTTCCAGCAACCCTTCCACCCTCGTACCTACTTATGTATTCATGCTCTCCTTTCTTCTACCAGTCATCCGTCCATCTGCTACCCAGCTACTCATCTGTACATTCGTCTGTCCGTCCATCCATCTGTCCATCCATCCGTCATCTACCCATCCACCCATCCATCCACCCACCAGTCTTCCATCCATCTTCCAACCACCCACCCACCCACCCATCCATCCTTTCATTCATTCTGCCAGCCAGCCAGGCAGCTAGCTACACGTCCATTAGGATCGAGTACCAAGAAAGTGCTAGAAACTACACTGCTTTCATGTCCCCTTCCTCATATATTCTTAATTCCATGCTTACCTACTACCTACCCCTCCCTCCACCCTAAAACTGCATATGAACACACACACACACACACACACACACACACACCCTTCTGGTGAATTGAGAGGGATGGGACAGACTGGGGATATAGATGATTCTTGGTTTGCCTTCTGGAAACCAGCGAGTTCTGCCTGGTGGGGGGAGGGAAGGTATACAGCAGACCCATGTGGTCCTGGTGGGGCAGGTGTGTGGGCAGTGATGATGCGCCCACAGTTTGGTTGGAAGCTGAGTGCAGATGAGAAGGGCGGACAAGGCATTGCAGGCCGGGCCCCAGTGTTCTTCAGCCCCATCAGTGGGACCGGCTCCTGAGGAATGGGCAGCCCCTCCATTCTGGGTGGCAGGGATCACATTTGCCCTTTGCTTTGTGCCAGCCTGGACTTCTTCGAGCGGGCAAAGGTATACACCCACATGTTTCCGCAAGAACTGTCGCAGTCATTAAATACAATCCGTCTCAGCTGCAGTTTTGATCGCTGGGGCATGCACACAATTCATCACAGCAAATTAGGTCCACCTTCAGAACCCCGGCCCTGCAGCCTGGGGGGTCCGTCAGTGAGGGGCGCTGGGCCATGTGGGCTCCAGAAGCCATTTTGGGGGGGTGGTGATGGGCCACGTTTTCTGAGGGGGCCCTCAGAATATCTGCCAGAACAGCTGTCCATCCACGGAGGTTAATTTTCTAGACATTTCGATGATGCGGGAAAGTTTCCCTTTTAGCGAAAATTTGGAGGAAAGTAGAAATGGAGATGATCAAAGTCCTAAAGTATCATTTCTAAAAACCTAAAAGCACTGGGTCAGTTTAGGGACCTGAACATATGTGTTCTGTATAATTCGTGACCGTGTGACCTAGATTTTCCAGGACAGCTTTGATTTCAAGTATTCTGTCACCGCTATTGGCTACTTGTCCTGATTTTTGGCCTGTGAAATATGATGACTATATGTAGAGCTGGGTTTTCTCATCCAATTTTAATGAATAAAAATTTCAAGTTGTACAGGCCTGGAAAGATTTCAGAAACATTCAAGGGAACAAGTGTCTCCCACTTTTTTTTCCCCCCCAACATGGCAAAATATTTAATGCCCGTCGGCGTGACTCACACTCACCTTCCCATCTCCCCAAGCACAGAGCAGGGGAAAACTTCCGTCCAGCAAGGTTTGAAAGCCGTCAAAGCTTCAGTTCTCTTGACATGATTTCAGAGGAGGCCTCAGGCCCCTGCGCTCAGAGCCCCCGGTGGTGCCGTCTCCTGAGGCTGTCTGTCCTAACGGGGCCGGGCCCTGGAAGCCGTGCAGGGGACCGTGGCACAGGCTCGGTCACTGCCGGGGAAGCCTGGTACAGCACGCAAGCAGAGAAGCTCTTGCAGCCAGTGCCAGCCAGTGCTTGGCAGGCGACGTGTCGCCTGGATGCTGCCGCAGCGTCCAGCCCCCACCGTCCAGCTGAAGCCCCCAAAGGCCGCGTCTCGCTACTGCAGTCTGTACAACTTCCAGCCTCCGAGCCTGGAGCCCTGACGGCAACTCGGCAACTGGCAACTCATGAGAGCAACAGCTCAGGATGGGCCTTGCCCCTGTCTGTACCGTGTGACCTCTCTCCTGCCCGCCTGCCCACCCGCCCACCGAGCCTGTAGGATCCCAACCAGTTGTGTTTTTTTTTAATCGTGGTAACATACGCATAGGAAAAGTTGCGAACTTGACCATTTTCAAGCGAGCACGTGTGCGGCTCTCAGTCCCTTCGCCTTGTTAGGTCACCATCCGCAGCGTCCGGGAAAGTTCTGCAGAGCCACAACTCTGTCCCACTGAGCGCTTAGCTCCCCCATCCCCCTTCCCCTCAGCTCCTGGAAACCACCAGTCTACTTTCTGTCTCTCCGGATTTGACTACTCTAGGAACCTCACAGAAGTGGAATTATACAGTATTAGTCCTTCTGTGACTGGCTCGCTGCACTTAGCATAATGTCTTCAAAGGATCTCTCCGCTTTTAAGAAAAAAGCGTGACATGCCCTGGGCAGGGCGGGGCAGGGGACGTGGAGGAGGGGGCAGCTCTGTTTCTTCTTCTCTCCCTGACCCTGTCAGTGGAGGCTTTGCTTTGCCACCGTTGCTCGCTGGCTGTCATCTCAGAAACGCTCGCGGAGTTTTTAGCAAGCGCAGGCTCTGAGCCGACACGGGGGGATCGGCAGAGAACTGAGAGATGGGGTCCCTGCCTGCCGCGCACGGCCTGGTGAGGGCATTACCGTGGCCGGGAGACAGCCGGGACCTTGCAGGTTGAGGAAAGTGCTAGAAGGATGGCTATGCAGGTGCAGAGCTGCACCGTGATGGGTGGTCCCTGGTTGAGAAGGCAGGAGGGCCTTTCTGAGGGGACAGAGATCAGATGGGAGGGGCCTGGAAATGGGGGGAGCGTGCTGGGCAGCAAGAATGGCCCTGAGAGGCTGAGAGAGTGTCTGGCCCATTTGGGGAGCTGGAAGAAGGAGGTGTGTGGAGCTCTGGCAGGGCTGTGGCCAGGGTCTAGAGTTCTAGGTGTGGTGGGGACCCTCTAGGAGATTAAGCAGAACTCTCCCCCGTCCCTGCCCATTGAGAAGAGAACCCGGGCCGTGCCTCTCGTGGGCACTTTAGTTTCTCAACTCATTGCCAGGGAGAGGGAGCCCTGGAGGGAACCTGGGTCATAGGCAGGTGGGGGCTTCCAGAAGGGTCCTGGTGGTGGTGCGAGTGTGGACAGGTCCGTTGCACACCGAGGGAGACGAAATGCCAAAAATAACAAGCAGCCCCTGAACCACTTTGTAACACGTTGGCAGTGTAAGGTCGGGGTGTGTGTGCGTGTGTCTGTGAATGTGTGTGTACGGGTATGTGCCTGGGTGTGTGGGGTATCCGTGAGTGTGTGTGTGTGCATGTGATTGTGGGGTATCCGTGAGTGAGTGAGTCTGTACATGGGATATCCATGAGTGTTTGCATTGTGTATGTATGTGTGATTGTGAGTTATCCGTGAGTGTGTGTAGGTGTGTGCATGTGAGTATGGGGTATCTGTGAGTGTGTGTGTGTGACTGTGAAGTGTCTGTGCGTGTGTATGTGTGTGCAAGTGTGGGAAGTAAGAGGAGCTCTGTGTACCATGCTGCGGTCACAAGCACCCCAAGGGCCAGTCCCCCCACAATGCCTGAGAGAGCATCGGTGGGTGATGGGTAGGAGGGTTCCTTAGTTCTTCGGGAGAAAGGAAGGCATGAAGGGATAATTATCTAGACTCTTCAGTGGGTGGCTATGGCACACTTGGGCTGGTCTCTCGGAGTGATTGAGGGAGGGCTGCCTGGTCCCTCTCTCCAAGCTGGCCATTTTCGGGCTCCTTTGTGGCTCTGGGGAGGGTGATTTCCCTGGTTCCCTAGCACCTGGCTCACCGGGAAACATTCCGCTGCATGTGGGGACACACCCCGGGCATGCAGGACAGGAGGGCCTCAATTCATCTGCTACTCTCCTTCCTCTTCTTCGGAATGTAACCGTGTAAGGCCCCTGAGCCCTATCCTAGGGTGAGGACCCTAAATGATGGTGTCATGTCACTATCCGTACCTCCACTTCTGCCCTGGGAGTCAGCCTGGCCAGCGTGCTGGAAGATGTTTGAGGCATCTTGAGGTCCTCACAAACTACGAGAGGCCTTCAGCTGCCAGCCTGTGGGCAGATCCAGCCTGCAAACATTTTTTGATCGGCCTCCCTAGTGCTCTAAACATCGAGACACTGTCTATTTTTTTAAGAGAGGGAGGGGGAGGGGCAGAGGGAGAGGGAGAGAGAGAAAATCTCAAGCTGACTCCACACTCAGCACGGAGCCTCATGCAGGGCTCGATCCCGTGACCCTAAGACTCCATGACCTGAGCCAAAATCAAGAGTTGAAAGCTTCACCAACTGAGCCACCCAGGCTTTATATCTATATCTATTTTTTAAATCTAGTTTTTTAGCCCCTTTCCAATAAGGCTCGGGTTCTTGGGATGACACAGTCCCCACCACACCTTACTGCCTTGCGCCTGGCCTGGGCCGCCCGTGCTTGCCACGTGGACTCGGCCGCTCCAGGCCCCTGCGCAGCAGGCCTGTGTCCGGGCTGGCTGCACATGGCTGGAGGAGCCCTGCCCACCGCAGCTGGGTCTCCTGGATGTCAGCGGCTCTTTTTCCGTATGGCGACATTTGCTGTGAGTTTGGGATGCCTCAGTCTTCCCAAAATGTTCTGTGTGCGGTCTTTGCTTCATAGATGCGCTTTGAGGTGGGAGAAAGAGCCCTCTCTGGTCTGGGAACCTGTCGGCCCAGAGCCATTTCAGTGGAGTCTCAGAATACCTGGTGGGTCTCTCCTCAGGCTTCGAGGCGGTACACACGCCGGATTCCTGCCCACCGTCATATCTGTTAGGGGTCTGACTCGGGCTCTTGGAGGGCATATTGTAATTCGTATTTGAGATGAACGGTACCCCAGGGGCCTGGTTCTGGGCAGGTGCTTGGCTGATGTGGTTGGAATGGACGAAGGAACCAAGCTCCAGAGACCAGGGCCAGAATCCTTGATTCTCAGTCCTTAGTCCCGAATCTGCTAGGTACGCCGACCCAGAGGGGCCCAGCCACTGGGGACCCCTGCCTCCCTTTGGAGAAATGGCAACAGCGGTGGCAGCAAATTAATGCAGGACTCAGGGTCAGGGTGGCCTCTGTGGCCGAGGTGGGGCACATCTCTAAGCAGCCCTGATGTGACACCAGCCACGAAACTCCCATCTTCTTTATTGCGACCGCGACCTGAGGTCGCCTGGTTGCTGGCCTGGGATGTTCCACACCCGGAAAGCAACTGGGCGCATTTGCATTCTGAAGTGTGCACCCCGCCCCCCCAAGTCTACTGTCCCTCCAGACAGGTATTATTCCTTTCCCTCTTTTGTTGGGTGACTCCGAATGGGAGCCTGTTTGCAGCCTGGGCTCCTAGTAGCAGCTGCGGCTTCCCTTCTTATACTCTATTCTCTGGTGGGTTTTATTTCCAAAGCACACAGTACAAAACCTGCCCCTTTGGGAATTCGTTGGGCTTTTTTTTTTTTTTCCCACAACAACATTTTCTCTCCATTTTCCCTCGAAGGAAGATGTTTTCGCACTCATGGAACTGGTCGTTGGCCAGGCCACCAGCTGGGGTCTTTTGTGTTCTGGGTGCCTCAAAGCACTGGCGAGACAGGTGTTGGAGAGGGGCTCCAGAAACCCAGGGGTCAGCCCCTCTGGGGACATCTCCAACAGAAGCAGTCTGGGTCCTCCAGCTCCTCCTCACGTGGCCCCGGGGGACTTCTAGGGCACCGAGTCGGCTCCTGCTCTTGGTTCTGCAAGAAAGTAGCGAATCCCCCCAAAGCCAACCCTGCTGCTCCCTGGAAGTTGGAATCTCCCTGCAGGCCAGGAGTTCCGGATGAATGGAGGCTCTCACCCGAGAGACAGACTTCCCCGGCTAAGCGGGTGCGACGCTCGCTTCCCACTGCTCTGGAGTGGCAGACGACAGCCTGTCTCGCTGTCTGGGAGACGGGACTGGGGAAGCCTCGCACACACCCCGGAGTGTGGAGAGAGGACGTTCCAGGGCTGTGTCCTGGGCCAGTGGGTGACTAGCTTCACCCAGGACCCCGGTGCCAAGGAGGGGTGTCACTTCACATGGCAATGCTTTCCGTGCCGTCTGTGTCCATGCTGGCTTACTGGGTGGGGGCCATGGGGGGGTGCGGGGCACATACACGTCACCGCCTGGGCCCCCGGGGGAGCGGCTGCATCACCGGGCAGGCATTTAGAGGGAACCTTGGCCATCACTCACTCCTAATTTTAACGACGTGCATTAGCTAAATTGTGTTCTGAGTATTCCTTCAGTGCTGTTTATGGCGTGCTCTCGAGTGCGCTCGCTCACCGTTTGTCAGAAGTGCAAACTAGCGAACATACGAGCCTTTAAGACAGGCCATCTGTTCGTCTTAGACCTTTGGACGATTGTCAAACGCTTCTAAAAATAAGTGCTCACTAGCAGAGAGGGGCTGCCCAGGTGATCCACAGCAGAGAGGGAAGCGGGGCTGCCTGCGTCTGTACCCTCCCCAAAGGGAAATGTATAACTTGAGTGTTGGGGGGCAAAAGGGAGGCGGAACGCAGGAAGGGAGCCGAGGGAGGTGGGGAGCATGGAGGCCCTGCTGGTACACCTTTTTGGCTGGAAGTGAGAGCGTCTCCCCGTTCCTTGCCTTTCGTGTAACTCCACAGCTCAAATACCTTCGATGGCTCCCCATGGCCCAGATTTAAGGGCGAGCTGCCTCGTCTCACATCACGGAGTCTCATCAATAAGGCCCCCACCTTCCTTTCCAGGCTTGTCTCCATGGCACATACCCTGTGCTTCTGCCAAGCTGAATTATTCATTGTTCCCTCAGCATATGCTGTGCTTTCCACATTTCACAAGCACAACGGCGCCGTGGGTAAGAGCGCACTCTACACACAGACTGCATGGGTGCGGAGCTGGCACGGCCGTCAGTCGCTGCAGGGCCTCAGCGCTCTCCGTTTGCATGCCTTAGTTTTCTCATCTGTAAAATAGGGATAATCATCGTACTTAACCCCCAGGGTTGTTGTGAGGTTTCAATGAGTTAATATAATTTAGGGTTGAGAATAGTGCCTGGCACACTGAGCATAGGATAAATGTTAGCTGTGATCATTATCAGTACCATTGTCACCTCCATGCCATTCGCCTGGGGGGGGGGGTGTCATCCTCTTGGAGAACTGTCTCTGTGCTCATGTGAACACGCACGCACGTGTGCATGCACACACACCCCCGTGCAAACCCTAACCAAGCCATCCTCGAAGGGCAGCTAGAAGGCCAGCTTTTTCCTTAAGCACCTGCCAGTCAAAAGTCCTCTCTCCATAGTCCCTTTTTGTGAAATGTCACCCCCTCCTTTGGCCACGAGCTTGTAAATGGCCAGGCTGGGCCCTATTCTCTCTCTGTCTGATGCCCACTGCCGTGCATAGGGCCAGGCTCCGTGTTTGTTAAATGACCAGCAACAGAATCCCACTTAGCTGGAACACGGCTGCAGTGTTAGCCTGAAGCGTCTACCTTTTCCCCTGGAAGCAGAGGGAACATCTTCCTGTGGTTAAGGCAGGTTCTTGGACTTGGTCCCTGCTCCTGGAGACAGCTCTTTGTAAAGCCAGCCTCGTGAGAGCAGCCACGGCTGCAGCCCACCCAGGAATGGCTCAGTGGTGGGCAGTGGGGATAAAGGGCATTGACTGCAGCCTCTTTCCCCACCTCGAACCAGAGGGAGGTGATGTGGGGTGAAAGTGAAGTCAAGTGGGTTCTGCAGGGGAGGGCGGGTGGACTGTTCTGGGGGGGGGGTTCTAAGTGTTCCTGCACCCTTAATGTGCCAGGGATGCGAGGGCCAAGCCCTGGGACCAGTCTTTGTCTGGTGCCCCTTGAGAGTGAGGGTCTCCCCATGGAACTGTGAGCTCCTCAAGAGAGGGCTGGAGCCTTGAACTCTGCATGGCAGTGCCCAGCTGGGACCCGACACGCGGGGACTCCGTGAACAGCTGTGGAAGGTATGAGTGAATGAGCGGGTGAATACACGGATGAGTGCACGCCTCCCTCCCCCACAGAGTCTCCATGCACCTCCCCTCCTCACCAGATACCCCACTCTGTCCCCTGGGGGGCAGGGAGAGCAGTGAATTGTGGGTACGGAGGCTGTAGCCAGGGGCTCGTGGGGAGGGGACAACATCTGGAGCGCTCCTGAGATCTTGCCGACCCTTGGAGGAGGAGCTGGGAGAGAGGCACAACGTTCAGACCTTCAGCCCTCCGGTGGCTCCCACTGCAAGCCCTGAACCGTGTATGGTGCCAGGGGGGCCCGGGATCTACGGAGGGGACAAACAGCCCTTCGTCAGAGAGCTCCCTGTCTGCTCAAGCAGGCGCTCAGGGACACCGTTCGTGGAGCACTTTGTCTTGGCCAGGCCGGGGAGGAGTCCTTGCACATTATTTTGTGAGTCCTCAGGGCCTCTGAGGAAGAGGGCTCTGTTATGACCACCCCTCCCCCCAACCCCCAGAGGTCAAGGATCTTGCCCCAGGCCACATGGCTATTTAGTGACAGAGTCAGCATTCAAACCCAGGACTCCACTCTCAGCCCACCGAGGCTTGCTGCCTCCTTGTGATCGCCCCGGGCCGTGGTGACCAGGCTCAGGGCCAGGTGAGGTGCTAGGACTTTCCGGGCAGTTTGTCCCCAAGGAGCTGGAGTGCGGGAGGGGCAGGTAAGAGTGCGATCCAGGAGTGACGCGCAGCGCAGACACCCTCTCCATCTGGGTCTGTGCACGTCGGGGTGTGCGGAGAAGTCTTCTGTTCCCACAGACCGTATTTGCCAGGCCGGCAGGTGGCCAGCACCTCTGGTCTCCCCGACTTGACACTGCGCTGGCTGGTGTCAAAGGGAGACCAAGCAGGGTCCCAGACTAAGGGACGGAAAACAAAGCCAGGACCTTGAGGAGAAACCCCTATTGCGGACGAGGGAGGGCGCACTAGTATACACGTGGGTGCGTGATGGTGGTGAGGCACAGGTGGGGTTGAGCCAGGGATGCCTCCTGGTTTGGGTGACACCAGAATGGGACCAGGCCAGAACCTCTGGCCCATTCGGGCATGTGTTGGTGCTTTGGGAGGAAGGTCCAGCAACAGGCTCCCTGCACCTCGTATGTTCCCTCTGTGCCCAACGCACACCCTGGCTTGGGCTCTGGATTGGGGTCATGTTGCTGCTGCATGCCCGGGGACAAGCACCAAGCACGGTGGCTGTCACCCAGCAGGGATTCGGCGAAGGTTTGTTGAATGAACGAACGGTCATGTAACTGAACACAGACCTGTAACAAAGGGCTCCGTGGCCTGAGCGCTCTGCCGACCACTGACAGCTCGCATGGGGAGAGGTCTCAGCGGGACCTCCAGCACCCCGTCGCCCTTCACTAACTTGTGTCCCAGGGGCAGGTGGCCCAGTGCGCCAGGCCCGGGCCCCCGACACAGGTCCTAGCAGAAACCTCTCGCCACAAGAGCCGCGTGCACTCTGCCGAGCGAGTGCTTCTCAGCCGCAAACCAGTGCCCCCCATCCCCTCCCTCCCTTTCCCCCGTTTTATTTTTCTCACCTGCTTCTCGGCCCACACCTGCGTCTCCCTGGCAGGCGGAGAGGCCCTTGTGGATGCCAGGCCTCCCCTCTGGGCGCCTTCCAGGTCTTCCTGGCTCCCACCCCCACCCCAGCCCCGGCCTTTATGGTGCTGGGAAGTGTTGATCTGCAGGGTTGAGTATCTTTAAAATATGATTTTCTTCCTTCGCCGAAGGGGCTAAATATAGCACTGGCATAAATAGAGAAATAGACACTAAGCCAGATGCCCTTGTGAGAGCCGTGCGGGTGGACGGGGCTCTTGAAGACGGCTGGACGAAGCCCCCCTGCCCCCCGCCCCTCGAACCACAGCTCGGAGCCGCGGGGTAGGAGCCGCGGGTCTTGGGGTTTATTCAGCTGTGCCGATCGGCAGAGGCTCTGCCTGGAGCCGCTTGGCGCACAGGTGTGTAGGGTGATTGGTGAGTCCTGGTGACGGGTCCCCGCCACCCCCTCTGCCCTTCCAGCGACTGTGCCCTCAGCCTATGGAGGAGCTGATGCCCTCCCCGGCTGAACACCTGGCCTCCTCGGCACCCCCGCCTCGCACGCACTTATTGGGTGGCGTGGACCGTTCTCTCTCGCTGAGCCGCCATCTGCACAAACGTTTGGGTGTCTGTGTGTCTTGAGTTCCCCCCGTCTCCCCATCGGGCCCCTTGAGAGGGGTGGGCCCAGCTGGAGTCTTCCCCTACCCCGCACTGTGCCCGGCCCAGAGCAGAGCATCCAGCAGGTAGCTAATAACGCAGTGCCGAACGAATTCTGGTGCCCGGCCCCCTCGGGGCATCAAGTTTCGACATTTCCATCTGCTGTGACATCCTGGGCTTTTGTTCTTGTAGAACTTCAGGGAAGGAAGTTTTACCCTTCTGTCTTGAGAACTCTCTTTGGGGAAGTTCTTTCTCGGGTCTAACTGAAGAACTACCTGCTACTGCTCCCTAAGAGGAAAGGCCCACTGTGGTTTTCACCTGAGAAGGGGCGTTTATTCTCCTATTTTCCTGACCAGTGGTCCTAAGCAGAGGTTCCCGCCTCCTGGGTTTCTGTGCCAGCAGCCCGTGGCTGAGCCAGCGTGGACCACGTGTGTTATACTGGCCCTGTTCTTGGCATCCCGGCGAGAAGCCATTCCATTATCCAGAGATCCCTGGATACCCGCCTCTCCCCAGGTTGGTGGTGGGTGGTCCTCGAGGGTTTGCAGAGACCGAGTACCGTCTCTGGCTTTCTGCTGCTTATGGAACGGTCGCACTCAGGGGCAGCCAGGGCCTCCACCGTCCGGTCTGCCATGTGACCTCTGGGGCATCACCCCGCTGGTGCCCACATTTCCAGGCTCAGTCGAGCCTCCATTCCTTCGTCTGTGCTGTGCCTTCCGCTCAGAACGTCCTCTCCCCTTTCCACACATCCTACCCATACACTGAGTGGTTTATTTATTCTTCCGTTGAGTCATTAAAAAATATTTACGTGGTGTCCACTTTGTGCCAGGAACCATCATTTGAGGACAGAAAAAGAACTGTATGTTTATCCTCCTAACCTCCCTCCTCCCCATCCTCCTCCCCACTCCCCCCTACATAAAGACGGACCTGACCACGCTCAGATAGCACTGGCCACGTGGCCCTGTTAATTGGCCGGCTGTTGGCAGGGTGGCAGAGTGAGACCCCCGGTTGTTCCTGGGCATCGTGTGCCCAGCCCCGGGCCAAGCGCTGTGGGGCCGAGAAGGGAGGGGATGCCCTCCTGTCTGCAGCTCAGCAGACGACGCTAGTCTTGTACTGGGGAGGCACATA
>NW_024424341.1:7849736-7918536 GCF_017311325.1 Ursus maritimus | reverse complement strand
CTCGAGGGGCTGCAGGGAGGGAAGGCAAGGGACCCGGTGCCCAGAGGACTTCAAGCGAGGCTCAGTTGGGAGGGAGGAGAGAGGGGGTGTGAACCGAATCACCGAAGGCTTGGAAGCTGGGTGGGCGCTTGGCTGGAGGGTGGGTCCGGCCCCCTGCAGGACTGGCTGCCTGTGCTTGAGCAAGTGCAGGGAGAGGTGCCTCGGCTGGAGGGTGGGCGTTCCCATGGAAACCGCCGCATCCCATCTGTGGCCTCAGACAACCTGCCTTGTGCCTGTGGGTCCGTGGCACCCCCACCGAGGTGCCAGGCCACGCCGGCAGAGTTTGTCGTCATGCCTGGTGCGGAGTGTGCGGGATCTGCGGACTGCGACGCCCGTGAGTTGCAGGGTGCTGGGAAGCCAGCCTTCTCGCCCGAGGCCCTGGCTTTCTTGGATTCCAGTTGCCTGGTTCCACCCCGCCTGATTCCCAGCTGGATGACCTTGAACCAGAACTGAGCCTCTCTCAGCTGCATTTCCTCGTCTTACTGTGTCCTACCTGGTAAGGCTATTGTGAGGACTGAAAGATGTCCCTCTAACGGCACCCAGCATGTGTGCTTGCCAAGCCCCAGCTGTGGGGCCTGTACCCAGGAGCCCAAGGAGAGGGGACAGCGGTGGTTGGCGCTCCGTGCTGCGGGCATCAGCAGGCATCTGCTATGTGGGGACAGGGCACGGCCTCTCCCTGGCGATGAGCTTGCCGCAGGGGGTGGTGACATCACCACGGAGGCGGCAGCCGTGCCGACAGTGGGAAGAGGCTGCTGCAGGGGCCCTGGGCCACGGAGTGGGGGTGGCTCCAGGCCCCCCGGTAAAGCTGCGGGCATCGGGCATCCTCTGGTGGCCCTCACAGCTCGACCAGGAGCCCAGGAGAGAGAGCACCACGTGTGACCTCTGGTGGTCACGGGCAGAGCTGCAGACCGGCGGCTCCCAGCCCCAGAGTCCTCACGAAGCGGGCTGGGGCGCCCAGGTGTGGGGAGGGAGGAGCACCCCCGGGGACCTCGCTCCTCGGGCCTGGAGGTCCTGTGCTGCTCCCAAGCAGGGCTCCTCTGCCCTGGGTGGATTTTCTCCAGGTGGCATGAAGTTGAACGTTACCTGAGGCTTTGATGAGATGGGTCCGGATTTAGAACAGGGACCCCTGAAAAGAAACAAAATCACGCTTAGAGGCCAAATCCCACCCCCAATCCCAGGCCACTGGCTCCTATGAAAACAGACCCACACCGCTGGTCTGCTTGGGCTGGCATGAGGGGAGAGGTGCCGTGGGCTGCCATGAGAGGGGAGCGCTCGGCCGGGGGGTCCCACCTGGGCCCCGGCTGCCCAGGCGCGTTCGGGCAAACCGCACACTCTTCTGGCTGGAGCACGGTCACATGACCGGACTGGCAGGCTGCCTCCTTCAGTGCCCTCCCTGCTGGGTGACCCGTCCTCGGCCGCAGGCACCGCCGCCGCCCACTGGCTCCGCACGTCTGTGCCGCTCGGGTGTTTCTTGGCCGGAGAGCCGCGTGGCACATCTGCTGTGTCCCTCCACGAGGCTCAGAGCAGCTCCCGGGAAGGGCTGAGAGGGGGATCTGGGGAAAGCCTGCAGGCGATCAGATATAATTTCTTCCTAATCATCAGAGCAAGAGGGAGACGGGAGAGGTGAGCAAGGATGTTTTTAATTCCTGCCACCCTCCCCCCTCCCACCTCCTGGCATGTCCCCCCCCCGCTCCGCTTGCCTTCCCTATAGCCAGTCCCCCTGGTAAGACCCGAACAGTCTTTAAAAAAACAATTTCTAGAGAGCCCAGGTTGGCAGCAACAGGAACCCATCCCCGAGCCCCAGATCAACGTGGCGTCTTGGCAGCTGTGTCCCCCGAGCACTTTTTCCTGGTTGCATTTTGTGTTGTAATAATCGAGACGCTTTTCTGTGGCTCCCGGCGTAAATGCACTGAGTGGGAGGGGACGGGCCTGCTCTCCATTCTTCTGCCCTCATGCGTGTCTCCTTTCTTCGCCTTTGCAGAACCACACGATGAGCCAGCACGCACAGTGAGGGACCGCTCGACAGGACACCTCTCCGCAGAAGGCTTGCCGGAGACGCCGTGGGGAGGGCCATTTGAACATTACATCCAATCAAAGTGTCATTTGCAACCCAGATGTAAAACTCTAATGATTTGGCCATGAGGCGCTGCTATTATAAGCAGCTGGAAATGAATATTAATGGCAGAGATTAAAAGTATTCCATGCTCAGTATTTTTTATTGTCCTGCTACAGCTAGTGTGCTTTTAGAGTTTCCGCCGAAGACTACATTTCTAGAGTTAGAGAAACCCGCTTTTTGACGCTATTGTCCTTTGTTCCTTCATGTATTATATTGATAGTTTTTAAAAAAGGGTTAGTGTGATTTTTTTTCCTTTGCTTCTTTTTTTTTTTCTTTCTTGTTTTTCTTTCCCCCCCTTCGGTTAACTACTTTTTAATTGCAATTCTAGGTAATTGTGCATCGTGATGTGATTGCTTGGCTATTGTCTGAATATTTCCTTTTAATTTTTTAATTAAAGACTAATGCTTTGATTGGATTTGCCAGTTCACCGGACAGTGATTAAAACTATGTAATGAATATAATCGGTTTCAGTGCAACGGGATGGTCTGCTTTTAAATGTGACTTAATCTGACTGCAGTTACTAGTACAGTTCAATAAAGGGAATCCATGCGATTAGCACCGGCTGCCTGGTTCTCTCCTCCCCAGCCTGGGGCTCTGGGGGGGGGGCTGTCGTCACCCATAGGGCGGGGACCTGCGCACGGTAGACCCAGCCTCCCTTGGGAGAGAGGACACATAGTTACCTAACACACGCAGTCTGGATCAGGTGGGCAGCGGCCACAGAAGTCAAAACAGAAGGAACCCTTAAAGATGAAATACTCTGATCTTTTCATCTGTGGATGGGGGAAGCTGAAGCTCGGGGGTAAGTGGGCTCATCCATGATGTTTCCTTGTTTCTCCCCCTGGGGATGGCTTTCCCGTGTTCTGGATGCAGATGGGTAAGTGGTTAACCCTTACCTGGCCAGGACTTCAGGCAGGACTTGGATTCTAGTTGTGGCCAAGGCGTGAGGACATGCCAGGAGCTGGGACTAGCTCCCCAGCCCCGGGAGATCCAAGGCCGGCGGGCGGGGCTGGGGGGGGGGCGGCTGCAGAGCAGAGCCAGGTGGGAGCAGCGGGTTCCCAGCCACAGAGATCAGTGGGACGTGGGATGCTGAGACCCGTGGCCAGGGCCAGCACTCTCGTGGGGCAAGCGAGGTGCCTACAGCACAGAATCTCAGGGACCGCCCCCCCCCTGCACTTGCAAACCCCAAGAAGGGGTGTTTCCTGACATTTTAGTTGCCTTGCTTTCCTCACCACCCCCCACCTTGCTGACACCCCAGGGCCCACCCAGCAAACTTAGTCTCCCACGTGGCCGTCCTCCCAACCCTCCGTCATGGCGGTGTCTGGCTGAGTTGCCAATCAGAGGCCAGGGCTTCAGAACCTGCGTGGGGAAGCCCTTCCTTGTTAACTTTTCACAAGGGGCAAGAAAATTGGTTATTACCCTCTGCAGAGCGGGAATGAAACAGGCAGACAGATTGCGCCTAATTACAACGTAATACTAAGTCACGGGCGTGGAGTTTGTAGCAATTATACCCAGCATCTTCTGACTCCCATATCGAGGGGTTGCTGGCCACCTGTCAGAGTCCCCCTTCCGGCCACCTCATGTAAGGGGCTCACGTGGGTGGGGCATTTAGTTTTATAAAAACATCACCCCTGCAAATCAGAGCAGACCCCTGCTAGGGCTGGGCAAAATGGAGCCTTCACCCTTAGAATTCAGGGTTCTTGCCTCCTAGAAGTCGAAGGCAGGCAACTTTGATTTTTAGTCCCCTGGAGACTTGGCCGTTTAGGGGGGAGACCTCAGGGTAGGCATCCGTGTTCCCCTGAGGGTGGCCAGCCACAGTCAGCCCCGCATCCGCAGCCGGGCCTGCCTGCGAGATGGCACCGAAGTCTGTGGGCAGGGCCAGCATGTCCCAGGGCTCGCCAGATCACCGTCTCTGGGCCCTCTCCAGCTCCAGATTTATCCTGAACCCCATGGAGCCCAGGTGAGTCCTCGGTAAGTACCAACAGAAGATTTGATTTGACGGTTGGTGGCGTAGGGCTAAATTAGTCACTGCCCCCATTAAAAATACAGCGGGGGGTTTAAGAGCTTTTCACGCCATGTGGGAATCAGCAGCGAAGCCGGCGGATGCCTTGGGTAAGGAGAGAGGCGGCCTAGGGGACCGCGAGGTAATGAGGTTTATGGCGATGACAAGGCAGCCAGGGAACCCCACCGACTCCCCCCTCGCCTGGGCCCATTGTTCTCTGGCTGGCTCTGCCCCCGCCCTTCTGCTGAGAGCCCCTCGTGACTTCGTGTGGGGAGGGGGCTCTACGGGGGACATAGGGGCCCTTATAGGGATTGGTATGTGTCACCATCAGACAGTATCGGGGTGGGTAGTGCAGGGCTATATGCCTGAGACCAGCCCCCACCTCTCTCCAGTCAGACGATCTGAAGCTGGGATGAGCCAGTTTACCTCTCAGCCCTGAGGGACCTCGCAGGGTCACTGGGGGGCTTCAATGCCATGATGCCCGCTGAAGGGCTAGAGACTGGAGGTGGGTGGCATGCTGGTTAGGAAGATGATGAAGCCAGGCCTCTCACACAGGAGGGGCCCCCTTTCAGCCTGGAGGGTGCAATGGAATCAGTCACGGGCAGTTTGGATGCCGGAGTGGGCAAGGTGACTGGAAGCCCAGGGCTCGTCGTTGCTGCGTTTGCATGGGCAAATGGTCAGTTTCTAGGGACTCTGTGGGCGCAGGAATTTTGCCCAGTCTAAGAAATGGACGAGGACACCTGGGCCACAGACTCCTGTCATTGGAAGCAGGTGCATAAGGGTTTTGGTCTGAATGGAGAAGCTGCCATAGGAGGAATCGTCTCCAGTTCCCCCAGCCACAGACAGTGCTCCTCCTAAATTCGCAATATGTTTAATATTTAACTTTCTACCTGTTTGTTTTTTTATCCCCCTCTAGAATGTGCATTCTTAGGGGTGGGTTCTATACTTGCAAGCGTTTAGCAGGTAGGACCCAGACTTCAAGCCGTCAGCCATCCAGCCAGCAGATATGACTGGGGATCACTGGGGATATAGAGATGGACAGGCGATGTGGCCCCCGCCCTCACAGGAGCTCACTGTCACATGGCACCCCTCTAGCAAGCAAGCCTGTCCGGAAATACCCGGTCACGCACGGCCCCAAGCGCTATGATGGACAGGGAGCTGGGTGAGATGTGGGGGTGGGTGAGATGTGTGAGACGGGTGGGGAACACGTGTGAGATGGGTGGGGACCACATCAGAGGCAGGGGGGCAGGGAGGAAGGCCTTGCTGAGGAAGTGACGTCAGCTGAGACCTGGAGAAGGAAGGGCCCCAGGGAGAAGCCTCGAGTTGGAAACGAACTGGAAGTATCCTCAGGGGTCTCCAGTTGTACTGGGTTTCCATTTCAGCTGTTTTGAAACAAGCCCAGAGAATTTCAGTCTTGTCCAGGTCGCACGATTCAGGATAGAATTGAGACTATAATCTGGGTGTCCTGCCTTCTTCGAGTCCTGGTGTCTGATTTCCCTCTATGGCCACATTCTATCTGTTGAAGGGCAAACTGAATAGTAACTATTATTATTATGAATAAAATGGCATACTGTGTAGGAAAGACTGCTAGCTTGCCCCCTTTTTCTTAATAAATTAACTGATTTTTATCTGAGCAAACGTTACCTCGGAGAGGGTCAGATTATATATCCTATCACTCCTAGAACTTAGGTGGCCATTACTATTGGAAGCTATACTGGTTCTGACAATGGACTATAAATAGAAGTCGTATGGGTAAATTCTAAGAATTTTTCTTAAATGAAATGAGCTCCTCCCTTTCCCTTCCTGATGCCTGGAATGTAGATGCAGGAGCTGGAGCTCCAGAAGCTGTTTTGAACCATGAAGTAACCTGGCAATGGAAGACACACATGGATTGAGTAACAATACAGAAGGAGCCTGGGTCTCCAACTGTGCCAAATGCCTACTAGCTCTGTGCTGCTTCCTTATAGGTTTCTTGAACTTGAGAGAGAGAGAAACTTCTTTCTTGTTTAAGCCATTATTATTTGGGTTTTTTCTATTTTAATTGAATCAGTTCTTAGCTACTACAAGTTAAAATATATACATATATGGCTTCCAAGTAAGAACAAATTGACAAGGTTTAAGGAAAGGGATGAGATGGTTAAAAATATCTAAAGATTAAGAGATATGCTTCAATGACATACTGTAGTCAATATCTATTTGGCCAATAAGTACATTGCGTTGGCCGATGTGGGCTGGTCTAGGCTTAGCGTGGCTGATCTGAGCTGGGTTGGCTGGCTGTTGGTTAACGTAGGATGGCCTTGGCTGGGACGACTGGGACACCTTTACTCTGTTCTTCATGTTTTACCCTTGGGCAGGGTAGCCATTGGCCAAGGTCAAGAGCAGAGCAGGGAGCGGTCTTCAAGCTTCTTGTTGTGCATCAAGTTTGCTCACGTCCCATCGACTAAAGGAAATCACATGGCCAAACTTAGACTCAAGTGCAGGGAAATACACTTCACCTTTTCATGGGAGGAGCTGCAAAAACTCAGGAGAAAGGGCTAGACTCAGGGAAGGATAGAGAATTAAGGTCATTACTAAAACTAATCTACCATGAAGCTGAAAGGCCCTCTCACTTCCTCCCAAGGCAAAGCCTGGTTGGTAATTAATGGCTACCATCTGTGACCACAGCTTTGGAAATGGGCAAATCGAGGCGGTCCAGCTCAGCCTTGGTAGTTTGGACCTGGCTTTTGGAGAAGAGAGGCACTCTCGAAAGATTTGTCTCCCAAATGCTTGTTAGCTGTCAAAGCATTCGAAGTTCATAGGGCCACTGTTTTGACAATTTACAGTTGAATTTGGTTCACTCAGGCTTCCTGGGAGACTGACCAGGGATTATACACTCTGTGTGGCACTCTCCCTTTCAGGGAATGGGAGAAAACTCACAACACGTCACAGAGATGAACATGGACAACATGGCCTTACTCAGTCTCTCTCCAAAAGCACCAAATGGCTGATAGTTTGCTATGCACACCCCAGCTGTTCCCTCCTCCATGCTTTTCCCCACGCTGCCACCTCTTCCTAGAATGCCCTTCCCTTCTTTGTTTGCCTGGTTAGCTCCCAAGTTTTAAACTCAGCTCATTGAACGTATTAAGCTCATTAAACTGAAGTGTCTAATTCTCAGGGCTACGACCTGGGGGTGGTGAGGTGAGGGAAGCACCCACCCTGGGCGCAAAATTTCAGGGAGAACCAACAAGCTCAGTAATTGAGATAAACATTTTTTTAATGTGATATTTTAAAAATCAAATGGGCACACCGCAACCTGAAGGCTGGCTGCCTGATTTTGAAAAAGGCTTATAGGATCCAGGGCTGGGTTAGGGTGAAGACAGGAAGCGTCATGCAAATGCAGCATTAGAGCCTGTCTTTATTTAAAATGCTGCTCTTGGGGGCGCCTGGGTGGCTCAGGCTTTTGGGTATCTGGCTTCAGATCAGGTCGTGATCTCATGGTCCTGGGATCTCCCCTGCTCAGCTGGGGAATCTGCTTATCCCTCTCCCTCTGCCGCCCCCCACTTCATGCTCACTCTCTCACTCTCGGGTGAATAAATAAAATCTTTAAAAAAAAAGTTGTTATTTTGGGGGCACCTGGGTGGCTCAGTCAGTTAAGTGTCCAACTCTTGATTTCAACTCAGGTGACAATCTCAGGGTCCTGGGCTCCGGTCCCACATCGGGCTCCATGTTCAGCACAGAATCTGTGTGGGATTCTCTCCTTCTGCCCCTCCCCCCAATCATGCTTGCTCTTGCTCTCCCTCTAAAATAAATAAATAAAATCTTTAAAAATTTTTTTTCAATGTTGCTATTTTGTTGGAGGATTTTTTTGCTTTAATTTTGAGTTTTTTGAAAAACATTGCATTAAAGTATTATTCTGAGTTATTTGGCATTCACAGCAGGTTTGTGCCCAAGGCAAGTGCCTCATCTTACCCTAGTCCCTGGCTCCAGCCATCCTCCAGGCAACCCCTCACAGTCGAGTAAAATGTTTTAATAAGAAGAACCTTGATAACACCCAATGCATCACCCTATCATTGGGCACCTACACACCTCTGGAGCTGTCTGTCTCTGGACTGTGTATCAGTCAGGACAGGTAAGGTTGTGGGACAGTAACAAAAAGGACCCAAATTATAATGGCCTAACACAGCAAAGATTTCTCACTCACATTCCATGGCCATCCTGGATCTTGAGGAAGCTTTCTTAACAGTGGTCACTCAGGAGGCCCAGCTCTGGGAGCAGCCACCACCATAAATGTGGTCAGTAACCAAGCCCAAGAGAGAGACCTTGGAAGGGTCTCACACTGCCAATGCAACCAATACTCTTGCCTTCACGTTACACACGTATACACACACACAGACACACACGCAGCACTTCAACTCACAACTCATTGGCCAGTAGTTGTCATATGGTCCTACCCCATCACAAGGTGCCAGAAAGTGCAACCCTGCAGTGTGCCTGGTAGAACAGAACAGGCAAGCTTTGGCAAAGGGCACTGAGGACTACCACAGACTGTCTCCTCTTCTCTCTGACGGCAGTGGCCGACTGCTCCTATATCCAGCAGCCTGCACAGGATCCGGAGAGGATGAATATTTACTGAACGTATGCAGAAACTGCGAAAGTGAATAAATGTCCCTGAAAAAGGCCTGGGGGAAGAGAAGCATGTATACGAAGAAACCGTGCAGCCTAACGCTCTGGATTCAACCCTCAGCTTTCCCACTTATTAGCTGTGTGATCTCAAGCAGGGAACTTAACTTCTCTGAGGCTCAGTGTTTTTCACTGGCACAATGGGACAGGTAGCAAATAGCCTTAGGTCACCAATTCATGTGAAGTTGAAATGAGATGAGAATGACGATGATATTAAAAACTACCACGTGAGCATTCACTATGTGCCCGGCATTATTCTAAGCACCGGGACAGGTATTAACCATTCAATCCACGCAACATTATCACGTGGGTACTGTTATCTCCTCTTTACAGAGGAGGAAACCAAGGCAGAGAGAGCCTAAGTAACTTGCTAGCTCCCATTCTAACCCAGGCAGTCTGGCTCCGGAGCCCTGTTTTCAGCCCCAGAAGCACTTCGGCGGAGCGCAAAGCAATGGTGGCACCTAATACCCTCGTCCCTGGGGCGGATTCTAGGTGTTGGTCCACCGGGGTCTGCCTCTGCCTGGAGGGACCTCGCGGGGTCCGGCGGAGTCGGGACCGACTGGTCCGCGCGCGTCTAGGACCCGCTGTGGGGACGCGGCGGCTCGGCCCGCCCCTCCCTCCCCTGAGCTCTGATTGGCCAGACTGGGCGCCAGCCCCGCCCACTTGGCGTCCGCCTCGGGCCGCGGGCTGAACGCGAGCCTTGCGCTGTGAACTTATTTGTAGAGTTATTAATTACTGAAGGGCGCAAACCGTGCTTCTGTGCATAAAAATATGTTTGAGCAGTTTCTACTTAAACTTTAAAGAGAACGTTAATCAATTTTATCTTAACAAAATGACCTTAAGCAGGGAAAAAAAAAATTGGTGTTATTTGCCCAAACAGGCAAATTAATTTCTCTCTCTTGAGAAATCTGAGAAGTTTCCAGAAATAGCTATGCATAATTTACACCTGCCCTGGCCGCTCCTAGTTTAACGTCAAGCCCAGTCACGGGCCCTACCCAGCCCCAGGCCGAGAAAGACCAAAAACAGATCCTTGCAAAGGCCCTGTCCTGCCCGTGCCCGTCGGTCTGCTCCTCAACCCACCCTTTCCACGACCTTGGGAAACGGCGCTGAGGGTAGAGGACAAGGAAGTCTCTGAGGGACCAGCCCAGCCTGGATCAATGTCACTGGGAGGAGAGGGACAGCACCGTAGTGGGAGGGCCTGGGAATTCTTGGGAGACCTAGAAAGGATCTCCAGCAAATAACCATCCCCCAGCCTTCAGGCTCCCAGCTTATTGCTCTCTACTGCCCACCTCCGCACCCTTGAGGGATTCCCTGGATAGCAGGCTCGAGAACATTCAGCTGAGCCTGTGTTGTAGTCCAAATCCCTACCCCACACCCCAGACATCTGCTGTGCTTGGGGGGGGGGGGGGGGACAAGTGGTCTGCCTGGAGTCCGGGCTTAGAGGCAGGGCCCAGAGGTCACTGGAGCTGTGGTCAGTTTCCAGACCTCCCTTTAGCAGCAGTGTGACTTTTGACAGGCCAGTTAGCCTCCCTGGACTGGGTGTCCCCTTCTGAATAGGGAGACTGTGCTCCTCCTGCCTCCGTAAGCTGCGGAGGAGAAGGAGTGAGACTCCTGGGAGGTCTGCTCAGGACGGCAGCGAAACTGTGGACGGGGCTGGGGCGGGGGTGGGGGCTACTGTAGTTGTTTCATTATTATTACCAGTAGTATTCTTGGAGCAGAATTTTTTTGTTTCCCAAACATCAAATTAGGTCATAATAAAATTGTTTTTCAAACCGCATTTGCCCGTTAGCTATCCGCATCGCACCCTGAAGATTCTGATGGGATCAGTGGGTAGGGGAGACTTCCCTTCCTCCACCCCCTTCCCGATCACTATCTCACATCTTGTCTAAGTGCTCAATGCATATTTATCGAATGAATGGCTGGGAGCCCGCAGCAGGAGCCAGAGACTCAGCGTGGGGAGGACCGGGGAGGCCAGGTGAACGAGTGACATAGGGGAGGGGCAGGGGCCAGGTGACAGGGCTGGGCAGTAAATGTCCTTCTCAAGGAGGTCCAGCCGCTTGCTGCCCTCTGAGAATGCGGATACAGGTTGCTTAGATGTTCTAATTTTTCAGGAGGAAGAAATCCGGCTTTTATTGTGAAAACAGCTCAATTTTTTCCCTGCTGGTAATTTCTTCAGTTTAATCTAAAAAAACACAAACCCACACAATTCAGGTGTGTCAAGGAAAACATTTCCGGGGGCTGCATTTGGTCCTGGGGCCACAAGTTGGAGGGCTCGTGATTGCACCTGGGACAATGCCATAGGGACTGCAACTCGGGGCACCAAGTGAGAGAGACGGGAGCATGTGCCCAACCCCATTTTAGATCACAGAGAGACCGAGCAGCCAGAAAGGAGCTGAGCCATTGGCTCTAAGGCTGGAGGACTCAGCCCCCCTGCTGGGCTATGGGCAGGAGCTGGAAGTAGGAGGACACACCCTGCTTCTCTCCTCGTCAGATGTGTTTGTCTGATTTCCTTTCCAACGTCAGGGTCTGGAGGCAGTCGGAGCCAGATTCTCAGGCTTCTCTCTGCTTCAGTTTCCTCATCTGTGAAACAGGGATACAGAAGCTCTCCTGGAGCTGTGAGAGATCAATGAGATGACACAGAGGGCCCTCAGCGGGGTTCCTGGCTGGCGCGTGTAAGGTGAGCGTGAAAATGGGTGTTCACCTCATTCCTATGGATAGGCTGAGCGCTCCCGAGACAAAGAGAAGACTCTCACAGGAGAGAGGCCACGTGGAAACCGGTTTCTGTCCCTGAATTTCTGAGGGATGATGCGGCCGATTTGGAACAGACAAGCCCAGAAACAGAGGCATTTTCAGAGCTCTGGGTTGATACCCCTGCATCGTACCAGCACACATGGGTTGGGGCCTGGCGGTGTGCTGGTCAGGCAGAACAGCAAGCACTGGGCTGGGAGTCCACGCTCCCCTCTGACACCATCGCCCTGTGTGACTTTGGGCGCACTCCTTCCCTACGCTGGGCCTCAGTTTTCCCCTCTGTAAAATGAGAGTGTTGAATCAGACGCTTTATGAGTTGATCTTGGCTCTAGAGCTCCCTGTGCTTATGGGGCTTCCTGGGGAGGCCTGGGGCCTGGAGCAGAGCTCAAGGATGGCTTCTGCAGCTATAAATGGGGACAAAGATGCCTCTACCCGAGGCCAAGAAGAGGATCTGGGGACATGCTGCGCTTGGCAGTACTTTGCACCAAGGACAGTTTTATTAGCTGATGGTTCTTAAAGTCCCATGGAAATAAGGGGAGAAAATCAGCTTGGAGAACATGAGGAGGAAATTACACTGGACCTTCTGTCTTCTTAACAAAGTAGAGCTCCAAGTTGCCGCCTTGTAGGAGAACTTCCTCCCTGGCACCCCAAGGGTTCCTGGCTGGACTCCTGGCTCTGCCCTGCACCCTGGCCGCTGTGTCCCCAGGTGTCATGGGTTTGTGCTACTTCCTGGCATCTCTGCAGTCTCATTCTTCCTTCTCCTGGGCCCAAACAGAGCCTAGAGCTTCCTCAGGGCTTAGCTCGAATGACTCCGCTAACCGCCCCTCAGGCACCTGCCTGGATTCTCCTTCGCTCCCAAATCCCCACATGGCACTGCTTCCTGAATGCGCAGTCCTGACTGTTATCCCTCATTTTCTTTCTTCTCATTTTGCGGCCAGGGAAGGTGGGGCTCGGCCGTGTCAGCCGGCGGGTGGCAAAGCGGAGACGTGAAGCCAGGTGATCTGTCCGTAAGGCTCAGCTCTAGCCAGACGAACCATGTGGATGCTTAAAATAAAATGATTGTTTCAAGATGCAGTGGTTAAATAATAATAGAAAAAAGTTCAAAGTATTCAAAAGGATATAAAATAAAAATCTTTTAATTAAAAGAATCAACTCTTCTCCTATTTTCCAACCTCATTTCTTCTAGAGCTAGCCTGCGCCCATGAAAGCATACACTGGTATGTATCTCTGTTCTTTCTTTCACAAACACATGGTATCGGGCACACCGTCTTTAGACACATTTTTCACTCCTTTATCAATATACTGATCCTTTCTCTTTGTGTTAACATGCGCAGATCTCGTTCTTTTGGGGGGGGAAGTTTTTCAATTACAAATTCAATTTCCTAAACGGTTATAAATTATCTATAAGGCTATTCAAATGATCAATGTCATATTGGGTGAGTTGTGGTAATCTGTGTTTTTCGAGGACTTGGTTCACTTCATCTAATTTGTAAGATGTGTGGGTGGAAAGTTGCTCGTAGTATTTGCTTAGTATGCGTTGGATGTCTGTGGCATATCTAGGAATACCCTGTTTTATTCCTCATGTTTGTACATTGGGTCTTCTCTCTTTTTGCCTTTGTCATTCTGGTTAGTGTCCATCAGTTTTGTTGATCATTTCAAAGAATCAACTCCATCTTTCACTGGTTTTCTCTGTTCATTTTCTGTTTTCAATTTCTATCCTTTCTGCTCTTTATTAGCTCTTTCCTTCTACTTGCTTTAGATTTTGTTTGCTCTTGTTTTTCTTGGTTACTGAGATGGAAGCTTAGAGTATTGATTTGAGACTTTCCCTCTTTTCTAATATATATGCTCAGTGCTATACATTTCCCTCTCGGTACCGCTTTGGCTGCGTTCCCTAATTTTTGTTTTTTTCATTTTTGTTCAGTTCAACATATTTTTAAAACTTCTCGGGACCTCCTTTTTGACCTAGGGATTCTTTGGAAATGTTGTTTACTTTCCAAGTGCTTGGGGCTTTCCCTGTTATGTTTCTGTTATTGATTTCTTGTTTGATTCCTTGTGATTGGAGAACACAATGATAATAATTTAAATTATTTTAAATTTGTTGAAATATGTTTTATGGCCCATAATATGGTCTAAACTAGTATCTGTTCTGTGGACATTTGAAAGTAATGTGTATTCTGCATCATTTTACGGAGTGTTTTGTAAATGTCTGTTAGGTCCTGTTGGTTGATGGTGTAGTTGAGTTCTTCCATGTGCTGACTTTCTGTCTAGCTGTTCTACCAATTGTTGAGAGAACGTTGTTGAAGTATCCAAACATAATTGTGGACGTGTCTATTTCTGCTTTTGGTTCCATTAGTTTTCGCTTCGCATATTCTGCAGCTCTATTTTTGGGCACGTATACACATTTAGGATTCTGTGTTTTAACAACAGACATGGATTGATCCTTAAATTATTATGTAATACCTCTCTCTGTTTCTGGTAATTTTCTTTGCTCTGAAGTCTACTTTATCTGATACTAATCTAGCCACTTATGTTTTCTTTTGATGAATGTTTGCATCATATATCTTTTTCCATCCTTTTACTTTCAACCTGCTTATGTCATCCTTGAAATGAGTTTCTTGCAGACAGCATGTAGTTGAATCTTCCCTTTTAATTATCATTTATACCTAATGTAATTATTGATGTGTTAGGGCTTACGTTGGCCATTTTGTTTTTTAATTTTCTGTGTGCTCTGTTTTTCATTTTTCTGATTTCTTTTTCTTGCCTTCCTACCTTGAACTTTTTTTTTTTAATTTCGTTTTGGTTTACATATGGTAATTTTGTGTATTTCTCCTTGCATTGTTTTTAAAGTAGTGACTCTAGGCATAACATTAGATATACAAAGTTTATTAAATCAACTGGTGTTATCATTTTACCAGTTGTAGTGACATATAGAAAGCTTACCTCCCTTTATACCCCTTTATCCTCCTCTGTTTATAATCGTCTTAAATCTTCTTTTGCACACATTTAGAACCGCGCCAGACAGCACTAAAATTTGCTTCAATCGGTAAGCATAATTTAGACGATTCAAGAGGATAAGGAAAATGTGTTTTTTATTCATATTTTTGCTTATGTGTTGCCCCATCCTTCCTCATGTCCCAGGATTCCTCCCCCCCCCCCGCCAATTATTTCTTTTCTGTTTAGAGAGTTTCCTTTGGTCATTCTCTTAGGGTAGGTTGGCTGGCTACCAATTCTTTTAGCTTTTCTTCATCTAAGAATATCTGGATTTCCTCTTCCTATATCCCTGAGGAATATTTTCACTGGATATAGGATTCTGAGGTCACAGTTCTTTCCTTTTAGAACCTGAAAACTGTTCTGCCCCTTTCTTCTGACCGCTGTGATTTCTGATGAGAAATCCAGTTTTATTTAAATTCTTTCCCCCATGTAGGTAGGATGCCGTTCCTGTCTTACTGCATTCAAGATTTCTCCTTTGTCCTTAATTTTTAGAAATTTGACTGTAATGTGTCTTGGTGTGGATTTCCTTGGGTTTATCCTATTTTAGATTTGTGCAGCCTCTTGAATGTGTAAGTTCATATAGTTTGTGAAATTTCAGATTTTTTTCAACCAAGTATTTTTTGACCCTACTCTCTTTCTCCTCTTTTTTCCCGGATTCTGATAACACCAATGTTAGATCTTTTGTTATAGTCCCAGAGGTCTCTAAGGCTATATTCTTTTTTTCCCCTCCAAATTTTTTGTTCAGACTGAGTCATTTTTATTGCCGTACCTTCCAGTTCACTATTTGTCCCCCTGCCATTTCCATTCTGCTATTGAGCCTACTGATGAATGTTTTATTTCACTTTTATATTTCTTGATTCTAAAATTTCCACTTAGTTCTTCTTTATATCTTCGATTTCTTTGCTAAGACATTCTACTTTATTTATTTTAAGCAAGTTGTAAGTGCTCACTAAAGCAGATAATTCTAATACCTCTGTCATTTTAATTTTCCATCTATTGATTGTCTTTTTTCATTCTGTTCGGTATCTTCCTAGTTCTTGGTAGGACAACTGATTCTGTAGTGAAATGTCTATATTTTGCATATTAAGTAATGAGACTCTGAATCTTATTTAAATCTTTTCTCTTAGCTGCCTTCCTCTGATACTGCCCCAGTAGGGGAAGATGGAAGTGCGTGTCACTGCCTCCTTAATGCCAGGTGGGATTGGAATGCCAAGTTCCCCACTTCACCTTTTTCAATACCTGAGGGGAGTCTTTATTACAGTGGGTGAGGGTGGGAGATCTGGCTCCCCACTAGCTATGCAATGATACCTCTGAATGGAAAGGGTAGGAGTGCCTCGTTACTGTTTCCCGTGTAGTCTTGACCGATAACACAGGAGTGAGTGGCCTTGTTACCACTGGGCAGGGGCACAAGTCATGCGTCCCCAGGAGGCCTCCTCTGATACCACCCCAGTGGGAAGGGAGAGAGTAGAGTGTCTCAGTACCTCTGGCTTGGGCAGTGGAAGTCCAGGCGCCCCCAGCACTGTGGAGGAGGGCTTTGTTACTGAACAGTAAGGATGGAAATCTGGCTTCCTACTCGGCCTTCAGTTCCCTACCTTGGTCAGGAGCACCAGGGAGTGTCACTATTAACTGGTGAGGGTCAAAGCTTGACCCTAGACTATGGGGGTGGGGCCACAGTTTTTTCCAAGGTGTTTGGCTGGAGTAGAGTGGCTGTTGTCTAAAAGCTTCCTGTCTTAACAGGCTGCCCCTTTACGGATTATTTGGCTATGGCGGTCAAGCTTTTGTTGGGGGGCTTTTTTTGGGGGGGGGGGTCAGTGCCCATTAGTGTTTCCTGGATTCTGGCTTTTTTCAGCTCCAAGTCTGGGGTATATGAAGCAGAAAGAAAACCAGTGAGCTCCCCATCATGTTGCTCCTCGGGTCCTAAGGTCCCTAACCTGTCTGCCTTTGTCACCTGAGTCTTCCTATTTTTTAAATACATAATGTCCAGAGATTTTGTTGTTGTTGTTGTTGTGCTTAGGAGAAATAAGGAAAATATGTCTTCACCGTCTTGCTGGAAGTCCCCCCAGTTCTATTTCTTTTATCATGGCTGCGATGGATCCCATTAGAAAACGAATGATAATTGATTGAACTGACCCTCTTTTGTTGTTGGGCATTTCTGTTGTTTAGACCTTTGTGTTACGAACTGTGCTACCATGAACATTTTTATACACAAGCCTTTGTGCCTTTGTATGAATATATAGCAGTTTTGGAATGTGGTGACTGAGCAGATCGGATTTCATTTGGTAAGCTGGCTCTCGGGTGGGAGACTTGGGTGGGGAACAGGCGGAAGGTCAGTGAGGGAGCAAGAGCGAGTGGGGAGGGGAGGGAGGGGCTAGGGCGGATCACCCAGAGCACTGCCCCGGTTTATGTCAGAGCTGTTGCCCGGGTCTCTGGGAAACTCCTAGCGGGCCCGGGCTCAGCCTGGTCCTGCTGTCCGGGAGGCACCAGCCTCTGACTGCCATCTTTCCCTGAGGTCGGTTTTGGAGACTATGCAAACTTCTCCTCCTCGTGCCCACAGAGGGATGGCTCCGGTAAGGGCTGAAGGGTACCCTCCTCCATGGTGCGTCCTTCCCTTCGTGACGGAGCGCCCCTGACTGCATCATGCAGCACGCCGCACGCTCACGACCCATCATCTCCTTTGCCACCCTCTACCATGTGGGAAGGCAGGCTCAGCAAAGTGAAGTGACTCATCTGAGGTCACCGCCAGGGAGGGGTGGACGCAGAGCTCAGTCCCTGGGGGTCTGGCTCTGAAGCCCGAAGTCAGTGGAGGAGTTCGGGTCCACAGTAACATTCTGGAATGAGCGTCGAGAGGGGAGGCACCTGCACATGCCTGTGACCAGTGAAGGCTTGCACAGGAAGTCGGAGCTGGAAGGAATTACTTCGGGTCTTGGCAGCCCTAAGGAGGTCCTGCTGGACTATAGTATACAGCAGCACGATGGGGAAGGGTATCGCACCCGTCCACTCTTACGGGGGGCCTGAAAACATTATTTATTATTAGAGGCAAACTGCTATTAGCAGCCGTGACAAAGACAGGCGGGCACACACAGACACACAGCCCAGACGCAGCCAGATGCACGCACACGCGCGTGTGCACACACCCACAGAGGCATCCACCAGGCAGATACAGAGGCCGCCCACTTGGACACACACGCACACGTGGAGACAGCGCCCCCCCCCCAGACACACATGCACACACATGCATGAACTGCACACACCCACACAGCAGCATATGGAGCAACCCTGCCTTCCCCCATGGTTTCCAGGAGGCTCAGTGGGGGGTGTGAGTTCCACATCTGACTTTCCTTGTGTTCGTTAGACTCTCGGTGTAATTAAATGTTACATTGAATAATCCAGCGCGGGCTCAGTGGCGGCAGAGGCAGCTGTGGTGGGCTGGGGGACGAGGGGCCTGGAAGCCTAGCTCAGCCCGGCACCTTCCCTGCCTGCCGTTCTCCAGCTGCTCCCTTGCTCAGGACTCCGGAGCGGAGGCACCCTTGGCCACAGGGTCACTGGGTCAGACCTTAAGGGAGGATGGGGGCCGGATGAGGGTCTGGGGAGACCCCTGTGCTGTCCTGTGGCTTGGGAGTCACTCCTGCTGGGGTGAAATTCCCACCTGGGTCTCAGGGGCAGGGGAGGGTATCTAGATGCTGGGGAGCCCCTCTGTCCGGCAGAATGGCCACATATTCACCTCTCCTGGGCAGGGGAGACAAGAAGTGCTCCCAGTTGGCCCCCTCTCAGTCTTTTAAATGGGTCTGTGTCTCCTCTGGCCTCTGTGGAAGGCAGCCCAGTGTGGTGGTGACAGGTCACCCACACGGATACTACTTGCTAGCTATGGGACTTGGGGCAGATTAGTTCCTCTCTGTGTGCTCTGTGTCCTCGTGGGTAAACGAGGGCTAATAGGTGGACTCATCTCATGGGACTGTTGGGGGGATTAAATAGGCCCTGAAAACGGTATCTGCTCAGAAACATTAGAGACTACCCGGCCTAGGGTTTAACCATCCCCGGCGTGTGAGGTCCTGCCCCACAAAGCTGACTTGGCCTGTGTTTACTCATGTGCCAAGGGCGCGGGCCTGCGTCCAGGGCCAGTGACATTGTTGTGCAGTCACAGTCCCTCTCTGACCCCAGACTCCCTCATCTATGGACGGGGGTTGCCCACTCACTCTGGCTGGCAGGGCGGCGAGAATGCAATGGGCAACTGCAGGGGAAAGAACGTGACAAACTGTTGGGTGCTGTGCACGAGGGCAGCTTGGGCTCCTCTTCCCCACTCCTCTTACAGAGGCCTCCCTTTGGGATCCTGAGCCATAATCTCCTCCCCTCTAAAGCCTACTCCGGGGAGCACAGAGATGGGGCTGCCACTTGGCTCAAAGCCCAGCCAGGCCCCTCTGTGCAGGTCGCCTGCCCCAGTAGTGAGGACCTAGTGGAGAGAACCCCAGAGTTCTAGACTTAGGCCCAGTCGGGCCTGGGGCGTCCAGACTGATTTCACCGTGCACGGCCTTTCAGGCGTGGGCTCTGAAGCAAGTGCCAGGCTCTGGCGTGAGCTGTGGCCCCGGTCTGCTCCGGCGGAGCCCGCGGCTGGACAAGAGCTCTCAGTCCAGTCCTCGCTGGGGGCCAGCTCCTGTCTGCCACCATCTGCCTGGCTCCCGGAGGCAGTGAGGCCGGGCCGGGGTCTGACTCCCTTTGTCTGCGCGCGCACGCACACACACACACACACACACACACACACACACACACACACCGGAGTGCACTCAATCCTCCACATACCCACGGGCACAGGTGCGCCTGACCCAGGAGTCAAGACTCACCCATGTAGTTTCCCAGAGTCTCATGGGCAAACCCAGAGGGCCCCGCACGAGGACACAGTTAACCGCACACACGACCGGAGAGATGCAGCTAGATCTGAGCTCGCGAGACACACACAACCGTGTGCATATGTGCAAGAGACACACGTAGCACGTAGTGACCACCCACTGCTGGGACATCTCATGGCTCCAGAGAGACATGCTACCGTGTCCCCCGTGCCATCTGATCTGCCCAGCTCTCTGTCACCTCCATTTTATGGGGTCTCAGAGAGGCTAAGTGGACTGCCCAAAGTCGGATAGCTCCTGAATAGCCCAGCGGGGTGGGATCGCCCTGATTCCCAGGCCAAGGCTAGCTGTGGCTTCTCTCCAGGAGGCCTCCCGGCCTGCCTTCCCATGGTGCCTTGAGCCCCAGGCTGGAGAAGGGGGTGCCTGCAGGAAGAAACTGCGACTTTAGAAGGATGTTTTAAATATGGAGTGTGCCCTCATTCCTCCCCCATCACCCAGGACTCTGAGCTGTGCAAAGCCAGCTCGTGAATATTCAGGACCCCATAGACTCTGTTCTCTGTTTCTTCTCCTGCTCCTCGTTTTGTGCTGAGTCTTAAGTGAAATTGATCTTTTTTTTTAAGGAAAGAGAAATCTGTCTTTTGTTCTCCTGCTCCCCCAGGGGCCCCTCAGAAGAGGAGGCCCCCCGCCCGGTTTAAGGGGCACGCCTCAGAACCAATCGCTGCCTGGCATGGTTCCCTGGGCGCTGGGCTCGGGCCTGATGCCATGCGAGCAGATGGCCGTGATTGTTGGCAACCCGGAGACCCTGCAGGAGAGTCGCGTATGGGTGTTTACAGCATCCTGGTCCCGCCGAGAGCATCAAAATGGCAGACCAAGTGGCGCCTGGCCCACCCGGGGCGGGGGAAGGGGCAGCGCACATTCCCGAAAAAGGAGAAGGAGCCCCCTTCTTCTCCCAAGGAGAGTGCTGCCCAGCGCCCAGCACCCAGCACCCAACAGGGTGTCTGAGGCAGGGAACAGCAAAACCTGATTCTGGGAGGGCCACCCTCCTTGCTCCTCCACCTCTTTCTTCCACCTCCAAGCCCCCTTTCTGTGGCTCTCCAAGCTCTGTCTCCCTCCTCCCTGAACTGGTCCACAGAAGAGTTCTGCATTCATCCGGAAGACAGATGTGAGCACCTACTGTGTGCCAACAGTAAGGAGGATGACAGAGGCCCTCATAGCCCCCATCGGCTTATATTTAGATACGTGTGTGTTTGTGAACAAATGCCTATCTCCATCATCAGACTGAGCTCCACTAGGTGGGGGGCGGTCCTGGCACATAGTAGGAGTTCAAAAAATCTTTGTGGAATGATTTAGGGGACCCTGTCCTTACAGAGATTACAACCCAGTGGAAATCTCTTCCTCTCGCCCTCTCCTTCCTACCCTTGTTGTTGTGTCCTTTGCAATATTTTGTTTCCCAATTACACTGAAGCCCCCTGAGGGCAGGGGCCTTTGTCTCCCTAAGATGGCAGCCACGTCGTGGTTCTTGTTATACAGATGATGAGGCTAATATGGAAATACAGTTCCCTCAAGAGCCACATAAACATGCCCGGACAGCTCCCAGAGAAGATCTTCAAGATGCAGCCCTGTTAGTCTGCTGCTTACAAGCCATGGAGGGCCTCTGTTCCTGCTCTGCCGACTGCCATGCAAAGCTCTCCACTGTCGGCCTTGCATCTGACCTTCATTTAAGCCTATGTATTGAGCACCCATCAGGTGCTGAGTCCTGTCCAGGGGCTGAGGCTAAGACAGTGAATAAGAGACACCGTTGCTGTTCTCATGGAGCCGACCTTCTCTTGGGGGGTTGAGTGGAGACAAAGGGCAAATGAACAGGTGAGTGTGTTATGGGTATGGAAGAAGCAGAGTTAGGAAGGACGAAGCAGGGCATGGTGAAGGGGGACCTGGGAATGGGAAGCAATGGCTTCTCTGATGCTGCAGGGGAGATCTGCATGAAATGAGAGTGACTGTGTGGCCATCCTGCAGAAGAACATTCTCGATGGAGGGAACAGTACATGCAAAGACTCTGAGACAGGAATGGATTGGTCTTTCTAGATCTCAGTCACTGAAACAAGAGGGGATCATGACTTCCAGCACCAAGGGCTCCAGGCAACGGTCCCCGGAGAGGCAAGCCAGGCAGGAGTGTGACGGCAAATGCACGCGACACCAGATGTGTGTTAGTGAGGTGACAGGGAGGGCTGAGGTCTGCGGCAGTCGCGGCAGGTCTGCAACAGGCAGCCAGCTGGTGACATGGGAATGCAGGCCTGGAGCAGCCAGAGTTTCTAATGTTTCCAGCAAAGCTAAAATCTTTATCTTTTAAAATGTGAAATCTTCCAACTTTGAAGTGTTGGAAGCTAATTTGAAAATATTTTTTTAAACCCTGTTCACGCCAAACGAAACTCAGCTACGGGCCAGATCCAGCCTGTGAGCAACCAGCTGGCAGCTTCGGATTCAGCTCTCTGTGGGGTTTCTACTGGGCATGATTTTGAGTCATGGATCCCGACCCCACTGGGTAGTCGGAAGGGGCCTTGAGGTGTTCAGGGGTGAGGGCCCGGGCAAGGCCAGTTCTGATTTAAGAGCCTCGGGAGCCTGGAGAGCCAGTCCAAACACCTGTCTCCAGGGACTCTGCTCTTCCAGGCCGGCCCCAGGGAGAGCAGAGGCTAGCAGAGAGGGACAGGAGCCAGGTTCCGCTCCCAGGGTGGGACCTCTGCCTTTTCCACTGACCCACTTTTTCAGGCGCCTAACAGGGTCCACCAGCCAGCCAGAGGCAGCCCTGCCTGAGGACGGAGGGCCTTTTGTTCAGCTTCGTTGGGGCCTTTGCTGCTGCCTGGGACCCCCACAGCAGAGCCCCACTTGCTCCTGGCAAGCTCCGGCCAAAGAGTCAGGGACCACCCCCATGAGCCCGCCTGTCCCGGAGACCAGCTTTCTCCGGGAAGCTTCCTTAGGAGTGATTCCGCATCGACAGACACTTGGTCGGGCCTTCAGAGTCCTCTGCCGCAAGCACCCCCCCGTTAATGCTAATGGAAGTCCTGTTGCTCGGCCAGGGCACCCTGCTGGAAAGAAGCCTTGGGATGCCCACCTGCAAACATGACCTTTTCCTGTGTAAGAGACGAGATTTCAAAATCAATCCGGCCTGTGGGGCCTGCCCCTCCTCGCCACGCGCGCTGATCAGGGAAGAGGTCATATGCCCCAGGGCAGGCGGGTCAATACCGAGTCTGGATGAGCCTGGCGGGCCAGGCCAGCACACCTGGGAGGTCGCTGTCTTGCCCCACTGCTGGAGCCGCTCTCCGAAAAGACCACAAGCAATATTCCACGTCTTCACTCCATCCTACCCTGCCCAGCTAGAATCAGGGCGGCCAGCACGGCAAACGCTCCCACAGCCAAGGTCCAGACACGCTACAGAAACTCACCTGAGGTCATTCTCACCAGACCAGCACCGTAGCCACGATGATCACCCCCATTTCACACACGGGGAAGCTGAAGCCAGAGAGGTTTAAAAATTTGCTCGTCAAAGCAATGCACCTGGGCTGTAGTGGTTGCTGAGATGTGAACCCAGGGCCTGTGCTTAGAGCAGAAACACTGCTCAGCCCTCCCTCATGTGCTCAGCCAACACTCGCTCTGTGCCCAGCCCATGCTGAGGCCACCGCTCAGATGTGTCCTCTATAATCCCTCCCCCCAGAATAACCGTCTCAAGAGGAGGAGATGCCACAAGTCAGAGCAGGTGGGATGGAGGTCTGGAGAAGGGAGGGCTGACCTGGCCTGCAGGGTGATAGGGAGTAGTCAGTCACGGAGGACTTCCTGGAGCAGGGGATCTCTGAACAGAGCAGCAGGTGCCCATCAGTCCGCCTGCATGTGTTTTGGGGACAGGTGCTTGGATACTCATAGCTGTACGTGTGTGTACATGTCGGTCCTGAGTGTCAGGGCGCCTGCGTATGGACCTGGAGGAGGTCTCATGGGCCCAATGTTCCCAGGTGTCCCAGGGACCCAGCCGAGGCTCTGAAGGCAGCAAGAGGAGTAAAGAGGGGCCCAACCTTCCTCAGAAAGTGGAGGGTTTTTCGGGAGCGTGAAGGGTGCGGACAGAGCAGGATGTCACCGGAAAGGCTGCCCTGCTCTTAAAAGGCACTATCCCGGGAGGCCTCCCTCTAGGCTTCAAGGTGGACAGGCTTCAGGAACCCCACACTGGAGGCTCTGAGCTGGATGTGGCCCTCAGGTGGCCTCTCACTGGCCTGCTTGTGTGGGGGTCAGTGCTTGTGGTCTGAAAGCCCGGACGTGTGACAGGTCTTTCCTGTTTGCTCCCAGCGCCCGCCCACCCCACTGGGCAAGCACCTGGCCCCAGCCCCCTTGCCTTTACCTGGAAGGCATTTGCTTTTGAACTCTTTGCTTTAGCAACTTCAAGTTCTTCACCGAAGAATCTTCTACATGCAAACAAACTTCATGATGGCCTCTCGCAGGAAAACTCTGGTGTGCAGCTATGCCAACAACGTTTCTGTCTCTTGATCTTACTAAAGAGTCCCCTTCCCACCAGAGTGGAGGGTCATTCCCTCATTCATGCAGCAAATGCATATGGAAAGTCTACTCTTTGTCAGTCCCGGCCCCAAGTGCTGGGATGGGTCTATGCGGCGAACCATCAAGGAGCCCCACCCTCTGGTGCTTCTGTTCCAGTGGTCCTGGAGGGGGAGAGGAAGGCTCACAAGGCGTGGGGCCTGCACGGTCAGTCCCCAGCCACAAGCTTCCTTGCCTTGGGTCCTGATCCCGTCAGTTCAGCCCCCAGAGCCCTGCTGGGTCCGTCCAGTGGGGTTGGAGGAAGTAGCCAGCCAATGCCTCCTACAGGATTTGGCATCAGCCACTGGAAGGTTAATGCCAGCAGAAGGTGCTGGGACCTAGGGCTGGTGGGGGATGAGCAGCCCCGAGGAAGGGGAACCATTACGCTCTGAGACTCAACCAGGCAGTCACACAGCTAGGAAAGTGTGGGTTTTGAACCCACATCTGCCTGACTCCAAGGCCAGCGCCGTTTCCACTGTAAGGCCGAGACTCTTATCTCTCCATCCTTTTGCAAACCCTGACTGTTCTTCAAGTGCCTCTCGGTGAAGCAGAGGCCCAGATGTTGGCCTTCCTGAAGCTCCCCTTCCATTGCTATGGGCACCACAGAACCTGGGCATGAGTGGTATGAGCCGGTCTCACAGATGCCCCTTCTCCTAGGGATTGTGTCAGAGGTTGGCCTAAAGCTGGGGGCAATCATTTATACTGACAAATGTTTGTGGGTAACTTGTGGATTAATTCACTAGGTCAGAAGGCAGCATTTGAGGGGGGCTGGCATAGATGAATAGACTGCTGAAATCAGCCAGGTGTAGCCCCACCACAGAATGGGCTGTGGGGCCTTGGCCATGGAAGCCTCCACTTTTTCATCTGTGAAATGGGTTCCTTGCTCCTCCTCTGCAGGAAAGGCACTAACTTAACTCCAGAGGTGTGGAGTTAGTGAGAGTGGCCAAGAGGGTGGGAGAGTGGGAGGGGAAGGAGACCTGGTACAGGAGGAAGACTCGGTTGTGAAACTGGGCTCGGAACGGGATGCTGGGGGCTGAGTGTTGTGTGGATGCTGAAATTCAAATGCCCGGTGAATCAGGCTTTTTTGGTTGCAAGTGACAGAAACACAATCCCAGCTGCCTTCGGCCCGGAAGGAATTCACCAGCGCCTGGAATGGAAATGTCCCGAGACGATCTGCTTCAGGAACAACTCCATACGGGGCTCAGGCGGCCCCAGAGGCTCTGCTACTTTTTCTTTGCTCTTTTCAGCCCTTTTCGCTGGGCTGCAGCCCCGCTTTGACAAGTTTCCCCTCAAGCTCACGGAACAACCGCCTGCAGCTCCGGCCTGGCCCTCCCCCAGGCTCCCACACAGGAAACGACCGCAGGCCTTGCCCAGCATCCCCCAGGAAAGCTCTGAGACGCTCTCTGATTGGTCCAGCTCATTCACAGGCCTGCCCTCAACAGTCACGTGACTGCCGGAAGTGATGTGCTGGATGGCCGGAACAGGTCATGTGCTCCTCCCGGAGCCAGGTGTGGCGCCGCCCAGATCCTGTGGTCTGAGGTAGGGGAGAGGTTAATCCCAGTCGGCTACAGGGGAGACGGGGAGGGGGGCGAATGGCTCTGGGCACCACACTGGACTAATCCAGTCTCTGCGCTCTGATTCTTTTGGAGGCAGCCCTCCTCCCCCTGCGGCTCCTACTCGTCTTAAAAAACCCAGCTCCAGCCCTAACTGCGGCTGGAAGCGGTCCAGTGCACACGCGTCGCCCTCTTTTGAGCGTCTGTGCTAGAGGCAGTTTGAGCCGCATAACGTGTCGGCCCCCCGATCATTATGGCTCCGGCCTAAGGTTTCCTGAGTATGGGCACGTTAGCCTCCTCATAAGCAAGGAAGAAAAGAGCCACCTGACAGCTGGGTCCGTTGGCCATAAACAGTTCCAAAGAACACCAACATCAGGCAAGACTGCAGAGCATCCAAAGACAAGGCCACTCCATCATCATGTGTGAGCGCGGAAAGAATGTGAACATTGTCCAAACCACAGAACTACCCAAACATCCTCCATCCTGGCTAAAACGTTTCTTTACTAATTGTAGCTGCAGCTTTGCTTGGTTCCTCCTGCCTTCTAGATAAGAATCCTTAAGCTAGCCAATTCTAGAATTACCCCTGCTTCCTGACAGCATCTGACTCAGAGAAAAAGCCCACAAAGTCACTTAGGACAAGCCAAAGTCCAAGAATAATCCAGCATCCTTTTCCTGAGAAGCCCATGGGTGTGCATTCTCCCCCGATGCGAGCAGCCAGTGAACCCAACTTTGTTAGGCTAAAGCTGTGTTCTTGGTGGTCTTTGGCTGGAAGGTATTGGACAACCTTGCAAAAGGGGTGTTCTTATTCTCATTTCACAGGTAAGGAAACCAAGCGTCAGAGAGGTTAATAAGTCGTTCCCTTTGTCACCTAGGAGCAGTCCCGTGGACCAGGCTGGGTGTGATGACCATCTCTGCTTGGCTCTGAGAGGAAGAGTGACTTGTTTAATGTCACACATGGCTGGCTCAAAATAGACCGGGCTTACAGGGCACTCAGGGACCTTTTTTTTTTAAATTAATTTATTTATTTGAAAGACAGCGAGAGAGAGAACATGAGCAGGGCGAGGAGCAGACAGAGAAGCAGACTCCCTGCTGAGCAGGGAGCCCGACACAGGGCTTGATCCCAGGACCCCGAGATCATAACCTGAGCAGAAGGCAGCCGCTTAACCGACCGAGCCACCCAGGCGCCCTTCAGGGATCCTTTTACCAACCCCTCATTTCTTTGTCCTAGAAGGACCTCAGCTCCACGCTGTTATCATGGTCCCTGTAAAACTCAATTATTATTACTGTGATTCTTATGACTTTTAGGTCAAACCATACGAAACTGCTAATATTCAGTCATTTCTGATCCACAAGAAAGTCCATTTTCATGGAGTCAACATAACACTACTTTCTAATTGTGTAGTAGCTGTGACAGCCCCTCCAGCCCCAGCGCTGCCAGAGCATTGGCAGTGACTCACAGTTACTTACGTGCCAGCCCCCCCGTTCTCCAAGTGGGGAGACACAGGCGGAAGGCAGTGAGGGGACCTTCCCAGGCTGCACAGCCTGGACAGAGGGCCGAGACCCTGGTGACCTGCCCTTCCGGGGCTGAAGCTCCCTCCTGGGAACCCAGCTCCCTGCGACTTCCAAATCCTTCTCCCTTCCCAGACCCCGGGTCTGCTGTCAGCCCAGCCTCTCTGTGAAGTCGAAGTACCTCCTGTTTCCTTACAAAAACTGTCGCAGGAGTACCTGTGTTGTGCCAGGCACGGAGCATCACGATGGAACACAGTAGAGGGGCTCCCAGGCACGGTCTGGTCAGGGTCTAGTCTCGTTACCAGGTGGGTCACTAAATGTATGCACTTCAAACAGTGAGAGTCAGAGAAGGATGTGGATGGGCCTCCTTGGGGCGAGTGGACAGGGAAGGCCTCTCTGAGGGGGTGACATTGAAGCTGCCAGCTCCTGCAGGCCCCTTACCACCTCCCTGGCTTTTTCGAGTCTGTGCTTTTGTGCCATGCTGACCTCTTGGCCCTTTCCTTGGCCGTGGGTCCTGGGAGGTTTTAGTCATGAGGTTGACAACTGTCCAGTAACCGGAGCATTGAAATCTCTGTGCAAAAGCAGCTCATCAGCGTTAGCGAGACCCACCTGCGCCACACGTCCCCCCGCAATCCCAGCCAGCTCCCCCCCCCCATCATCCCCTGCTTCCTGGCAGCTAATATAGGAATTTCTTTAAAGGGAAGAAATATGAATCTTGGCATTTATTTTCTTGACCTTTGAGAGGCTGAACCTGTGGAGTGTGTCACCAGATTGGCCAGGGTCTGTCGCAGTGTCTGCTGGGAGGGCCCAGGTCCCTGTGAGGCTCCCTGTGGAGGGCTTTGGTGTTCGCTGGCAGTGGGTAGGTGTCCATCAGACCGGAAACTGCTGCTAGTCTGGGTGCGAATGTGCCCCTCGAGCCGGCAGAGGGGGTACCCGAGCCAGAGGGCGTCTCAGTGAAGAGGAGAAGAGATGGAGAAAGGGAAGCCCCGAGGCGGGGGAGTGGCGGGCACAGGCCCCGAGGAAGGAGGCTGTATTTATAGGCGACAGGCCAGTGCTGAGGGGTTTCCAATGTCTACTTGTGGATGCTCATGGTGACGTCATGAAGTGGGTTGTAATACAATTCCCATTTCACAGATGAGGAAACTGAGGCTCCCAGGGCCTGAGCTCTCAGCTGCAGCAGCTGCTGCTTTCAGCCTCACTGACGGCAGGCCTGTCAGACCAGACTGTCTCCCTGAAGGCGTGAGTGCTGTGCCAGGATCCCCTGACTGGGTGCACGGCCGGATGGACGGACGGGCGCTGAGCGCGCGTGTGTGTTGCTCCTGAGTGTATGTGTCTGGGGTGGGGGGGCAGTTCCATCTGGATCCTTCTCTCTGCTCCTGCCAGTCTGTCTCTCTCTCTCTCTCTTTCCCCCACCCTCCCTTTGTCCCTGTGCCTTGGTCTCCGCTCCTCTCTGTCTCTGCTTCAGGCTCTGCCTGTTTCACTCCGGCTCGCTCACCCCGTCTCTCTTTGTCTGCCCCCCTCCTTTTCTTCCTCTGATGTCCTCTCCGTTCCTGTTTGTCATTTCCTGCCCATCTCCGTCCCCCCAGCTCTGTCAGCGTGTATTGTCCGTGGTCTCAGGCAGCCCTGCACCGTACGGCCGACGTGGCCCTGCGTGACCCTCACCGCCCTGTGAGCAGCAGGCCGGACCAGGGCCTGCTCCCCACCCTGGCGCCGAAGGCAGAGGCCTGGAGGTGTGCAGTTCCGTGCAGGCTGGCCCTGGCTGGCGAGGGAGGGAGCCTGGGAAGGACCCCGGCCCGTGGGGTCTGTGTGAGTGTGGGCGCCTCTGTCCTTGTGCTTGGGCCCAAGTGTGCCCTGAGGTGGGGGATCCTGCCACACCTCCCCAGCCCCTACCCTGCCACTGAGCCGCAGCTTTCCCACGGTCGGACACACAGAGGAGGCCCTATCGCCACTCCGCCTGGGTCCTCTGGGACCCCTCTGGCCTGCTCCAGGGGGTCCAGCCGAGAGTGGCTGTTGCGTGGGCTCCTCTCTGTGCTGAGAGACATGCAAGGCTTAGCCAGCGTGTGAGCCGTCAAAGCCAGAGGCCGCAGGAACCCCTGCCCACCCCTGCAGCCCTCCGGCAGGGCTGAGGAGACGCCGAAAACGCCGAAAGGCTGAGCTGAGTCTGGGGGAGCCTTGAGGGCTGCTTTCTTCCTTCCGCACTCCCCCTTTGCTGTGTGGCAGGATAAAATTATTTTCGAGAAATGTTATTACGTAAATCCCCATAGAATACCTGCTGTAAGTCAGAGCTGTGCTGGGGGCTTGTCTGGTCATCTGTGCGTCGGGGGCCTGAGGACAAGAATGAACCTTCTGAGGGGCAGCTCATTGACTCTGGCCACAGACTGTCCCACCAGGCCTGCCCTTGGTCACCTGGGTGAAGGGTTAACTTTCTCCCAGGCAGGGCCAGAAAAGCGCTTCCACCTCCACTGGGGATGGTGGGGTGAGAAGCCTGGGGGACGGCACCATTTGAATCCCTGCCATTCTCTGTGTCTTGAAAGGACTCCAAGTTTCCTCAGTTTAAAGGGAAAGAAATGAGTTTCAAGTTGGAAAACTTGATGGGTGTCCGATGTCTCGGCGCCACCGTCCGGCCTTGCAGGCCTAGTCGGGGGGTACATGAAAGGGGCCCTCAGAGGGGAGGACGAGGAGCAGCCCTGCCCTAGCTCAGGCTGGGGACAGCCCCGCCCTCACCCGCTTCAGAAGCCCCCTTGGAAGCCCCCAGGTAAACCCCCGCTCCCTTCCTTTATCCCAAGCCTCTTTTTTGAGGTTTGGCTGCATTTTTGATCTTAACAAGTTTTTTTTTTTTTTTTGTCATCTTTGCCAGGGCTTTTACAATGCGATTTCCTTTTATTTTAAAAACGGTGGCTTTCAAGCCTCCTCTCATCTGTGATTGTTTCATGTTTGCAGGTTTCTGGAAGGTTTGGAGCTGGTCCCTGGGTGGGCGACTTCCCATCTGCTCCTTGCTCTGCTCTCAGGCTAGGAAGAGGGGTTGGGGCCTCGGAGCAGCAGCCTTTTCAGCCCCCCTCTGGCTGGGCCAGCATGGATAGAGGAAGACAGGGCTCTCAGCTGCCTGTCTCTCCCAGACTCCGTACCCTCCACTCCACGCAGCAGGAGACCTCATGGGGGGAGGCAGGCTGCCTGCCCCTCCAGCCTTAGGCAGGTTCTTGCAGTCTCGGGCCTCAGCTGTCGCATCTGTATAGTGGGAATAGCCATTGGATTCGAATACAGTGATAAGTAACTAATAAGTACTTACAAAGAGAGAGTATAGATAAGAATACTGGAAGGTGATGCATGGAGAGTGCTGAGCGCGGTGACTGGCCCAGAGTGAAGGACTCATGCATGGCACCGATCACAAGAGGCCAAGCCCTTGGTCGCCCAGATGTCCGAGAGCTGGTCCGCAACTCTCACGCAGCTTCATCAGCTACTTCGAACACCTGCTCTCCACTGAGCGCAGCCTGGTGGCACGACTCACCCCTGCACCTTCCCAGCTCTGAATCCTTGTTGGCCCTGCTCTCCCTCCCTGGGTCCCTCTTTCACATTTCCTCCTCAGGCTGAAAGTCTCCTCCATCCTTCAAGGGTCAGCTCAGTGCTGCCTACTAGCGTCTCCATTTCCTGTCCGTGCAACTGTGAGCATACTCCTTAATCCCTGGGAGGCTCAGTTTCCTCATCTGGAGATGGGGATGGCTATATCCTCCATAGCGTAAGCCCCACGAGAGAGTGGCTTCCTGTTTCTTACGTTCTGATTTCCAGCAGGAGAACACAGCAGGTGCCCAACAAGTAAGTTACTAGAAATGATGACCACTGGGTTGATAGGATTCTTAACTCCTTGGCATATATGCAGTGCTCAGTCGATGGCAGTCCTCTTTATTATGCCCATTAGCATTGAGAAACATTCACTTACTCATTACAACATGCAAATGCGGAGTGGTGCCTGGGTACAGGACACTGGGTCAGGCACAAGAGGGCTCCAGAGGAATGGGCAGTAGCTCTGCCCTTGCAGGGGTTCGCTGATGAGACGGATCCATAGACAGAGCGAGGATGTCCCAGGCCATGGCAGCAATGGGCCTGACGGGAGGTTCAGAGGCCATATGGAGTTCCTCTTGTCACTGACTCTGCAGGACGCAGCCCATGTCCTGCACACACGACAAGCCTGGGAAATACTCTGAACTGAATTAAAAAGTCATCTTTAGAAGACCATCCCTGGGGCGCCTGGGTGGCACAGCGGTTAAGCGTCTGCCTTCGGCTCAGGGCGTGATTCCGGCGTTATGGGATCGAGCCCCACATCGGGCTCCTCCGCTATGAGCCTGCTTCTTCCTCTCCCACTCCCCCTGCTTGTGTTCCCTCTCTCGCTGGCTGTCTCTATCTCTGTCAAATAAATAAATCTTTAAAAAAAAAAAAAGAAGACCATCCCTTAAAAGTTGCCCCAGGTTGGGCTGTCACTCAACTTAGCCAATACCCAGTGCCCAGGAGCCTGAAGGCAGCTCTCTGCTCTATCCTGACACTTTTTCTAAAACTAAGCTCAGCTGCCCCAGGAAACCCAAAGTTGGTTTTTTGGGGGGGGTGTATAGGAATAACTTCTCAGCTCCCTGGCCATCAGATGGTCTGTCTGCTGCTTCCTCTTCTCTCTTCCCTTTTTGCATTCCGTTATTGCCCTACAAAGCAGAACATAAGGCTAATAGATAGCTTTGGTGTTCCCCAAGTGAAGCTTTTCAGATGCTTCTTTCAACAGCCAGCTCAGGCCCTTCACCGCCATCCGGGGCCCCCAGCAGCGCCTCAGCCTGTGTCCATGGAGCCTACGCCCTGACACCTATCGGTCTGCATTTGGGAAGCCCCTTCTGCGGTCAGCCCAGCTCCTCGGGTCCCACTCCAGCACAGGTTACTCATTTCACCGCACCCACCCCCCTGATCCCGTCCTTACCCGTCCTGCCCATTGAACTTTAAAACCCTCCCCCTCCTCTTCATGGTTCAAGTTGATAGCAGACATCTCCTGTTGCTCGCACAGCCTCAAATCCCCTTTATGGGATCAAACACACTCTTCCTGTTTACGTGCCCACGTCCTCCCTCATGTTAAGTCCTTGAGAGTTAGGTGGGATGGACCATACCCCGACACCAAGGATGGAGCATGTGACCCACGGCTGACCAGAGTATCAAAGCCTTCGGGCCACGTGATTGGCCCCTGAATGCCCACGTGGCTGAAGAGAAGCCAGTCAGGCCCAATCACCACCACTCCATAGGCTAGGAAAGAGGCCCTGCCTGCTCTTGGCCCTGGACTGGGGAGGATAGAACGAGGGTGCCCGAGGGGTCAGTGTTTGGACACAGGCTGCTCGCAGTATGGAGGACAAAGGGGGAATGGAGAGTTCTTTGTTTAAGTCGTCGTATTCTGCCAGTCCTACTTCTGGACTTTCAGTGATATGAACCAATGCATGCTGCATGTGTGTGCATGCGTGCAAACACACAGACACACACGCACACACACGCACCCCTACCTTTCTGTTCTTAAAAGTCACTTGGAATTGGGTTTTCATTCCTTGCGGGAGGAATAACGTAACCCTTTGCTAGAGCCTGCAATGGATCTGAAATTCCAAGCCCTGGAAGCAGGAAGACAGGTCAAGTGCCCCCTCTCCCAAGGCCCCTTCCACAGCGGGATTCCAGGCCCGGCTGCCTTTTTAAACAAATTATCCTCTGCCTTTCCTTTGCCCTTGCCTGGTGGAGAGAGGAGACCTGTCTCCTCTTTAAGCTGAGGGAGGGATGCTGCAGAACGACGAAGTCCAAAGCACCTTCTCTTCTGCTCTGGGGGGCAGGGGGCACACTCCTTGGGTTTTTATATGGTTTTACCTTTTTTTTTTTTCCTTCAGATTTACCTTCCTAATTAGGTTTTGCTCAGGCAAATATATTAGGATTAGTCTGTAATCCTTGAGCTCACAGAAAGTGAGGGTGGGACGCCCAAAGTGGGCTAGGAGCCAGGAGGGGGTGTTTGCTGTGGAAAATCCACAGAGTGGGGAAGCACGTGGGTAACAAGGTGTGTCCACACACGAAATGGGATTCAAATGTGTTATTTGTTTGCTTAATCCACAGTTATGAATTATTAGTTATGTGCTAGGTCTTGGCAAATAGGACAAGGTACCTGTCTTGACAGGACCGCAGTAGAGGGAAGAGACAAGTAAGAAGGACAGATAAATCTGGTGGGAACAGGTTGGCTGGACTGCTGAGCCGCTGGGATATTGGGGGAGATTATGTTCTCAGCCCCAGCAGGTGGACAGGGTTCTTCAAAGAAGGGTTCCTACTTTCCCTTTGCCTATGTTTGGCCCCCTTGGGTTCCAGCATCTGAGCTCACACCCACATGGCCAACCATGTTTCCCAAAGGCCACCCTCCAAGCCAAGTGCTGGGCCAGGAGTGCTGGCTGTGTCCGAGCCAACTCCCCTCCTGATCGTCCAGACAGGGAAGAGCCTCTTCCCCAGTCCAGACTTCCCCTTTCCTTGGAGTGAGCCCTCTTGGGGTCCTCAGGGTCCCCTCCAGCCAGGGTTTGTGATCAGGGCCCTGCTAATTCACAAAGCCCCGTGCTTTAGTAAGAAAGGCGGCAAATGTCACTTCTCCCACGAGGCTCCTGGGCCCCAGGGCAAATGTGTCCACAGCATGGCAGGTGGGGAGTGGGGGTGAGGGCTGTGGAGAGGTAGACTTGGTCAGGTCCCCAGGAGTGTGGCCACATTCTTCCCCCACGTCATGGCTACCTGCTTGCTGATCAAGGAAGCCTCTCGAAAGGCCCTTTTGTGAACAGAGAAGATTTGCTTGAAGATGGCCAGTGGCTCCACCTTGACAGAGAAGCATCTCGGCAGCTTGCAGACAGCTCCTTCTTGAAGCTCTGCCTGAGCAGGCCCGGAGCTACAGGCCCGGTCCCTGAATGAGCATTGAGGACACAGCCGGTGGGCTGCCTGGGCCTCCCTTGGACCTCCACTTCTCCCATTGGGTAGGGTATGGCTTCTGCTCCGGAGGGCTGGATGCCACCATCTCTGCCTTAGGACCAGAGAACTTTCTGAGCTGCTGAGCCTGGGGTCTCTGCGATGCATGAGGAGGCACAAACATGGGGTGGTGAAGGACACTGGGACCTTTGCAGGGGCCCAGGGAGCCTTTGGATGGTGGATGCGTCCCACGAGGAGAGCTTGGGGTTGCCCGCCCTCCGTTTTGCCTGTCGTCATCACTTACCAATGGCCATTACAGGGCCCAGAGCTCTCTGGAAGGCCATCCACCCTGAAATGAACGCCCAGCCTCTTCAGAGTGGGTCAGAGGAAGGGTGCTTATGGCCCATCTCTCTCGTTGAGGGTAGTTTACATCTGTTAGTAAATTTAAATGATGAGTTAAATGTGGTTTAGATGGCCCCACTAGGTCTGTCCTCTGCCTAACGACTGTGCAGACCCATTAGCTGTTCCTGGGCTGGTGCACAGACATGCTCCGGGGTGACTCTTGCCTCCTGGGGGGAGGGAATGTTCTTCCCCCACACCCACCCAGGGCCAGGACACTGCTGAAGACATGGGGAGTGACTGCCATAGAGTCTGGGAGGAGGGGCTTGTGCAGTCCCTGCCTCCCCCTGCCTCCCTCTGCCTCCCCCTGCGTCCCCCTGTGTCCCCCTGCGTCCCCCTGCCTCCTCCTGAGCTCAGCTGGGGGTGGAGACACGTCTCATGCTCAGCAGCCCTTCACTCCACAGTAGAGCTGAGCTGAGAATGTCCTGGGAAGCCACTGAGCTCAACCTTGCACGTTAGAGCTGGGGAAACTGAGGCTCCCTGGTTTGGGAGAAGGTCAGGGTTCTGGGTGGGTGGAGAGCTCCAGCATGGAGTGTGGTTCTGAACCCTGGCGGTGCATCAGCCTCTCCCGGGCCACCTTGAACTTCTACGAGCCTGGGACCGGGCAGCTTTTACAGGCCTCCAAGGACTTTGATATACATGGGGTGGTTACACAGGGTGGGTAAAGGGAGTAGCTTCAATCCGAATTGATGCTGCTGATGAATGATGTGACCTGTGTCTGCCCGGCCACACAGCCTCAGGCCACTAAGGGGCAACAACAGTTTTGCGCAGTTCCTCGATATTGCTGGACTCCTGAGACGCCCTAAACTGTCACTCAGTTATTTTGGGGACTCTCTAGGCTTGTCTCATGTGGGCTTGTAAACAAACCTGTTAGCTACGAAGTGGCACGGGGACAGGCCTCCCTATTCTGCTTTGGTGTCCTTCAGATACGTGTGCCTGAGAAGTTTGGAGTAGCCCCGTCCTGCATCTGTAGGCCCTGTCCTTCAGTCCCTTGCTCTCTGTGCCTCCACTGGATCCAGTCCCTTTTAGGCACCATAGTGTCAGCTGGACACACCTGAGACTTCTGCTGGGTTCCGCTGCCTCTGTTGGGCCATTCTGTCCCCTGACCTCACAACTGCCTCTGAGCATCACGCTTCTGACGCTGACGGGCTGGTGCTCTCCAGCAGCCAATGGCTCCCACATTTTGGAGTCCTCCCTGCCCTGGCTGCAGTGGGGAGAGTTCTCCTCTCCCCCAGTCCCTGCTGCTGTCATTGGGCCTGATGTCTTTTGAGTTTCAATGCAAACCAGTCTTACGATTTTTGTTGATAGCTTTTCTCTTTCTCAAGGACTTGGAACATGAATCTGTGGGGTGTGGTCAGGAGAGAAATCTATGTGCTAGACACTAGAGTCCTGGCCCCCAAGTTCAAACCTTTGCTGTAAAGCTAAGTTGGTCTGTCTGGCTCTGCCTTTGGAAGAAATTCTTTTCAAGGGGTCTTCACAAATCATGCAACTAGACTTCTGGTCTACCCCGAGCCTGTTTCCACCAGCAGATGTGATTTCGGGTCCAGCTGTCCCTGGATCCCTATCTAGGTTGTATCGTTGCCTGTTCCTGCCCTGCCTTCTGCAGGCCCTTGCTATCTCACCATCCTGCCGTCCTCCTCAGGCTGGCTGTGTGGACTGACTGGTAGAGCTGATCACACTAGGGAAGAGGAGGGTGTCCGCCAGCATACCTTCTTCCCAGCATAATTTCCCCTGCCATCTCATTGGCTAGCATGAGGTCACATGCCCACCTTTAAGTCACTGGTGAGCGTCATAGGACAAGCATGATTGGCTGACATCTACGGGGACCCATCTTCTGAGGCTTCGGAGGGACTGAGCACCACCACCCCAGCACCAGGCACTGGTGAGGAGGGTGAAGACCCATGAAAACTCCCCTCCACACCTTTGCACACTTGTACGAGCTTCCTGAGGCTGCTGTAAGAGATTCCTGCAAACTTCATGACTTGAAACAACAGAAATTCATTCTCGCACAGTTCTGGAGGCCAGAAGTCCGGAATTACGGTATCAGCAGGGCCATGCTTTCTCCAAAGGCTCTAGGGAACCATCTATTTCTGCTTCCTCCAGCTTCCGGGGGCTGCAGGTGTTCCTTGGCCTGTGGCCACATTGCTCCCCTCTCTGCCTCCATGGTCCCTTGGCCTCCTCCTCTCCTCTGCGTCTCTCACGAAGACACTGGTCATTGCATTTAGGTCCACCTGGATAATTCAGGATGATCTCCGCCTCTCAAGCTCCTTAACTTAGTTATGTGGGTAAAGACCCTTTTCTGAATAAGGTCTGTTAACGGATTCAGAGGTTGGGATGTGGACATAGGTTTTTGAGGGCCACATTCGACCCACTTCAGTATTCTTTACTCCTATCAGCACAGATAAGGGGTGGGGGGGGACTTGTCTTGGGAGACAGGCAAGACCCAGAGCATCTAACCAAGTGGGATCCCTAGGAGACCCCGGGGCCTGAGGAGGCTGCGTGGCTGGGAGGAGAAGTTGGGTCTGCTTTGGGGTTTACTGCTCACCTCTCCCTGGTTCGTTTCCCCACTGTCCCATTTGGTCTTGACGACTGGAATTTTTCTGTGATCACAGAATTCTCTCATTGTGCCTTGCCCGACATCTGAAACAGCAAGCGGCCTGCCTGGCGTTGAAAAGGAAAAAGTTTCTGGAGGACGCACCTGGGGCCGGATGCCTTGAAGTGCTGTGGGTCTGGGGCTTGTGAAGGGAAGCTGAGATGGGGGAGGGCTGGGGATGAGCCCCGAAGACCAGCGATGGTCTCCTGATCCGGACCCCCAGCCCCGCGGGGACCGTGTGTGTGTGTGGGGGGGGGGGCACGACAGTCACCCACCCTGGGCACTGGGGGTCCTCTCGGGCCCCAACGGAGAAGCCTTGGTGGCTGCCTTTCCCAAGCCCCCAGGCCTGAAAGCTGGAGGCCCAGGGCGAATAAAGGAGTCTGGGCAAAAGGCTCCAAGGCAGTTCAAAGAAGAGAGAGACTGGGGATGAAGTTTTCAAGCCACATCCAAGGGGAGGGCTTTTCATCTGCCAGCCTTTGAATCGGGAATCAAGGCGGGCAAAGTTACTACCAGGTTAAAGTTTAAATGGCACAGAAAGGGGAGCCGGCAAGATGAAACGGCGGCCGTCTGGCCAGGGGAACAAAGCCGCAGCCCGGCCCGGGCACCTGGCCGCAGAGGCGCCGAGCTGCCGCGAGCGGTCCCGGCGACGAGAGGCCGCGCCGCCGCCATTGTTCCGCTTAAGAAGCGAAGTAATTGAAAGGAAAGGTGAGGCAAGGAGAGGCGGCCGGCGCGTGCGACTGCCTGGATCGTTAGAAAATAATTTAAAGGGAACAGGCCTATCAAGCAGGTTCTCTTATGGAAATGCCATCATTGAAGAGAAAGGGAGGGGACGATGGGGGAAGCCTTTTCATTCTTTGAAAAGAGGGAGGTTTTTTTTTTTCTTTCCCCACTCACCAAGTGCAGACTTGAATCTCCTGTGAAATCTCTTGTATTTGCAAACTTGCTTCGCTCCCTAACTGCCCGGGGCTGGGGGTCGTCTCCGGAAGCTTGGGGGGCTGGGGGAGCGGGGAGTTTTGGAGGGACCACGCGGCATTCTGAGTCAGGTTCCCTGCGTCCTCGGGAAACAGAGTCCCTGGTCACCTCCTGGCTGCTTCTGCCTGCTCCCGTTGCTGCCAAGGGTGATTTCTGCCGTCCAACGGATGAGAGCTGGTGAGGTAGCCTCCTGCCGCAGGGGGCACAGGTGCACCTGACACCCACACCGTTCCAGATGAAACTTCCCCGTTCCCAGTATCTGGATGCGGAGGAACATCCCCGATCACATTGCTTCAGTCTTCTGGAACTAAAACACGTTCAAAATTGTCAACGATAATCAAGCAAGCACCTATTATGTGCCAGATAAAGTCTAGTGAGCAAGACCTAGATCCCAGTGTTTAGGAACCTATAGTCTAGATGGGGAGGTGAGCAAAGGAGCAGTAGCAATGCAGACTGATAAGAACAATAACAGAGGAAGTCTTGTGGCTGTGTGGGGGCGGGGGGCGGGCTTAACCTGGTCTATAGACCGTTAAGGAAATCGACCTGGGGAGGTGATGCTTGAGTTGAGTTGTGAAGAGCCATTAGCTGCTAGTGAGGGAGATGCCAAGATGGTGTAGCATGGATCAGATTTACCTTCCTGACTGAAACAACCAGAAAAACGACAAAACATGAAACAATGGTTTGTAAGATGCTGGGCCTTAAGAAACGAAGGGCAGTGTTCCCTGAGAGATGGGAATCAAATGAGATAAGCCCTATGACTGCTCCAGCTCGCTGCCTTGAGGGAGTTTCCAGGTCATAGCACAGGGAGGGAACTTTGGGGGAGACTGGCTGACTCCCTGTGTCGAGTTGATGGACCCGAGAGGCTGGAGACCGAGGTAGCTAGAGCTTGCAGGGAAGGGGATCTGAGAGGGGAAGGTTCAACATAGAGAGAACTCTGGAGATGTACAGAGAGGTACCCTACTCAAGTATTCAACAGAGTATCAGCCAGCCCATATGTGTGGGGAAGGTAACTGAGGCCAGGGGATGAACCACCCAAAGGGTCAGAGTAAAGAGTAACTGCATCCAGAATAAAGCACAAGAATGTTTACAGGAATACAAAAATATCTGGCACCCAGACAGGTCAAATGCATTATGTCTGGCATCCATTTACAAATTACCAGGCATGTGAAGAAGCAGGAAAATACGAGCCAGGATGAAGGAAAATGACTTAATCAAAACTGACCTAGAACTGATGCAGATGTTAGAATTAGCAGACAAGGACGTTAAAACAGTTCTCGTGACCCTTTTCCATATGTTCAAAAAGTTAATTAGAGACACAGAAGACATGAAAAAGACCCAGATCAAACTAGGAGAAATGAAGGCTCCAGTGATGGAGACTGAAAAGCACACTGGATGGGATTAATAGGAGATTACCCATTGCAGCACAAAAGACTTGTGGGCTTTAAAACAAGCAATAGTAAGTATTGAAAATGAAACAAAGAAGGAAAAAATAATACAAAGAAAACAAGGCAGTCAATAGCATAAGTGAATTGTGGGACAACATTCAGTGGCCAAATAGACCTGTCATGAGAGTGACATATTTGAAGTCATAGTGGCCCACATGTCTCCAAACTTTGTGAAATGTATCAACTCAAAGCACAGGAAACAAAAATAAAACTACCCCCAAACCCATCATACCCAAATGGCTCAAAACCATTCACAAAGAGAAAAATTTTAAAGAAGCAAAAGGGAGAAAAAGGTATGATGTACAGAGGAACAAAGGATTACAGAAAATTTCTCACACGAAGCAATGCAAATGAGAAGACAGCGGAGCAATATATTTTAAAATATAGGCTCAGATATCACGGGTTTGGTTCCAGACCACTGCAATAAAGTGAGTATCATAATCAAGTGAGTAAAAGGAATGTTGTGGTTTCTCAGTACTTATGGAAGTTCGTTTATGCTATATCATAGTCTATGAAGTGTGTAATAACATTATGTCCAGAAAAAATGTATATACCTTGATTTAAAAATACTTTATTGCTAAAAATTGCTAGCTACCATCTGAACTTTCAGCAAGCCATCATCACTAATCATGGATCACCAGAACAAATTTAAAAATAATGAAAAACTGTGAGATATTGTCATATGCGACACTGACACACAAAGTGAGCAAATGCAGTTGGAAAAATTGTGCTCAATGCAGGGTTGCCACAAACCTTCAGGTTGTAAACTGCAACATCCGCATAGTGCAATACCGTGAAATGCAATAAAACATAGTGTGCCAATATCGAAAGAAAATTGAAAGAATTGTCAACTCGGAGTTCTATACCTAGTGAAAATATTTTTCAAAAATGAAGGCAAATAGAGAGAGGATCCTGAAAATACGATGAACACCAGGAATCTGTCTCCCCACCTAGACAATAATTACACTGGCAGAATCTTTCTGATATAACTATTTTGGAACTCTGAAGTCTTATTGAAACCTTGCAACTTCCAAGGGGAGGCTTGGATGGTAAATTGTAGTTAATTTTGGTCAATTTCAGCCCGTAGCATGGTAGCAGCTATCCATCTCTCACCCGCAGCCTGTGGCAGGCAGCCATACCCATGTTTTGGAAGCAGCTTGAATGCAGCTTATGGAAGCCAGGGTGGGCAGAAAGGACCCTGTCCTCCAAATACTGGGAATCTGTGCTCCTATTGCTTGTTGCAGGTTCTATTCACAGAGGTACAGCCAAGAGGTGGGCAGCCATTTCTTGTTGCACCGCTCCCCATTGTGACAAGCACCTTCTCCTCCAGCTGAAGTGACTTCCAGGACATTTGAAAACCTTACACACTTTCCCCACCTCTTCATTTTTCTCCTTTCCCTCTTTTGGGAACCAGGCATTAAAGCCTAGGACATCCATAAACAACTGCACATACAGGAACAATTAGGAAATGACCACACATGCCTAGGGAGAGGTATAGGCTCAGAAAGAACCTGGAAAGACCTCAAATTTTCATGTCGGGCTGATCCTTGGTACAGAGACACTCTATGATAATAATAAAAAAAAAAACCAAAACAATGACAACAACAACAACAACAACAACAGCAAAAACCCAAAACCCAAAACAATGACAACAAACAGCAAACCATAAGGAAGGGAGAGAATCTGATTTCTAATGTTACCACATTGATAGATTTATGCCCAGTTTTCAAGGAAAGCATCACAAGGCATACAAAAAAAGAAAGAAGAAAGAAGAAAGAAAGAAAGAAAGAGAAGAAAGAAAGAAAGAAAGAAAGAAGAAAGAAAAAAAGAAAAGAAAGAAAGAAAGAAAGAAAGAAAGGGAAGTATGACCATTCAAAAGAAAAAAATAAATAATCAACAAAACTGTCCTTGAAGAAGGGCTGAAGGCAGATCTACTGGACAAAGAGTTTAAAGCAACTGTCATAAAGCTGTCCAAAGAACTAAAGGAAGATGTGGAGAAAGTCAAAGAAATGATGTATGAAAAAAGTAGAAATACCAAAAAGAAATAGAAAACAGAAAAAGAAAACCAAAAAGAAATTCTGGAGCTGAAAAATACAATAATTGAAATGAAAAATTCACTGGAGGGATTCAAAGGCATATTTGAACAGGCAGGAAAAAGAATTAGGAAACTTGAAGACAGGACAGTGGAAATTATTGAATCTGAGGAACTGAAAGATGAAAAAAATCAAGAAAAGTGAACAGAGCTTAAGGGACCTGTGGAGCACCATCCAATGGAAGCGTAAGCATTGTGGGTGGGAATCTCAAAAAGAGAGAGTGGCAGAGAGAATACATGAAGAAATAATGGCTGAAAACTTCCCAAATTTAATGAACTACATGAATATAAACATCCAAGAAGCTCAACAAACTCCAAGTAAGATGAATTTGAAGAGACCCACACAGAGACACGTTGTATTCAAACATATAAAAACCTAAAGACAGATAGAAAATCTTGAAAGCAGCAAGAAAGCAGTGAATCATCACATACAAGGGATCCTCAATAAAAATGGCAGCATATTTCTCATCAGAAACTTTGGAAGTCAGGAAGTAATGGACCAATATATCCAAAGTGTTAGAAAAAAAACAACAAACCTGTCAACCAAGAATCTGATATCTGGCAAAACTATTCTTCCAATGTGAGGGAGAAATACCCAGATGAACCACAACTGAGTGAGTTGGTGACCACCAAGACTGTCCAGCAAGAAATGCTCAAGATAGTCCTTCAAGGTGAAAAGAAAGGACACAAAACAGTAACTTGAAGCCATATGAAGAAATAAAGCTCTCAATGAAGGTAAATATATGGGAAATTAGAAAAGCTTGTATTATTATATCAATGGTTTATAAGTCTACTTTTTTAATACATGATTTAAAAGATCAATACGTTAAAAACTATTAATGTCTAAGAGTATTATTGTAACCTTGGTTTATAACTCCACATTTTGTATTCCACATAACTTGAGACACTAATGTAGTTTTAAAAATTATTAATTTATGTTGTGGGGCACACAATGTTTAAAGATCTAATTTTGTGAAATCAACAACTGAAAGGGGGTGAGGACTGAGTTGAAAAGGAGCAGTTTTTGTATGTGATTGTAATGAAGTGGGTATAAATTAAGATTAGAGTGTTATAACTTTAGGATATTAAATGTAATCCCTATGGTAACCACAAAGAAAAGAGCTATAGAATAGAAACAAAAGGAAATGAGAAAGGAGTTTAAACATTTCACTACAAAAAAAAATCAACTAAATGCAAAAGAAGACGGTAGTTCAGGAAATGGGGGACAAAAGTTGTAAGTCATATGGGAAACAAATAGTAAAAATCAGAGAAGTCCCTCCTTATCAGTAATTACTTTAAATATAAATGGATTAAACTCTCCAATCGAAAGACAGAAACTGGTGGTATGGATAAAAACATGATCCAACTGTATGTTGTCCATAAGACTCACTTTAGATCCAAAGACAGAAATCGATTGAAATGAAAGGATGGGAATAGAGCTTCCTTGAAAACAGTAAACAAAAGAGCATTGGTGGCTATACTAATGTTGGACAAAATAGACTTTAAAACAAAAAAGCGTATGAGAGAGGAAGAAGGACATTTTATATTAATAAAATGTTCAATACGTCAGGAAGATAAACAATTATAAACACATACGCAACTAATGACAGGCCATCAAAATATATAAAGTAAAACCTGACAGAACTGAAGGGAAGAATAGTTCTACAATAATAGTTGGAAACTTGAATACCCCACCCGCAATAATGGACAGAACAACCAAACTAAAGATAAGTAAGGAAATGAGCTTAACACAATAAACCAACAAGATATAACAGACATGTACAGAACACCTTACCCAAAAACTAGAGTATACACATTTTATGTCAAGTGTACGTGGGAAAGTTTTCTAGGATAGACCATATGTTAGGCCACAATTACATCCAGTAGATAAAAAAAGATAGATATTATACAAATCATTTCCTTTGACCACAACAGTATGAAGTTTATAAATCAACAACAGAAGTAAAACGGGAACATTCACAAACTTGTGGAAATTAAGCAACACACTCTTAAACCAATGGGTCAAGGCAGAAATTGCAGGGGAAATTAGAAAACACGTAGAAGTGAATGAAAATAAAAGCACAAAAGATCAAAATTTATGGAACACAGGGAAGCGGTATTAAGGGGGGGAATTTGTAGCTGTAAGTGCTTACATTAAAACCAAGAAAGATCTCAAATCAACAAGCTAGCTTTACAACTTAAGGAACTAGAAAGGAAGAACAAATTAAATCCAAAGTGGAGAGAAGGAAAGAATAAAGATTAGAGCAGAGATAAATGAACTAGAAAACAGAAAAACAATAGAGAAAGTCAATGACACCAAAAGTTAGTTCCTGGAAAAGATCAACAAATTGATAAACCTTTAGTCTGGGAGACTAAGAAAAAGGGAGAAGACTCAAGTTGCTAAAATCAGAAATGAAAATGGGGACATTACTACTGACTTTACAGAAATAAAAATGATTCTAGGGGATCTATGAATAATTGTACACCAACAAACTGGACACTCTAGATGTAAGGGACAAATTCCAAGAAACACAAACCGACCAAGAGGAAATCACAAAGAAAGAGAAATTCTGAATAGGCCTATAACTAGTGAGGAGATTGAACCAGTAGTCAAAAATCTCTTGACAAATTAGAGCCTTGGACCTCATGCTTTCACTGGTGAATTCCTCCAAATGCTTAAAGAAAAGCTAAAGCAATGTTCTCAAACTTTTCCAAAAAGTTAAAGAGGTGAGGAACGCTTCCATAACTCATCCTATGAGGCCAATATTACTCTGATACCAGAATAAGATAGACACTACAAGAAAAGAAAACTACTGGCCAGTATTTCTCATGAACACTGATGCAAAAATCCTCAACAAAATACTAGCAAATCAATATTAACAACATATTAAAAGGATTATACACTATGGCCAAGTAGAATGTATTTTTTGGAATTGAAAGAATGACCCAACATATGGCAATTGAACAATGTAATACACCACATAACAGAATGAAGGGGAAAAGCTGCATGACCATCTCAATTGATGCTGAAAAAAGTATGTGACAAAATTCAACACCATGGGGTGCCTGCGGTGGCTCAGTCGGTTAAGCACCTGCCTTCTGCTGGGGTCATCATCCCGGGGTCCTGGGATCGAGCCACGTCAGGCTCCCTGCTTGGTGGGGAGCCTGCTTCTCCCTCTCCCTCTGCTACTCCTTCCCCTGCTTGTGTGCGCTCTCTCTGTCTGTCAAATGAATAAATAAAATCTTTTTTAAAAATTTCAACACCATTTCTGGATAAAAACATTCGACATACTAGGAATAGAAGGAGACTATCTCAACGTAATAAAAGCCTTATATGAAAAACCCATAGTGAACATCTTAATTCATGGTGAAAGACTGAAAGCTTTTCCTCTAAGATCAGGAATAAGTCAAAGATGTCCACTTTGGCCACTTCTGTTTCTTATAGTACTGGGAGTTCTAGCCAGAGCAATTAGACAAGAAAAAGAATTAAAAGACATCCAAATTGGAAAGGAAGAAGTGAAATGATCTCTGTTCACAGATGATATGATCTTTTATGTAGAAAATGAAACATTCCACAAAAAACGATAAAACTAATAAATGAATTCAGCAAAGTAGCAGTATGCCAAGTCAACACACAAAAATCAGTTGCTTTTCTATACATAAACAATGAACAATCTAAAAGGAAATTGTGAAAACAATTCCATTTATAATAGCATCAAAAAGAATAAAACAAGGGCATCTGGGTGGCTCAGTCGGTTAAGTGTCTGCCTTCGGGTCAGGTCATGATCCCTGGGTCCTGCGATTGAGCCCCACATCAGGCTCCCTGCTCCGGAGGGAGTTTGCTTCCCCCTCTCCCTCTGCTGCTCCCTCTGCTTGTGCTCTCTCGCTAATGCTCTCTCTCTCAAATCAATAAATAAAATCTTTTTTTTTAAAAAAAAGAATAAAATACTTAGGACGTACAAAACACTGCTGCAGGGGCGCCTGGGTGGCACAGCGGTTAAGCGTCTGCCTTCCGCTCAGGGCGTGATCCCGGCGTTGTGGGATCGAGCCCCACATCAGGCTCCTCCGCTGGGAGCCTGCTTCTTCCTCTCCCACTCCCCCTGCTTGTGTTCCCTCTCTCGCTGGCTGTCTCTCTTTCTGTCGAATAAATAAATACAATCTTTAAAAAAAAAAACAACACTGCTGCAAACATTGCTGAAAACTATAAAACATTGCTGAAAGAAATTAAAAACTAAATTAAAACACATCTTGTATTCATGGTTGGAAGACTTAATATTATTAAAATGTCAATACTAACTGAAACAATCCACAGATTCAGTGCAATCCCTATCAAAATCCTGATGATGTTTTCAGCAGAAAGAAAAACCCATCCTAAAATTTATATGGACTCTTAAGAAATCTTGAATAGCCAAGATAATCTTGACAAAGGACAACAAAACTGAAAGACTCACAGTTCCTTGTTTCAAAACTTACTACAAAGCTATGGTGGTTAAAACAGTGTAGTGTTGGCATAGAGATGCATAGAGACAATGAAATAGAGTAAAAAGCTAAGAAATAAACCTGCACATACATACTCGCAGAAGTTTTGACAAAGCAGTCAAGACTATTTAATGGGGAAAAACACTCTTCTCAACAAATGGTGCTGGGGAAACTGGATATTCACACGTAAAAGAAGGAAGTTGGGCATCTATCTAATACCATATAAAAAAAAGGAACTCAAAATGGATGAAGCATCCAAATGAAAGACCTAAAGCAATAAAACTCTCAGAAGAAAACAGCACCAAAGTTATACAGCATTGTATTTGGCAATGATTTCTTGGCTCTCACACCAAAGGCATAAGTAACAAAAGAAAAAATAGACAAATTGGACTTTATGAATATTTAAAAATTTTTGTGCACTGAAAGACACTGTCAACAGGGGATTAAGGAGTGCGCTTGCCGTGGTGAGCACAGGGTGACGTACGGAAGTGTTGAATCACTATGTTGCACACCTGAAACTAATATAACCCTGTATGTTAACTAACTGGAATTAAAAACATAAAAGTAAACCCAAAATAAATAAAATGATGCTTTTCTTTGAAAATTGATTCCACACACACACACAGAAGACACTGTCAACAGAGTAAAAGGCAACCCACCGAATGGGAGAGAATATGACTGATAGGGATTAATATTCAGAACAGGGAACTCAGCACCCCAAATCAAAGAACCCAGTTAAAAAACAGGCAAGGGGGGGCACCTCGGTGGCTCAGTCGTTAAGCGCCTGCCTTCGGCTCAGGGCGTGATCCCCGCGTTCTGGGATCGAGCCCCGCATCAGGCTTCTCTGCTGGGAGCCTGCTTCTTCCTCTCCCACTCCCCTTGCTTGTGTTCCCTCTCTCGCTGGCTGTCTCTATCTCTGTCGAATAAATAAATAAAATCTTAAAAAAAAAAAAACAACAGGCAAAGGACTCAAATAGCTATTTCTCCAAAGATATTCAAATAGCCAATAAATTCATAAAAAGACGCTTCAACATCACTAATCATTAGGAGAATGCAAATCAAAACTACAATGAGATACCACCTCATACCCATTAGGATGGTTATTGTAAACCAATGAAAGTAAATAACAAGTATTGGTGAGGGTGTGGAGAAGTTGTAACCCTTGGGCACCTTAGTAAGATTGTAAAATGTTTCAGTTCCTGTGGAAAATAGTATGGGGATTCCTAAAAACAAAATAGAATTACCATATGATCCAGCAATTCTATTTCTGGGCAAATATTCAAAAGAATTGAACACGGTGTCTCAAAGAGACATTTGTAGACTCATGTATTATTCACAATATGTAAAACATGGAGACAAACCAACTGTCTATTAATGGATGAATGGATCAAGAAAATGTGGTATACACCTACGATGGAATATTATTCAGCTCTAAAAAGGAAGGAAATTCTGATATATACTAAAACATGGATGAACCTCAAGGACATTGTCCTAAGTGGAATAAGCAAGTCACAGAAAGACAAAAACTGTATGATTCCACTTGTCTAAGGTACTTACTCTGTCAAAATCACAAAGTGGAAGGTACAACGGTGGTTGCCAGGTGCTGGTGTGGGGGGAGTGGAATGGGAGGTTATTGTTTAATGGTGTAGAGTTTCAGTTTCCCAAGATCAAAGAATTCTGGAGATAGATGGTACTATGTTCTCAATGCCACTGAACGATATGCTTAAAATGGTTAAGATGGTAAATTTCATGTTATGTGTATTTCACCATAATACAAAAATAGAGGCAAAAATAACGACTTTTTTACCCATACAAAGGCATAAGGACTCCATTTTAGATACAAAGACACAAATAGGTTAAACATAAAAGGATGGGAAACGGTAAACCATTGCTAACACTAACAAAAGAAAGTAGACTAGGTAAAGTTTTACACCAAAAAAATAGTACAACTTCGAGAAGGTTATTTTATAATAAGAAAGGGTTCAGTACATCAAGAGGATGTAACCATCATAAATTTTTATATACCTATTAACTGAGATTCGAATTATATGAAGCAAAAACTAATAGAACTACAAGGAGAAATAGAAAAATCTACAGTTACAGCCAGAGGTTCCAATACCTTTCTGCCAATACTTAATAAAATACATACACAGAAAATTAGCAAGAGTGTAGAAGTCTTGGGGCACCTGGGTGGCTCAGTCGTTAAGCCTCTGCCTTCGGCTCAGGTCATGATCCCAGGGTCCTGGGATTGAGCCCCTCATTGAGCTCTTTTCTCAGTGGGAAGCCTGCTTTTCCTTCTCCCTCTGCCAGCTGCTCTCCCTGCTTGTGCTCTTTCTCTCTCTGTCAAATAAACAAAATCAGATCTTAAAAAAATAGTAAACCTCTAATTGGATTTAAAAAAAAGATGGGGGTACAGTAATTTCTAATATCAGTAATGAGAGTATTTTTTTCCTGTTTTTTAAAGATTTATTTATTTATTCAAGAGAGAGAGAGAGCGGGGTAGGGAGGGGCAGAGGGAGAGGGAGAGGATCTCAAGCAGACTCCACACTGAGCATGGAGCCTGTCGCAGGGCTTAATCCTCCAACCCGGAGACCACGACTTAAGCTGAAACCAAGAGCTGGACACTCACCGACTGAGCCACCCAGGCGCCCCAGTAATGAGAGCATTAACATCACTACAGACTTTAGAGATATTAAAAAGATAATAAGAGAATCTCAGGACACCTGGGTGGCATAGTCGGTTGAGTGTCCAACTTTTGGTTTCGGCTCAGGTCATGGTCTCAGACTTAGGGGGGATCGAGCCCTGCGACAGGCTCTGTGCTCAGCGTGGAGTCTGCTTGAGATCCTCTCCCTCTCCCTCTACCCCTCCCCCCCACTCTCTCTCTCTCTCAAATTAATAAATACATCTTTAAAAAGATAAGAGAATCTTATGAACAACTCAATGTCAACACTTTCAATATTTTAGATGAAATGAACAAAATCCTTGAGAGTCACAAACTACCAAATCTCATCCAAGAAGAAGTAGATAACCTGAATTTCTCTATGTCTTTTAAAATAATTGAATTTGTAATTAAAAACATTCCCACAAAGAAAACTGCAGGCCCTGGTGCCTTTTAGTGAATTCTATCAAACATTAAAAAAAGAAATAACACCAATTTTACACACTTAGAAAATTGAAGAGGAGGGAATATTACCACCTCATCCTATGAGGTTAGCATTACCCTGATATCAAAACCAGAGAAAATCACTACAATAAAAGAAGACTATAGACCAATTCCTTCATGAATTATGTGTATTTTACTATAATAAAAAAATGAAGGCAAATAGACTTTTTCAAACATGCAAAAGCTATAGGCTAATATCCTCATGTTTAGATGCAAAAATTTTTAGCAAAATCTTAGGAAATTGAATCGAGTAACATTTAAAAAGGATAATATATCGTGACCAAGATGGTTTAACATTTGAAAATTAATCAATGCAATCGACCACATTCAAGAACTAGGCACAAAACCCTATATGATCACTTTCACTGACACAGAAAAAGCACTTGATAAAATTCAATATCCTTTCCTGATACAAAAAAATTCTCAACAAATTAGGCACAGAAGGGAACTTCTTTAACTTGAAAAACCTACAGCTGATATCACTTTGAATGGTGAAAGACTGAATACATTCCTCCTAAGATAAGGGAGAAGGCAAGGATGTCCACTCTCACTGCTACTGTTCAATTCTGTACTGGAGGTTGTAGCCAGTGGAATGGGGAAAAGAGAATAGGAAATGAGAAAGAGAGAGAAGAGGGAAGAAGGAGAAGAGAAGGAGGAAGAGGAGGAGGGGGGAGGGGGAAGAGAAAGGGAGAGGAAGGGCCAGGGAAAGGGTTGGGTGAAGGGGAGGGAAGGAAGAAAGAAAGAGAAAGAAAAAAAAAAGAAAGGGCATCTCTATTGGAAAATAAATAAAAATATCTTAATTTGCGGATGACATAATTGTCTATGTAGAAAATCTGATGGAATCTATAAAACAGCCACTAGAATTAAAAAGACTGGCAGGGTGGCAAGATACAAGATCAATACACAGAAATTAATTATATTTTTATATACTAGCAAGGAACGTTAAAAATTAAAATTAAAAATACCATTCGTACTAATATCAAAAAAATACTTAGGAATAAATTTGACAAAAGATGAGTGAGAGCTGAAGACTACAAAACGTTGCTAAGAGAAATAGAGAGCTATGCCTTGTTCACGGGTCAGAACACTCAGTATTTTCAAGATGTCTTCCCAAATTTATCTACAGGTCCAAAGCAATCCCAATCAAAATCCCTGCAGGCTTTTTTGTTGAAATTGACAGGCTAATTCTAAAATTCATTCAGAAGTGCAAAGGGGGAAGTGGAACAGCCAAAACAACTTTGCAAAAGACAAATTTAGGGATTAAGATGACCTGATTTCAAGGTTTGCAAAAAGCCACAGTAATCAAGAGAGGGCGGTACTGATGTAAAGATCAAGAGATGAATGGAACAGAATAGAGAACCCCGAAATGGGGCTCTCTCACCGTATATGTGGATAACTGACTTTTGACAGGAGGGCAAAGGTGGAGAAAAGATAGTTGTCTCAACAGATAGTGTTGAAACAATCGGATATCCATGTGCAAAAAATGAACTCTGATTTATACCCCTCATCGTGTACGAAATGTAACCTAGAATGGGTCATACACCTAGATGGAAAATACAAAGCCATACAAATCCCGAAAGAAACAGGAAAGAAAACACAGGAGACAAATTTTGAGCTTGCGTTCGGCAAAGATTTCTTAGAAATGACATCAAAACCCTAGAAGCAAGAAAATCAGTAAATTGGACTTCCTCAAAGTTAAAACGTCTGTTCTTTGAAAGACACTATTAGAGATAAAAAGACAAACTACAGAGTATGATAGAATGTTTCCAATCACATATCTGATAAAGGCTTTGCTTCTAGAATATATAAAGAACTTTCAAAATTTAATAATAAGAACACAAATAAACCAATAGAAAACGCAGATGATTTGAAGAAGCACTTTACCAAAGAAGACACACGGCAAATAATCATGTGAAAAAATGCCCCGCGTTGCTAGGCATCAAGGAAATGCAATTTAATGCCACAATAAGTTACCACTAATCACCTATTAAAATGGTTAAAAGGGGGCGCCTGGGAGGCTCAGTCGGTTAAGCGACCGACTCTCGGTTTCCGCCCAGGTCGTGATCTCAGGGTCCTGAGATCGACCCCTGCTTTGGGCTCTGCGCTCAGCGCGGAGTCTGCCAGAGATTCTCTCTCCCTCGCCTTCTGCCCCTCCCCCGACTTGTGCACATGCTCTCTCTCTCTCTAAAAATAGAGAAAATCTTTGAAATATAAAATAAAATAAAATAAAATAAAATAAAATAAAATAGTTAAAATGAGCAAGACTGACCATACCAAGTGCTGGTGAGGATGCCATTAAACCAGGATACTTGTTACCCTGCCGATTCAAAAGAGTTCAGCGGTTTCTTAAAAATTTTAACATGCACCTGTTGTACCATCCAGCTGTTCGACTCCTAGGGAAATAAAAGCACGTGTCCATCCAGAAACGTGTACATAAACGTGTGTAGCAGCTTTACGTTTAATAGCAGCAGACGGGCAACAGCCCAGATGCCCGCAGGTGGATATACAAGGTGGTATGGCCACACGACAGGGTAACACTTAGCCAGAGAAAGAAGTGAGCTACTGATCGGCACGACGACAGGTGAATCTCAAATCATTATGCCGAGTGAATGAAGCCCGGCACAGAAAGAGTGTATNAGTGACAAGGGCCATATGAGTCAATGTATATAAAACTCTAGAAACTGTAAACTCATCCATGGAGACAGAAAGCCGATCAGGAAATTTCGGGGAGCGATGGATAGGCTCAATACCTTGACTGTGGTGATGGTTTCAGAGCTGCTTATGCGGGTCCAAACTTAGCCCAATCTGCTCCTCAAATGTGTGTGATTTATTGCGTCTCAGTTACTCAGTTAATAAAGCTGTTTTTTTTTTTTTTTTAAAAAGGAAGGTAGTGAGGGAGAAGGGATGGGAACGTGTTGCTGGCGGAGGTTACAGAGGCCTGGAGAGGAGGACGGGAGGGGTTCTAAGAAGCGAGAAGGTTCTGCATGGCTGGAGAACATGGCAGGAAGTTGAGAGTAGGGAGACATGAAGCTGATTATTGGTCCCTTGTGATGTGCTTATAATTTGTTTTGTGCCTCCTTCAGGATCTCTGGGAAACTTTGGACAGTGCCCAGGCCTGCCCCACTGCGATCCTGTTTTTTCTGTTTCTTGCAGTCTCCCGTGACACCCAGCCATTCCATGAAGATGTTCAAGTGAGCCCGCTCCTGGGGCCGGGGCTCAGAATAGTTAGGCAGGGCCTGATGGAGAGGATGGGAGGTGCCCAGTATCATGAGTTCAGAGGCTGGAGGGGGTGACCTGGGGATGGACAGGGAGATGGGCCCCAGACCATGTCCCAGAGTTGTTTCAGAGACTCCTTCCTAGCCCAGTGGGGATCTGCATCAGTTCACAAAAGCCAATGTGCAGAGGATTTGTATAATCAAGTCTGGTTTGCTGAATGAATTGTCAGACCCACATCGGTCTCGCAGAGTTCTCTGCAGCTGTGTCAAGTGCAAGGCTGGGTGGGGAGGCAGAGCACTGGGCAAGCAGAGTTTGAGACAGTCCTTGCATTTGCATGAGAAGCGGTCATGGCAGGGCAAAGAGTAGAACAGGGGAACTAAAACTTCCAGAACATCCCTCAGTAGCTAGGTCAGCTGATCATTTTGGGGGCTGATCTTCCCCAACCTGCTTTTTGTGAATCAGCCTGCTGCCCCTGGGAGGAACCAACAAATATTGATGTGATGTGATCCCGTGGGCAGGGTTGTGAGTGGGGTGTTGTCTGGAATCCACTGGGGGCCTAGGCTGTAGCTGGGGCTGCCTGATGAAGGAAGAGAGGGGGAAAAGGCCAAGCAGGATCTTGCATGGGACAGGGAAGACAAGAAAAGTCAATATTCAATATGATCAGCAAATGAGATGGTCTAAGAATGAATGACAATGGGGTCACATAAAAGATGAGATGGGGGTTCAGCTGGGCTACAGGGGCAGCAGGTGTCTGTGAAAGTCTTTTTGGGGAGACAGGATTGACATGGGCCTACAAGATGAATTAAGATTTGGATGAGGACAGGAAAGAAGGATATTCCAGGTGGAGGGAAAGACCCCGAGCTGCGGGTAAGAAATGAGCCGCACAATGACCAGCATGTTCTGTATCATGTCAGTATCAGGTAGAACTCACTTCCAAACGATCCTGCATAATATTAAAACCACCCCTTGATAAACGGTATGCAGCCAGGTTGGAAATGCCAACAGTGGTTGAGATTATGGGTGATAGGGTTTGCATGTTTGTTAATGTGTTTTCTAGTGATTTTTCCACCACGAGTGTATATTACTTGTGTATTTCAAAAATGTTCTGAATCTGGAAACTGACAAACCTAACCTGTTTCCCTTCAGGGCCAGACCTTTCTGCGACAGTTGCTGGAGGACAGGTCCGCTTTCCCCGCGAGAGGGAAGCCCAGGGGTGTCCGGCCTCCATCCATCTGTGAGGCTTCCCAGGAGCCTCACATGCTCCTACGAGGCCATAGGCTTGACTGGACGTAGGCCAGCGGCAGGAGAACCTGCTCTGGCTGGCATCGCAAGGTGCCAGGCGCACCTGAGCAGCCGGGCAGGTGTGACAGATGCCCTGGACCACATGGAGCTGGCTATGCCTTGTGCACACACCACCGTCCCATCCCACCGCCCCTCTCCAAACCTCCCTCTGCTTCCCGGCTAGCTCAGGTGTGGTGCATCTGTGGCCCATTGGCAGCTTTCTTGCCCGCAGTGCTAGGGAGCTGTCAGGTTAAAAGCTGGCTTGCTCGATTTGATCCCACATGTGAGCTGTTTTATTTCCCTCTCTCTCCCTTACATGGCTTCGGTGTGCTTTTATAAATATTTCACTAGCCTTGCTAAAGTCTATTTCATCTCTCTCTTAAATTTATTAAATATAAATGCAGCAACAACTCCAGCATAAGTCTCTCTTTGCTGTCAAAATCTCAGGCTCCCGTGGAAGTAAATATAATTTGCTTTGTTTACTCTGGGTAATTTGGAGCCCTATCTTCTGCATCAGCACCGCCCGTGCCCCCCAAATCTCCCTGCTTTCATTACTAGGGGTCTGCCACATCCTCATGTGGGGCACAGGGATCCAGTGCCCAGTCTGAAGATGGCACGACAAAGCACCAGCCGGGGCTGTTCTCTGAGACTCGCCCAGCCAGAAACCCTTGGCTCCTTGGTCTCCCGAAGGCACCCCCGATGGGTAAAGGGGCACCTGTACTCATCACCTCAGATCCGTGCAGGCCCCGAAGCCTGTCTGAGTCGTGCTTTGTCCCTTGCCTCTCTTGGAGAACAGGCCCATCAGCACAGCTGGTGACCTGGCCAAAAGAGACGCAGACGGCTGTGAAATTGTTGAGGGCATTGACATCCTTCCCACCCGCCCCCCGCCCCAGACCTGCAGTCAACAGAACCAGGGGCAAGGCAGGAATTCTGGTCCCCAAAAGCAGACCGTGAGCACCACCCCCCAGCCCCCTGCCACTTCCTTTGTTCTTTGTTAATTGCAAAATAAACACAACCCTGCCCACCGACTGTGGAGAGAGATTTCTGCCAACCGGGGCAACCAGCAGGCAGTGCAGAGGCCGCCTTGGGTTCTGGCGGCTTTCGCACTCCACTGGCCGCCTGTGATTTCCTGGAGGACGCCAGGACCTTGGAGGATCACAGTGTCAGAGGGGGGAAGCGCCCAGTTTGGGGCTTGCAAAGTCAGGTGGTCCCCAAGGCCGGCGGTGAGGGGAAGGAGTGAAAGGGGAGGCCGAGATGGAGACACAGGCATGCTTTATTTGCATGTGGAATCAGTGAGAAGAGTTTCTTCTTTCACAAAGAACTGGGCCTCTTTCACAAGGACATGTGCCTTTCCCCGTTTTTATTTCTGAGTAAAAACGGCCCTGTCAGTCTATCCTGCTTTTCTCTATTTTTGTAGCGACATCGATGCAGAAAGAATTGCATTTCCTTTGCCTGTAAGTCGGAGGGCAAAGCTTGGCCCAAAACCCTGCTCCTAACTCATAGCCTAGAACCTTCCACCAAACTTGCCGAGATGAAAGCACGTTCTGATGACTCAAGGTGGCAGCTCTGGGATCTCAGATCTGTGTAATACCCTCCATAGCTTCAGAACACGAGCTCTCCCTGTATTTGCACCCTGTGGGGTCTCTGGGGCTATCTTGCAGACTCATGAAGGGTGCCGTGAGCTTTTCTGCCTCCGTGTCCCATTTAGGGACATCAGGGTGAGAGAATTTTTACCCCGGGTGGTGACAGGAGCATGTTTTGGGGGCGGATTTAAGACTTCCTCCGTATTATATCAACATATCAAAATCAGCTTAGGTTGAATGAAATTATTTTGTATAGTTACTTTGCTTTAAAAATGTTAGAAGGGTCTGAGAGTCTTATTTTTGACATTATTAGATTATTTGTCATTTTGATTTCATAATTCTCTTTTCATGTTTTAGTCAATACCCTAGTTTTGTTTGTTTGTTGCTCACGCATGTTTAATGGCCCCTGAAAAATCCGTAGACTCCACTGTTTACCCCAGGGTAAAGCAAGCTGAGCCCACGGGTCTGGGCTGCGAGAGCCGGAGAGAGGGGTTTCAGGGTGGGTGCGAGGAAGCCAGTCGACCTGGAAAAGCCATCACCCCCCTTCATCCTGCCTTCCTCGGGATGTCTCCGGGGAAGAGCGCCCCTGGCAGACCCCCGCCAGCCTCCCCTCCCCGGCGGCGTGGGCGGCTGCGCGTCCCCCGAAGGTAAATGACATGGGCCGTGGCGGGCTCTCTGTGTCAACTGCATGATGGCTTTCAGTCGTGGGGCTGGTGGCTTCCTGCCTCACCGTTGGGAGCAAGGCTATTTCAGGATCTCGCTGCTTCCCTTCTGTTCCAGGGAGGGAAGGATGGAGGGCAGGCAGCGGAGGAAGGCGGGGCCAGTGCGTCTCCTTCCGCCAGGTGTTTCAGAGGCAAACTTTTCTTCTCCTGTTTCTGCTGCCCACTGCTGGTGGAAGGGGCTTGTTGCATTAGCATAACTTTCTCTGATAGGCTTTTTATTCACTTTTTTGGAGGAAAAGATGAAAAAACCCCAGTCACATGCTACTCCAGGTTAGGAAAGTGGCCTTTTTAGGCAAAATCGCCGGTACATTTTACCGAGTAAAATGTAGCTTGAAGACCCTGTAAATTATTAGAATCTAGTAGGTCCTGAGAATTTAATGAATTTTGTTTCTTGGGCGTTTTAGCTGTGGCTTGCCTTTCTCTGGGGTGGTGGGAGCCAAGGAAGGGTGACAGCGTGAATAAAGGCTCCTCTGTCCGTCTGTCTTTCTGTCGCTCTGTCTGGCTGAGCTCACTTAGCTGAATTTGGGTAAGACAGCTAGCTGTAGATACCAGTCAATTCTATTGTACTCCCGCAGGATACTTCTATTTTGTCAAAATACTCTCCCACCCGCCAATCCCTGGGAGGTCGGAAGGCGCGGAGCTGAGATCTCTATGTTTCCTATGAGGACACTGAGGCAGGGGAAGGGCAGTCATTTGCCAGGTTGCACACAGAGTCCCTGGGCCCTGAGGTGGTGTCTCTGGCCCCCTGTGTGGGCTCCTTCCACTGTCCTGTACCACCCCTGGTTTGGATCCCCAGTTCCCTGCGTAGGAGGCCTGGGAAGGGCCCAGACTGGGGTCCCCCCCAGCTGTGGCTCCAGGGACTTTTAATGGGTTAGGGCAGTGGTGGTTCTCCCGTGGGAGCGGCTTTGCCTCTCGGGGGACATTTGGCAATGTCTGGGAACATTCTTGGTTGTCACAACTGGGGGTTGCTACTGGCATCTAGTGGGTACATGCCGTTAAACATCCTTCGACACACGGACCAAGGCCCTCCTCCTCCACCACCAAGAACCTTGGGCCCAGAGTATCAGGTGGAGGAACTCCGGGTGGAGGTAATGAACTCCACTGCACCGCCAGCTCCCTGCATCAGCCCTCAGACATGGGCTCCTCCAGGGATGGCTGTCCGTGCGTGAAGGGTCTCTCAGTGGAGGGCAGGACCAGGAGCGGCTCCGTGGAGAGCAGGGCCAACTGTCTCCCAGCTGCCCCCACGTGCTTCAGCTGCGGAGGCATGGGCGCCAGGGCATCCGTCACAAGGGGCTTGAGCCCTGGTGCAGGTGGGCTCAGAGCAGAGCCACAGTGCCTCCCTCATTGTGGCATGGGGAGTCCCTGGAGTCCCGGGTCGAACCCCAGCCCTTAAATTCCCTGCAGAGTGGGAGTGAGCTTTTCTCAACCCTGAAAGTCACAAACTGGCAACACCCTACATGTTTTCCGTAGAGGCCACAGCACCAAAATATTTTTTTTAAGATTTTATTTTTAAGCAATCTCTGCACCCAACCTGGGGCTCGAACTCACAACCTCAAGACCAAGAGTTGCATGCTCTACTGACTGAGCCAGCCAGGCACCTTGAAAATATTTTTAATTAGTCGCCACCATTCTTGTATGTTCCCACCTTCCCCAGTCCTCCCTAGCAGACCGAGCGCTGGGTTTTGCCTCTTCAGTGATCTCAGAGCTGTGGCCTTTAAGGAAAATCTCAAAAATCACAGCGAACGCTTCTCAATGAAAACCAACAGGAACCAATCTGCCCTTTGTTCCCAGACGTCCCCGCCCTTCTGGCTGTCTCCGAGGCTGCAGGCGCGAGCTGTCCCTGCTCAGCCACGCGTCTCCCTCCCTCTCCAAGTGGTCTTTGGTTTTCGTGGGCGACTCCATTGTTAGGAGCAGGCCGACCACGGGACGAGGATGGCTGATGGGTGTCTGAGTGCGTTTGCGATCGCGCGAGGTAACAGCTTCATTCCTCAGCGATGAGTGACCCATATTTCCTAACGTGATTTCCCTGCTGTAACTCAAATTGAGTTCATGTTATTCTAATGATATCAGTTGACCTTGAGAATTAGACCAAGAAGCCTGGGGTTATTCTTCCAACTTCCACTGCAGATTCTCGTGATGTGTTTGGAAACACAATCTGCTTCGCTTTGCCCTGAAGTAGGTACGGGGACAAATAGAAAACAAAGATCCTGAGCTGCTCTGATTTGCAGGAAATGCATCTGGGCCATTTCAGTGCATGGGGTGGCGGAGTCCTTCAGGGTAAAGGGGGGCTCCTTCACATCGTGGGCTAGTCCTTCAGATCATGGGGGCTCCTTCAGACCCTAGGGCACTCCTTCAGATCATGGGGGGCTCCTTCTCTCTCAGTCCTGCTCCTGCCACTGTGTGCGGCTGGCATTCTCCCTGCACCCATGTACTGCCAGCTAAAGACCAAGATTGGGCCTCCTTGCCCCTCCTCTTCTCCAGGTCCCTGGATCTTCCTTGCTGGGATGAGCCCTCAGCTAGGTCCTTTCGCTGCTCCCAACCCCCACCTGGCCAGGTCAATCCCCCGAAACCAGAGTGGGTGTCCTGCCATTTCTCTGGCTCCTTCACTAGCTCCCCATGGCCTGTTAGTAAAGCCCAAACTCCTTACCTGGCATTCAAGGCCCTTAATTCCAGGTCATCCACCTCTCCAGTCCTTCCTGCCAGTCCCTCCCAGAAGCACAGGGCGCAGAACATCTGCGTTCCTTGGTCTGCACCATGTTTTTATACCTCTGTGCCTTTGCTCACCTGTCTTCTCCTCCTGAGACACTCCTGACCACCTTGCTCATCGTATCTGGACAAACCCAAATCTTGCTCCTTCTGCGTTTGCTTGTTTATGCAATCTTTCTGGAACCCTGACTCTCTTCTGGATATTGGGATTAAACTGGGGAAGAGAGCCAGTAACTAAGAATGCAGATTTAGGAAAAAATAGCAATGAAATCTCCAACGTGATAAGCTTTGGAGGGAAATAGTGTGAAGTTCTGGAGCCCTTGGGGGCTCCTGCACTGAGGGGGCTCAGGAAATGCCTGTGAATGAGGTTTGGGATGAGAGCAGAAGGATCAGAAGGGAGCAGCCCTGCAGAAACATGATGGAGCCCAGGCCCACAGTCCTGGGAGGGAAAGGGCAAGATTGTTCTAGAAAGAGCCGAAAAGGGCAGTTCTGTGTCTTGAGGTGGGAGGATCTGCCCAGGGGGCACCTGAGTCCCTGAAGATGGGCTGTGTTCTTGGCAAGTTACCTAACTTCTCCTTGTCTCAGTTTCCTCATCTGTAAGATAGGGACATGTTATAAGGAGTAAGCCAGTTCCTATTTATGTGTGTGTGTTCATTCACACACAGGAACTTTGACCTGTTTTATGTAGGTTTTCATTTTTTTCAAATTGTAACAGAACAAAATACAATTGGAAGCCAGTAAGCACTAGTTCATAGAATGGAATGGAATGGAATGGAATGGAATGGAATAGAATAGAATAGAATAGAATAGAATAGAATAGGATAGAATAGAATAGAAAGCATGGATGACCTTTGGAAAAGCTGAGTTGAGCTGCCCTTCCTGAGTCCCAGGCTCACTCTCTGGGTGGTGAGAGGGTGCGGGTCTTCCCTGGAATTTCCCCGACTTTACCCCCAGTGTCCCTCGCTGGGGCGGGGGGAGGTCAGAACACCTGGAATGTGTCCCCTCCTCCAGGGACCGCCGAGCCCCCACTTGGGGAAGGGATAGAGCAGCTGCACCAGGGCTGGTGGGGTGTGTGAGATAAGCCAGGATACAATGTGGCTACAAGCTTTGCCCTCATGCAGGGGGAATGTGACACGAAGCACGCAGAGCTGGCAACCCCGTGTCCCCCAGGGGGTCCGCTCTTTTGGGAACAGCACCTCTCCAGCACAGAGGAGGAGGAAGAAGCAGCTGACGGGGATGAAGGGAGATACTCCATCGTCAGGGGGAGAGATGAGATGAGGCCCCTGGGGGGAGAGAGAACAGAGTCCACAGGAGACAGAAATAAATCAGGGGAGACAGGGACACACAGGGATGGAGAGACAAAGAGATGGAGAGACTGGGAGACACACAGGGAGAGGCAGACAGAGAGACAGAGACAGCCGAACAGGAACAGACTGAGAATAAAAGACCTAGAGACACAGAAAGGGACAGACAGGAGGAAAGAACTAGAGACAGAGGCGGACCCGGGGAGAGGAGGCCAGGGTGAGAGAGAATAAAAGGCCCGCCTGCTTCCAAGGCTGGGGCTGGGAAAGTTCCCTCTGTTGCTGCCACACCCGGCGCCCTGCCCCCTGCACGCTCACATCTGTGCCCATACGCACACACACTCACCGTGTCGAGTCACATTCCTGTCCCCCACGCTCAGGATCATCTCCCTCGTTTCCTGTCCTCCTTTGTGCCGTGTGCATTGGAAACTGTCGTGCTGCGAGTCTGGGGAGCACATGCTGTTTCCTCAACGCCGCTTTGCATTTCTCGGTTTGATTTTAGGGAACCACGTGAACTTGGGTCCTGGAGTCTCTGTGCCCTCACCGCTGCCCCCTGGGCTGGGTTTGCATGCGACCGCGTGGCTGGGGCGTCCTCTGCGGGCCCGTGGGGCCAGCTCAGCCGCCACCGCCGCCACCATTTCTCTCCCTGTTCCAGCTCCCGGAATTATTGCGGCAGATTTAGCCTGAGGCTGGTTCCACGGGAGCCTAGAAGCCGGGGTGTCGCGGTGAGGCTCGGCCGGATGAAATGTGGAGGCTCTCCTTAAGATCAAACCTGGGGATCGGCCCTTTCTCTAGCTTTCTGGGTTGCCTGGGCCCCTCTGCGACCTCTTACACACCCCCACCCTGACCCCTGACGCTGTCCCCTGGGGCACTGGGATGCAGGGGGTGAGGGGGTTGTGGCGTGCACTTTGCTAGCTCCAGGCTGGCCTCTCTGCAAGGCTCAGAAGTGTCAGATCTGGGGGAAATCTGATCACAATAGTGATGGCCGAAGTGGACGAGTCTCACTGGATGCAAAGTGCTCTGCCTGCATCATTTTATTGGCCCCACAACCCCGTGAGTACCCGTGAGACCGGTACTATGGCTATCCCCATTTTACAGATGCAAAAACTGAGGTTAGAAAACTGAGGGCTTTCCTCAAAGTTACCTGGCTCTGATTCTAAAACCTACACTCCTAAACGGTCTGTGTTGAAATGATTTGTGTTTCCGTTGGGGGTTTCTTTTCTCAGCGAATATGGGCAGAAAGATCTAGAAGCCTGTCACCAAAGGGCGGCACAGCCTCATGTGCACCCGGTTCCAGCAGCAGGCTGCTCGTGAACAGTGTGCTTGTGCAAAGTGTGTTCACAGCTGTTACCTCATTTGATCCCCATGAAATGCCTGTGAAGCAGGTCGGGGTAATCCCTTGGAAAGATGGGGAGGCTGAGGCCCAGAAAGACCCACCCTCTGGGTGCAAGGACAAGCCTGAGCCTGAAAAGAAGCTTTTAAAAAAAAATTGTTTTAGAGAAGGAGAGAGAGCAAGCGAGCACATGCGTGTGCAGTGGGGAGGGGCAGAGGGAGAGGGAGAGAATCTTAAGCAGTCTCTGCTGAGCTTGGAGCCCCTCGAGGGGCTTGATCTCATGACCCTGAGATCAAGACCTGAGCCAAAACCAAGAGTTGGATGCTTGAAGCGACTGAGCCACACAGGCGCCCCTGAAAAGAAGCTTCTGTGTCCAAACTTCTGGGAGATGTTTCCCTCCATGCTGTGGCAGCTCTCTGCCCAACAAAAACCTTTGTCGGTGTTTGTTTTTGTTCTTGTTTTTGTATTTTTAAGAGCCTATTTCTAAGAATCTCAACCGGCTCATGCTGGGGCTGGGCCTGACGTCAGGCCGGCTGCAGGCCTCCGTGGTGATGGTGGGGACTGCGTTTGGACTGGACGGAAGCGCCTTTCCTCTCCCCGGCAAGCTGCAGGCTCTGTGAGGGCAAACGTGTGTGTCTTGTTCAATAAACGTTCTGCTTGGGGCTTGGGGCTTGGGGCGGGCTGTCCTCTGCTGGAATCAGTCCCCTCCACCCTTCCCGTCTCACCTAGTTCAGTGCGTGTCCTGGGCCCTGATGTACACGAGACCCCACGAGAAGCTCCCCTCTCGTCCTGATCTTTCCCTTCACATCTGACGCGTGTTCAGGGATACACGTATGTGATCATCTGTTTCGTATCTGGATCTCTGGCCAAAGTCTGGCCGGTGAGGTCAGGGGCCATGGTGTGTCCTGCCGTGGAACCCTCCTGGACAGGGTCTGGCCATCGTGGATGCTCGGTAAGGACTCACTGGCCTGATGAACCACAGTCCCTCTGGCCAGAGCTGTGCCACCAGCGAGCGGAAGTGGGCGAAGGTGGGGGAGAGGAGTCAATGGGAGCCACGTGTTAGAGCCCCATGGAGGACACTGAGCCCAGGGGCAGCCACAGTTCTGAAAAGACGTTGTTGCAGATTTCTAGTGGTGGGATCATTTTTATTTATTTATCTTTAAAGATTTTATTTTTTTATTTGAGTGACAGCGAGAGAGCCCAAGCAGGGGGAGCGGCAGGCAGAGGGAGAAGCAGACGCCCCACCGAGCAGGGAGCCTGACATGGGGCTCAGTACCAAGACCCTGGGATCATGACCCAAGCCAAACGCAGGCGCTTAACCGACTGAGCCACCCAGGTACCCGGTGGAATCATTTGTAAAGAAGGAAATAAAGACGTTTGGCGAGGGAACCATAGCTGTTTAATCTGACTCCACTTTGGTTTTACCTAAATCTTGTCCTGGGGCCACACTCAACCCTGGCCCCGCTCTAGGACGTTCTATTTCATAAAGACCCGGGTGAAAGAAACCCTTCAATCCTGTCCTATGTCTCCTACAATAAAATCCAGGTTCTTACCGGGACTGGTGATCTGTCCCTGACCCCACTGACACCCTCTTTGTTTTTAAGTTTTTATGTAAACTGCAGTTAGTTAACACACAGTGTAATGTTAGTTTCAGGTGTGCAATATAGTGATTCAGCACTTCCACACGAGACCCAGTGCTCATCGCAAGTGCTCCTTCATCCCCGTCACCTAGTTCCCCCCATCCCCCACCCACCTGCCCTCCTGTAACCATCAGTTTGTTCTCTAAACTTAAGAGTCTGTATCTTGGTTTGCCTCCCTCTCTCTTTTTCCCTATGATCATTTGTTTTGTTTCTTAAATTCCACATATGGGTGAAATCATATGACATTTGTCTTTCTCTGAACAACTTATTTCATTTAGCATTATACTCTCTAGCTCCATCCATGTCATTACCAAGGACAATATTTCATTCTTTTTTGTGGCTGAGTAATATTCCATTATATATATTATATATATATATACATATATATGTATATATTATATATATACATACACCCCCCCACATCTTCTTTATCCATTCATCAATCGATGGATGCTTGGGCTGTTTCCATAATTTGACTATTGTAGATACTGCTGCTATAAACATTGGGATGTTTGTATCCCTTTGAATTAGTATTTTTGTATTCTTTTTATTCTTTGGGTAAATACCCAGTAGGGCAACTGCTGGGTTGTAGGGTAGCTCTATTTTTAACTTTTTGAGGAACCTCCATACTGTTTTCCACAGTGGCTGCACCAGCTTGCATTCTGACCAACAGTGCAAGAGGGTCCCCCTTTCTCCACATCTTCACCAACACCTGTTGTTTCCTGTGTTGTTGATTTTAGCCATTCTGACAGGTGTGGGGTGATATCTCACTGTAACTTTGATTTGCATTTTCCTGATGGTGAGTGAAGTTGAGCACCTTTTCATGACCATGAACACCCTCTTATGGCCCTGCACCCATGCCACTCCAGCCAAAGGAGTCTACTCTCTGTTTCTCAAATATGTGAAGTGTGTTCCTGCCTCAGGGCCTTTGCACTTGCTGTTCCCTCCACCCCAGGTCTTTGCTCGGCTGCTCCTTTTTATTATGTAGGTCTCAGCTCACATCTTACTTCCTAAGAGGGGTTTCTCTGACCACCCAAAGTAGAGTAACTTTTACTCCACTCCCACCACACATCCTTCTATCCTGTCTCCCCATTTATTGTTTACACTGCTATCTAGAACTTGGCTTATTTATTTATTTATTTATTTATTTATTTATTTATTTATTTCCTTCCTTACTTTTTTTTCTCCCGTGAGACTACAAGCATCATGAAGGCTGCTAGCTCCTGCATCCTTGGAGCCTAGGAAAATGTCTGGCACATAGTAAGTGCTCCGTCCTACATTTGTATGATGAGAACAAATGAATGGACAAGATCTGATTCTAAGGAGGCCACAGAAGATAGCAGGGTGGAGAACAGGTTTGGCCTCAGGCAGGATGCACCTGCTGGTGGATTTGGCATCACTCTCTCCTGGTGGAAACCGGAGGGTCCCTCTCTTTCGCTCGGCACCCCTCTTTGAGCTTCTCTTGTCACCTGTGGGAGATGAGTCCCACAAGAAACAGTGGTTAGGGGTTACCACTCATGGGGTCACGCACAGAGTGGAAGTCCGAGCTGGAGGTTCCACTGACCTGGTGAGATCTCTCCGAGAGCAGCCCTGCTGGGGGCACCGGTGCTCGGCAGCCTATTAGCAGGCCCCGCACTGGAGTAAACCGTGCAACCGGCTCCAAATGAGGTCCTTTGCAAGGGTTCCCCAAATGGGCAGTGAACCCGGGCTCAAGTAGTCCTCAGCCTTGTAAGCTCTTGTCACTGTAAATAGTCACCTGCCAGGCCGTGAGCCCCTGTGGGAGGTGAGGTCCTGGGGGGTATAAAGATGGGAGGGCAGGATTCCTGCCCTTGAGAGGCAGTTATAAAACAGCAGGACAAAAATAGAATATCCACGCTGGCAAATGTGTCTACAAGAAAATGAACTGGAAGGATAGACATCGAGACGTTTTCGTGACAGGTGACTGTCTGTGCTTACCTACGTACTATAATGTGACCAAGCATTATTTACATTATCGGAGAAAGGTTTCATTTGTTTTCATATAGCACGGCCTGTGGTACAACGCAGCGTATGTCCCCTCCTAAAAGACTGGCCACAGCAAATGTACTGTGAACCAAGAGCTCAGAGGAGGGGTCTTAAGTGGGTGGCAGGCGCCCGGGAAGGTTTGCAAGGAGGTGGGCTCGAGGCAGGCTCGGATGGAGGAAGAGGCTTTGGGCAGAGTGGGAAGAGTGTCAGGAGGGCGAAAAGCAGAGTCGTGGGGTATGTGTCTGTGTCCGAGCCCCGTGTACACGCTGGGCTGACCGGAGCAGGAGGCTGGAGCTGGACAAGGGCTGGGCCGAGGGCTTTCTGTTGTCTGCACATCAGCCGAGTTTTTATTTGCCTGAATTTCCCCTTAAATGGTGAGCATCTTGGGGAAAAGAACCTGATTTTGACATTGAATCCTTAGCGCAAGTCAGAGAGTAGGGCCAATAAATATCTCACACAGATGAATGAAAACTAGCAAAGGAGCTGATTCCCGTCGAACGGCTCGTTAGCAGCTGCTGGCTGACTGAGATCAACCAGTTCAACCCCATCCTGACCCAGTGGTGAGGAAAGGCACAATCTGAGTGCCGGTAGCTGGCTCTGGGCAGCCTGACACCTGGTTTGACGGGACTGATTAGATACTTTGGCATCCAGTCTGGGTTGTCCTCACGATGCCAAAACAGTCGATCACTTCAGCCGAGAAAGAAAACAGGACGGCCAAGTCCGTCTGCAGGGCTGTGTGGACTGGACGGCGCGGGCCACTGACTTTCAGCTGCCTGTGCTGGGCATCGCACACGGCACAGGTGAGACGAGTGCATTATGCCACTGCCTTTTCTCCGGTAGAAACGGAGAGTGGTTCTCCCACGAGAACCAGTGCTAGGCTGCAGGGTGCCTCAGGGTGCCCCCGACATCTTTCTGGGAACTCCCCCTGCAGCATCCGTAGCAACAGCCCCCCTTGCAGGTAAGGAGCCAAGGGTCGGAGAGGTCCATCATATGATGGTGTGGGTCCAGCTGAGACTTGAGTTGCCTCTTTAGACTCCAAGTTCTAGGTCCTTCCATCAAACCCATGTCTTGGGGGCCAAAGTGTTAGAAGAAAGATCTGGTTAGATGTTAGGCTAAAATGTGGGGCAAGTCTGAATGACCGATCAATCCGTCCCTGACCGGGGTCATCAGATGTTTTCTGTGCTTGTACATGTGTTCGGTGAAGTGGTGGACGGCAAGGTCTCTGGGGGCGGACCACCTGGGCGGGAATCCCAGTTCACCCATTTAGAAGCTGTGTGGCCAGGGGAGATTGACCTAACCTCCCTGTGCTTTAGTTTCCTAACATGTAGAAAGGGACGGACCATAGACTATGCAATAGATCGTGGTCAGGATTCAGTGAAACTGGCCACACAGTGCTGCCCACGGCCAGCTCTCCATGCGTGTGGCTCTGACGTGGAGCCAGGCACCGTGCGTGCGTGGGGGATGTAACCCCAGGGGCGTCCACCGGCAGAGGACAGGGCTTGGGTGGGAAGGAGGACTCACGCATGTGCTGAGCCTTCTCCGGCCACTTGTGCATGTGGTCACAGCTGCCAGCAGCCACGTGGGTGAGGATGCTCACGAGGATTGGTTATAGTGGTTATGACAGGATTGCGGGATGCTGTGCGTTGCTCTTTGACCCGCAGGAACGATGACCTGCGGTATGCAAAGCGTGGTCAGTGGAGACAGAAACAGGTTCCCAGATTTGCCGAAAATGAGACATTGTAGAAAATGGTTATTTTTGTATTCACTCGCTCAGACATACATTTAAGAAGCTCCGCATGGTATTTGCCATGTGACAGACATGTCATAAATGCCAGGACATCAGAGGAAGCTCATCGTCTGAAAGGAGAGAAAGGCGTTAGGCATTTAAGCAGCCTTCGGTGAGGTGAGCACGATGTGGAGATTTGCATAGGGAGGATGTGTGTCTAATCCAGTGTTTGTGTGTTTCCGTGTGTGTGTGTGTGTGTGTGTGTGTGTGTGTGTAGTGGTGAGGTAGGGCTTCCTGGAGGAGAGAACATCTGTGCTGAGAGCTAAAGAGCAAGTAGGACTTGCCCAGGGTACCGGGAGAAGGGTATTGGCAAAAACACAGTCCGGATAGAGGGCTCAGCAGCAGTGGAGGCAATGGGACAATGGACAATGGGACAAGGGTCCCGGCACGAGCAGGTGTGTACAGTGGGACCAGCGGGGGGAGCTGAGGGGTTGGTCGGGGCCCCACCATGGGGACCTTGTGAGTCTCGGTGAGGGGTTTGGATTGTGTCACGGACGATGGGGAACCTTGGCAGCTACGAGCAGACCAACCTGGCCAGATGTATATGTTTGCTAGATCTCAAATGCCAAACTGAGCTATGGTCTGGGCTGAGTGACAGAAGATGGGAGTGGGGAAATGAGACTGGAAGGGACAGTAAAGGTTACCGGAGGCTGTGGTCTCTGATATCCAGGGAACGGTGGTTGGTGGCTGGAACCAACGAAGTGGCAGCAGAATGAGTGGAAGGGAGGAGGGGATAGACTGGGGACATCAATGTACTGACTCTGGTGCTCAAACGCTGGGACATCCCGAGGAAGAGTGTGGAGTTAAGGACTGCCTGGGGATTTCACGGACAGAGGAGCCACCAGTGGAGAACCATTGTGCACGGAGGGGGTAGGTTATGGAACCTGAGAAGCATCTGCTGCCATATACCCAGCAGATGACTAGCTTCTGAGCAAGTGACCGAGCTTGAGTGATAGGTCCGGGCTGATGGACCTGAGAGTCTTTGCAGAGATAGTGAAACCTGGGGGCACAGTGAGCGAGACGCACAGCAGGCCAAACACAGAACCATGGGGCAGAGGAAGAGGGAAGAAGAGCCTAAGATCGGTGGGCGGAAAACGGGGAGAACGTGGTGCTATGGAAGCCGGGGGAGTTCTGCACCAGTCAGGATGTGCTCTGTTATGCTGCTGTAACGGACGACCTCCCGGGTCTCAGCCTTCACCACAGACATTTATAGCGTAACCATCTCAGGTCAGCTACTGCCCTCTGCCAAGACCCAGGCTGATGGTGCAGCCGTCCCTGCCACCACACCCATCTCACAGCAGAGGTAACAGGGGACATGGTAACCAGGCTCCACCTCTGGAAGTTTTCACTCCAAAGCGGCAGATACCCTTCTGCTCACATTTCCGTGGCCAAAGCCAGGCCCAGGCCAAGCCTGAGGTCAACATGGCCAGCTAATATAATGCTCCCCAGAAAGGGGGCATGGATATTCTGAACAATTATGCCCTTGACCACAGATTATAGAGATTCGAGGAGAAAGGAGGGACAAACAGCTTGAAACACAGTCAAAACAGCCAGGACGACAAGGTCCGAGGAGCACCGTCCAGGTTTGGCAGGTCGTGGATGTCCATTGTCCTCCCCACGGTGGGGACAAGCAGGCAGCCAGGACAAAGGCAGCAAGTGAAAAGTGTTTTGAGAAATCTGCAATGTGAAGAAGGGTGGCCACAAAGGAGAGGAGTTTTGGTGATTTTCCTGATTCTGTGTTTTCTCTTAAACTGGACGCAGGCATGTGGCAGGTTGCCAAAGAGGCCACAGATTCTTCCCGGCTTTGTATCCACGCCCATCTGAAGTGTAGCTCCTCCCACAAGGCAGAGACTCTGTCTCTCGAATCAGCCTGGCCCTGTGACATCGTTCATCGGCAGGATAGGGGCAAACCTGACACAGGAACCCAGAAAGGACTTGCCTTCCCCCTGCTCTGGGAGCCCTGAGACAGTCTGCGCACGAGCCCGGGCTAGCCTGCTGGGTGATGAAAGACCCATGTTCTCGCTGCCCCCTTCTCCGCTCCCCATCACCCCAGCCAACAGCCAGCCAGCCTCCAGGAGCAGAGCCACCCCGCCGACCGGCAGCTGACCGCAGATGCACGAGGGAGCCCAGCCAA
>NW_024424341.1:7617644-7849726 GCF_017311325.1 Ursus maritimus | reverse complement strand
GCCATGCTGAGTCCAGCCCAGAATGCCAGCTTATGGAGTCAGGAGCTAAATGAATCGTTGTTTTAAGCCATTACGTTTTGGGATGGTTTGGTATGCACACACACAAAAAAAGCTCTAAGTGATACACTGTATGTAATGAGATTTCCAGCAATGAGCAGAATATCTGTAGGTTCGTATGGGAGACTTGAGTTTGTGAGATTGTCCTTGCGGGATGCCTGTGATGGTAACGACTTCAGGAGCTTGGCATGTAGTAGGTGCTTAATAAGTGCTGAAAGACCGAGTGAATTCCATTTATAAGCACACCACCAGACTGTGGGCTTGGGATGATGATGATGATGATGTGTCAACGTAGGTTTATTTTTTATTTTTCTTAAAGATTTTATTTATTTATTTATTTATTTATTTATTTATTTATTTATTTATATGTCAAGAGCACGTGTGAGTTGGGGCAGGGGCAGAGACAGAGGGAGAGAGAATCTCAAGCAGTCTCTATGCGGAGCACAGAGCCCCATGTGGGGCTCAGTCCCACGACCCTGAGATCATGACCTGAGCCAAAATCAACAGTCGGACACTTAACTGACTGAGTCAGCCAGGGGCCCCTCAGTGTAGATTTATTGATTATAACGATGTACCACTCTGTTGTGGGATATGGACAGTTGGGGAGGTCATGCATGTGTGGGGATGGGAGTATCTGGGAACCTTCCATACTTTCTGCTCAATTCTGCTGGGAACCTAAACCTCTTCTTAAAAATGTTTATTAATTAGTACACACACACACACACACACACACACACACACTCCTGGAGAACTTCCAGCTGAGTTTTGGGAGCCAGGTGGGGTCAGTGATTGGCTGAGCTTCCATATTATTTATGGGTAAAGACAAGACCAGACCCAGGTCTTCCCCATCAACGTCCCATCTCCAACCCCACATGTAACTTCTGTCCAGTCCTCTCTGAAGGGGGCCAAAGTGGCATGAAAGGCCATCTTGTTGAAGAGAGGATGGGTATGAATATTTTATATTCTCTCCATTCTTGTCAAAATCCACAATATTGCCTTCCATCCATCAGCATCCTTCGAGCACTGTGTTCGGGGTGCAGCATGCCTTTATGTATTTATTTCTTCATTTGGTCTCTGGTCTGTATGAACAGCCTCGCTCTGAGACCCTTCAGAGCAGGGACGTTCTGATGGCAAACAGGCAGTTTCCTAACTTGGGTGACTTCTCACCAAGTTCATTGCTTTTACATTAAAAGAATCACTTCAGCTGGGGGCAGCTGGGGCTGAACGTTAGCCACTTAATTGCACCCACCTTTTAGCCCTCTCCTAGAAGATTGATTCCAGGGCTTTCTTGGCATAATAGATGCCAGGGTCTGTAAAAGCAGAAAGTGGCGGCCCTCTTAACCAGCGCAGCAAACCAATTGATGCATTTCTCCTGTTAAATTTACAGGCTTTATTGAAAGGTCTTCGGGGAGTTGCTTGCTCATTAAATACACCAAATACAAAATCTCTCTTAATACAGTATTATCTTGGTAATATAGAAGACTTGCCCAATGTGAGCTCAGACAGGGGATTGTCAAAGCTTTTAGGAGGCCACGCTCGCAAAGGTCGTGCTTCCCCTTGTAAGCAGCTACTCTGTACCCCTGCGATTTGGGGGGTCTGACTCTGCCTAACCTAGTCCCATGCACCCCCCTCATGTTGCCTCGCCCCATCTCCATCGCAGGCGAGGCCAAAGCATAGCAAAAGGTAGGACAGCTCGCAGACCTATAGGACATTTAGCAGATCTCCTCAATGACTTTGAGAATTGAGAAGTGGAAAATGATTTAGAAACCTGTGATCCTTTAGCCAGGGAAGTTTTGGCTTCTGGCAGTGGCAGGAGGATGAATTTGGTGGCGGCAGTGGGGAAGGGGACAGTGGCTGGCTCTTCACAATTCAAATGTTTGGGGTCCTCAACCTTAGTGACCCCATGGAGCGTGCTATTTTGAGTTAGACCCTGGCCACGGCCAGCGGCGCTCTGCTTCCGGCGGGCGCTCTGTCTGCCAGTCAGGTCCAGCAGCAGGTGCACGGAGATGGAGGGGCCCATGCTTGATGTGAGATCCTCACCAAGTCACTTCATGTGTTCCGACTGTCAGTTCCTTTCTGAGTAAAATCAGGTTAAAAATGCCTTTCCCTCTTCACAAGTTTGGCAAAAAAAAAAAAAAAAAAAAGAAAGAAAAAAAAGAAAAAGATTCCATCACTTTCCTAAAAGGATATGGGTCAACTAATAGCACAGGAAGTCTCGGGTAATTTTAACAGAACAGAAATAGAAGGGAAAGCCCAGAGTGAAGCCTGCACATGCTTAGTCAGGAGAGGAGTGGGAGCATTGTGGGATGTATGAGCGACAAGATCGGCAGGTGCTGGCTTCACGGATGCTCCGCAGGTCTCTGCATCGAAGAGCAGACACCTTCGCCTGCCCAACCTCAATGTCGTCTCCCTCCTCCCCCTTCCTTCCAGACCACCAGCGTGGCATCCGTCCAAGTGCACACCTGATTGGGGATAGGCGTCTTCACCTCTATCATGCCATGCACCCCTTGGCAGTTGGAGAATAACGCTTTTAAATGGCACACAATAAACAATATACATTGCAAAGGAAGCCAATTAGATTGAAATGCTGTTATTTTTTAAAGATTTTATTTATTTATTTGAGAGCGAGAGAGCGCGAGAGAGAGCACAAGCAGGGGGGAGAGAGAGAAGCAGGGAGGCTGATGTGGGGCTCGATCCCAGGACCCTGGGATCATGAACCGAGCCGAAGGCAGATGCTTAACCCACCGAGCCACCCAGGCGCCCCTGAAATGCAGTTATTAAAATATTTTTTAAAAACTGATTTAGTGGCGTGGTTCCTGTTAGCACACCATGTGATACTCACGGCAGGTGGAACCATGAGAATCTTCTACGGTATGATGCATGCAATTTGGGGGCATCTGCCCCAACTGTGCTGTGATTGGAAAAAAATACCTGTGCTTCCTCATGGTGACGCAGTCACAGGGACCGCTCGTGCTACTGTAATCTGTTGCCTACATTTGTAATTCAAGGGATGGTAGAGTTTCGGTGGAGGTGAGTAAACAAAAAGACATCCTTCGTTTTTCTATCCACACTCACAGGTTCCATAAAACTGATCCTCAGTTTCCTGAAATTGAGGTGCTGGTCGTGATATTAACCTCAAGGGATGTCATGAGATTGGAGAACAAGCCCGACCCGATGTCTCATCTCGAAGGTCTGACATCAGCTGTGCAAAATGCAAAGGCAGACTCCAGGTTAAGAGTCCTGATCTGGAATAACCCAGACGAGTCTAATTCCTCGCCTTCCTTCTAAATCTTGTCTCTCTGGGTTGACCATCCGCCCTGGGACTTTCTGAGACCCCAAGCTCAGTGCTGGACCATGAGCGGGCGCTGCCACCAACGCCCAGCCCTCCAGCCATGCAAGAACCCAACAGAATGTGCGTCAGTCTTCAGGATCATTCGTCATGGCTTTCGTAAATCCATCTGGAGCGAGGAGCCGCTTCCTGGAATTTAAGGAGCGACAGAAATGAAGCCCGGTGCACATCCGCTCCTGCCTGTGACCAGCCCGGGCTTCCCAGGAAGCGGAAGAGGTACCCCAGCTTGTGAGCCCCTCTTGGTGGATACGCACCCATCGGGCAATCCCAGCCATTCCCAAAGGTGCTGAAAGGGAGGAGGCAGGCATGGGTTCCAGTCTGCTCTCTGCTGTTGTCTTCCCGGGTGAGCTTCTGTCTTTCCATCAGTAGAAGGAGCTCCCCATCCGTACCCTGCCACCTGCCTCTTAGATTATCAGGAGCTTACAGAGCATGGTGCTTAGGGTGACTCCAACACGTACCTGCTGTACGTACGACCAAGGTTTTCACCACGTGGAGCCTCTGTTTCCTTATCCATGAAATGGGCCCATGATGCATATTTCTCAAAGGCAGTTGTATGAATTAGAAACTCACTCAATAGCTCATCCTCAATGTCTAATGGACATCAAAAAGCTAATCTGTCCCAAATGAAACTCTTGATATCCCCACCCCGCCTTCATCCCAGTCAATTCCCTTCTCTGTCCCAAACCTTTCCGTGATTCCCAATCCGCTCAGCACCTCAAGCAGCTAGCAAGGCCCTCTGTCCTCATTCACCACACCCCCCTACCCCTATTCACAATCCCTCCAGCCACATTTTCCTGGAGCTCACTGAGCCTATGCCTGCTCGGACACTTTGCACCTGCTGTCTGCTCTGCCTGGAGCATTCCTGTGTCTGCGTCTCACACTTGCCTCTTCTTTATTTTTCTTCCTCGTCCTTACTGCTATCTGAAATTACGGCATTTATTTATTCACTAGTGTGAATAATGTGTTGGTACCTGAAAATGTCTGTTGGCTGTGAAAGGCATTTTGGCAAGAGTTGGGAAGAATGGACTAAGAACTAGGGATTAGACGACTTTAAGAAATCACTGTTGGGGGCACCTGGGCGGCTCAGTCGGTTAGGCTGACTCTTGATTTCGGCTCAGGTCATGATCTCAAAGTCGTGGGATTGAGCCCTGAGTCAGCTCCGGGCTCAGATTCTCTCTCTCCCTCTCCCTCTGCCCCTCCCCCGTTGCTCACTCTCTCTCTCTCTCTAAAATAAATAAATAAATTTTAAAAAAAGAAATCACTGTGAATTCGGTTGAGTGTGATAATGGCATTGTGGTCAGGGTGAAAAATCAAGAGGCCTTAACTATTAGACACAAGCTGAAGTTTTTGTGGGTAAAGTGACATGCCTGGGGTTTGCTCTAGAATATTCCAGTTTAAGAGAAAACTGGGAGTCAATGAAGAACAGCTGAGTGTTAACTGTTAAAATTAGAAAATGATTGCATTCGGGTTAATTATATTATTCTCTTTCTTTTGGGTGGCTTTGCACTTTTCCACGATTTAAGTTAGACGTATTTGTTGAACCCATTGGTGAGTGAATGCATAGCGTGTTAAATGCACTCAGCCCAGAGCCTAGCACGTGAAACGCACTTACTATTAGCTCACAGAATTGTCAATAAAAAGAGATAAGAGAGCACGCTGAACTCAGAGGGGGCGGTGGTGCTCTTGAAAAGCAGCGCTCTGCTGGCCACCATCCACACCGGGGCCTGGGCAGGACAAGGGGCCCTGCGTCCTGTGCCCGTGGCTGGCTCCCCCTGTATCGCTCCTGGAAGGACTGTGCTGGCCCCACTCCTGGTTCCAGGTGGAGCCCCAGGCAGGGCTGAGCAGGCAGGCTTTAGTGTAGAAACACCTGTCCAGTAGCCCACGTCGCACACACTCGCAGGTGGCACGGTGGTTATAAGTGGCACGGGGGTGCCGGGCTTCTGACACTGGGGCACTGAATGGGCCCTGTCCTGGGCAGGACAGGTAGGGGCAGCCAAGGAGGCTCGCGCTCATGCAGCACTGAGCAGAGGAGGTCCGGGAGCTTGGTGCCATCCCCGGCTCTGGAGTCAGGCACCCTGGGGAGGGCGGTGGTGGGCAGGGGGAGCCCCAGCGGGCTCTCAGTGAGGCCAGGAAAGCCAGGGAGATAGGATGGGGTCTAGCCACCTGGAGTTTCCTGCAGGTCAGAGCCACAGGGGCAGGATTTGTGATCGGGGGGCATTCCCGGGGTCATGAGGGGATGGCGCTCCTGGGGGTGGGAGAGGCTTGTGGATGTCCTGTCTGGCAGTGAAGCACTGGTGGGTACAAGATCGACAGCTCTGGGTGGGGGTGCCGCTCTGCCGCTCATTAGCTCTGAGACCTTGGGCAAGTCGCTTACCCTCTCTGAACCTGTTTTCTCGTCTGGAAAATGGGACTAACGGTAGACCCACACGGCCAGGCATTGTGGGACGCAGTGAGGTCATGTGTGCGTCAAGCCGAGCTCAGCGGCTGGCCCGTCCTAGGAGGTCAACAGTCAGTAGTTATTGATTACTATTGGTTTGGGGTGGGGACTTCGCAAATATTTGTCCAACGATCCCATTTGTTTGGCCTGTAGCCCACGGTTCCCTTAGAGACACAGAGGGCTGTGTTGACTGACAAAATCGGGTGCTGTTATCAGGAAGGAATGAAAGGATGCTGACGGGTGGCTTCCCAGTGGGGTCTTCTCCCACTTCCAGCCCCGTCTGGCCAGCCCACCCCTCCCATGACCCAGAGCTGCTAGTCTCTGCCGAAAGGCCCAGTAGCGCTGTTTTCTAGAACTTCATCCAGGTGAGCGCTGGGTTAAGCACTTTCTATGTGTGACCTTACTTGGTTCTCCTGATGATGCTATAAATTTGATATTTTTATTACCCTCATTTTAGAAATGGAGGAACTGAGGTTGCTAAAGGTGAAATACTTTTCCTGGTCGAACCAAGACTTGACCTTGGAGGCTGAGACAGCAACTGCTGGATTGCTCTCTTCCGGGCTAAGTTACGGGGGGGGGGGGCTCTCTGCCTATGACGCTCAATCCCACAGGAGCTTGGAGAGGTGAAAACATGAAAGTCGCCATGCTTCACACCTGAAGGCCCGCCGTACGGAGGCTGGAAGGAGGACCATTTGAGACAAATCAAAGAACTCCCACCTCACCCAGTGGAAAATCATGATAAGCTAAGGCACAGTGGGCCTGGCAGCAAGCATAAACCGGTCTGTGATTAGCATCAGGTGATGCTCTTCTGTTGCCCTAGTAAGAGCGGTCTCACTCTAGGCCTGGCGAGGGCTGAGGACGTCCCCGCAAGAATGCCGGCTGTGAGCTCCAAGCTCAGCTCCCAGTTCGGAAGCCTCTGGAGTTCTTAGAAGCCCCCATTGAGCCGGCCAACGTCATTGGTTTCAGGGTCCTTGTCATCAAACCATGCTGTCAGAGCCAATCAACAGGCGTTGGCTTGTAGGTGGCATTCAGTCTTCCTCCTGCTGGCCTCAAAGCTGGGAGGGGCGAGTTTGGAACAGCTACAGCCACCTTGCCATCCTGAGAGGAGAACCTGCCAGAGAACAAAATCCACAAGAGAGGGAGAGCTGAGGGGTGGGAAGAGACCACCTGGGTCCTTATGACACCATTATGCTCCTGGATCAAGCCATATCTGACAGCAAACTGGCCATGGACATGTCAGTTAATAAAGGCTAACATATTGTCCTTTTAGATTAGCCACTTTGGGTTATGGTTTTTGTCCCTTGCAACTAAAGGACTCCTAACTGCTACAACATCCCCACCCCTCGGAAGTTTGAAAACCCATTTGGGGGCCCTGGGGCGCTACCGTAAGTTTTTGAACTGAGTGGCAAGCACTAAGCCTCACTGCAGACAGCATCTGGGAAGACAAGAGAGCAACCTGGCCCACAGTCACCCCGACTTGGCTCTGCCGCCTTATTTCTCTGCCTGTTGCCTCCATCTGCCGTGGGGAGCGATGCTCTGAGCGCCTACCCATTCTGGCACCGGCTTTCCTCACAAGCATCTGCTCCGCGAGAGAATGAGCCTCACATCAAAGTAGCCCAGCGGCTTTCCTTAAACAAAACAGCCCTTCCCCTCCCCTCTGCCTTGCAAAGGCAAGATACCTCATTTAGCCACCTGTGAGTTTCCTTTTATGGTCCCATGTCATTATGGGATGGCTCTGATGGGGGGCCGGCCGGGGGTGGGGGAGACACATTCCACCATTGCAATTAACTTATTAGAGAGCGTGAAGACCAGCCCAGGCTGCTGCCTGCTCGAGGTGTTGGGTGGGGGTGATGAAAGCCTGGGCCCACAGTGGGGGGATCTGCAGCGTGGCCAGGCCCTGGGCTTAGCAGTGGAGACCACCCAAGCGTGGCCCCAGCTCCTTGCTGGCCTTATGGACTTGCCAGTCAATATCTTCGTGCAGAGGACAGCTCAGACTTGTCCACACGTGCCACCAAACACCAAATGCCATCCCTTCACTGTGGCACACGGAGAAGGCTAAGAGCTTAGCATTTGGCGGCAGCTGGCTTCACCATTCTGTAACCCCTGTCAAGGCACGCCACTTTTCGGATCCTGGCTCTCATCTGTAAAATGCGGTTTGAGGACACCCACGAAGGGATAGCAGCACGGCAGGCCTCTCTGTGTCGGCCGCTACTGTCCTTGCTAAGCAGGAGCGGGCTTCCACCCCAGGAATTCCAGAAGAACAACGTGGCCAATTTTGCCACCAAAATGGTCATGAAAAAAGCTCAGGGTCCTGCGCTGTGTGAGCCGTGGGCTTGGCTCCTTCCCTTCAGGGGGCTGTCCCCACTGTTGTGAAGGGGAAGCAATCTGCATCCCCGGTTATGGGAGTGGCTGTGCCAAGCCCACCTCCCGCCCCCCTCCCATTTGGGCTTTGGACCCATGGACTCAAGGGGACTGTGGGACTTTAGGACTGGGAGGGTCCTTGGGGTCCTCGAGGTCCCTCACCATCCCCGGCCAAGGTTGACTCCTGGGATTACGCACCCTTACCTTGGAACACACAGATTTGAGCCCCACAGAAAGTCCACTCCTGTGAACCCTGAGAGTGTGCGATGTTGGGGGTTGGACTTCTGGTGGCTCCAGGAAAGTCTCGCCATGCCTCTCTCTTCTTGACTGTCACCTCCAGGCAGGCCCCTGACTGCTCCATACAGGCTCTCTGCCTCTCTCTCTGCCAGCCCTAAATACTCAGGGGGAGGTGGGTTTTGGAAGAATGGGGGTCCTCTGTCCTTGCTGCTATGTCTAGCTCTCTCGGCACCTCGAAGAGTTGCAGCCGTAACCAGGGAAGAATTTGCGTTTCAAATCCCTGCCATGTCTTCAAGGTCTGCAGGGTCGGGTCTCCACCAGTCTCTAGGTCCTACCCTCACGCCCAGCACCGTAGCCCTGCCAGCCCCATTTTCCAAGTCCCTCACCAGGGCCTTTGCACATGCCGTTCCCTCCACTTGGGGCACCTTTCCCATCACTCTGGCTCCTTCCTCTCTCAACATCTCTTCCTAGGAGGGCTTCCCTGGCTGCCCTGCCCCAGTCTGAAGCATGGGGCTTTACCACTGCCCTCAGCGTGCCCCGCAAGAATTCCCTCCCCGGTGTGTTATCTCAGGTGGTTTATCCACTGCAACCTCCCAGCCCCTGAGATTACAGGCCTCACAAGGGTCGTGGGTGCCGGGGGGGGGCGGCGGGGGGGGCTGTTTCATTCCTGCTTCTATCCCTCGTTTCTAGGGTAGAACCTGGCCCAGTGTCTGGGTGAGACACCCTGGCTGCTCAGCGGCACACATGGCATCTAATAATGAACTCTCCAATTAGGCACCTAATAGAGGCTTAAACTAAGGCTCGTTGGTAATGAGGCTGTTCACAGAAGGCCTTTTATCCCGGCCCCACTGCTCCGGGGCTCCTACCTTGGCAGCTGTGTGACAGAGTCGTCCCCCCCGCCCCGGCCCCCCGCTTTTGTTAACCTGGGGGCCTTGTCCCTCACCTGTACCCTGGCCGGGCCCACCCTGCCTCCGGCCTCCCCCGGCATCCCTGGGCTATGTGTGCCCCGTCCCAGGAAAGCCCTGGAAGCAGCCGGCTGCTCTGGCCTCCCTGCCCCCTGCTTCTCTGCGCGGCTGGGGCTGGGGCTGGGACAAGCTCTGGGAAAATGCATCTCTGGGAGCAAAGCCTCCCCCTCCTCTCCTTACAGAGACACCAATCGGCTCAGCCCCCGAAAGCCTTCGGCTTTAGGAATGTTAAGACTTAATTGCCTCATGGACATGGAAAGAATGGAGGGGCTTCTCCAGGGAGTGGTTTCTCTCCCCCATTGGACAAGGACAGGACTTGTGACTGATGAGAGGGGGAGGCGAGCCCCCTCCTGGGGGCCGTGACAGGTTCCGCCGACATCGAGAGCGTGCACCCTCGGTGGTTCCACTCTTCTTCCTGCTGACTTTTCAGAGGTGATTTCTCATGGCGTTTTCCTGATCCGGAAGAGGAGCCCGGGGCCGGGGACTTTCTCAGCGCCAGGGACAAGTCTCAGCCACTTTCCCCAGCACCCCATTCTTACCGGGGCACGCAGGTCTTGTAGGGTTTGGATTCTTGGTAAATTTGCACAGGAGGCCAGCGTGAAGAGTAAAGGGTGGCACGCAAATTCACTGTCCTGGCCCCTCCTGCCTCCCAGGAAGCTCACTCACCTCCCTGCCCTCGCTGCCCTGCGCACCCCCTCGCTCTCCTCCTAACACCCCCAGCTCACCCCCAGCTCGGGCTTCCACCCTTGCCCCTTCCCCGCCCTGCAAAACCAGCTCCTAGACCTTCGTGTGACTCACTCTGTCTTCTCATCTGCAGGTTGCTTCCCATGACCTTGACGACCCATCCATATAGAAGGGCCAGGTACACCCTGCAGGGGGCGCTCGCCCCCATTTCACGTCTTTGTGTGTTTATCAAGGGCTGGTCTCCCCTCACTGAAACACAGCTCCTGCTAGCTGGCTAGTCCGCCCGCCCTGGTTTCCCCAGGGCCTAGTGCAGTGCCTGGTCCGTAAATATTTGTGGAAAAGGGAGCGCAACTTCTCCTTCTTGCCCCGCAAAAGCTCTTCCGGCCCCGCAGAAAGCCTCGCCTTGCTGGAGCGGACCCCTCCCAGGGCTTTGCTGTTGACAATGGTGCCTTCTTGAAGTCACCTCCACTTCCAAGCTTGGCCCAGTGGGGCCAGGATAACGAAGCTGCTTTAACATAAATAATTTGCTTCCGAGGTGTAAGAAATGGGGAATATTTTTAGAAGGCCTGCCCTCCTAGGGGAAGTAAATGACTTATGAAAACGGGATTTTTCAAAGTGGCCTTCAAGAGAAAAGGGAGCCGTGTGTGATGGCCAAAATGGAATTCTATGAATTAGTGCGACTCATTATTCTGGTCGTAGGCACGCAGACACACGCACACACACACACACACGCACACACACGCACACACACTCGCTCGCTCACTCACTTTTCCTCCTGCCTTCCATTTCATGGCCTTAGCTCAAATCTGAAATAAAACCACCGCAGCCCTCCCCCCCTGGCCCTCAGCGGCGGCCTGTCTGATTGGATGCCTCCCACAGCCCTCAAGACCAGAGCTTCAAGGAGGAAGCTGCGGGGGCACGCTGAGCCCTCGCTTCTTAAAGTGCGCGCCGTAAGTTACCTTGAAATGTTATATTTAAAAAAAAAAAAGTATTTTAGGTTCAACAGACACTTGGGTTCCTGTTAACAACTCATTTAAGGAGAAAGTGGGGGGAAGGCATTCAGTTCAAGGCTTCTTTGACGACGTGAACCTCCTTACTTTGAATCCTTACACTGTGGATGGGATGAAAGATTTCGTGGAGGCGCAGATGGGTAAATGTGCAGGTGAGCAAAGACAGATGTTCCCGACAACGGGGTGGCGGGCATCTTGGGATGGGCTTTGTCTGGCCAATAATGGAGAACAGATACTGGCGGGAGGGGGGGAATGGGAGACCCAGAAAACCAAGACACAAAACCCACTTTTGTGGCCATTGTGTTTCCACCGGACTCTTGATCTAGGGAAGACGTGCTGTTTGGAGAACTAATAAGGCGCCCGGTCCCTTTGATGAGGCACGGGCTGAAAACCAGGTTCTGGAGGAGTTATCCATCGCCGGCTCCCTGAGGCCTTTCTCCCCTTGTCTACAAAATCTGGCCTCCAAGGGGGCACGGATGTGTCTCCTGCCCACCACTTCTGAAGGCCCAGACAACCAGCTCTGGGCTCTTTGTCTAGAAGAGTCATGGTGGCTTCCCATTGTCCGTAAGCTCCGACTATGACTCCGAACTCGCAGGCTAAAAACCAAGGTCCACCGTGAGTTGGCTTCGCTCTGCCTTTCCTTCGCAGTCCCCTAACCTACTTAAGATCTCCACTCCCAACACAGCCCTCTCCTTCCTTATCCCACTGCACTCTTCTCCTCTCCCCTTCTCCCTGTAGTCTTTCCTCCTCTTGTCTAAGGTCTCCGCGTCCTGACAGACCTGACTGCCAGGCGCCTTCTGAGACGAGCCCATCCACACTGAACTCCTGTGGTGGGTTCTCAGACACTGATTCGATGTGTATTTGACCTATCTCGCTGCCAGGCTAGACTACTCTCCCAAAAGGTCCATCAGCTTCCTAGGCATTTGCCTGACAGGTGTCGGCACATGGCCCAGGGTGAGCAGAATGGGCACAGTAAGAAGCATTGGCTTCTACTAAACTGCGAGAAGAGGCCTAGCGGTGGGTCAGAGATGCAAGGGATATGGGCTCACTGCCTGCCCCTGGGGATCTTCCCTCCCTGAGGCTGGGACGTAGGATTCGACCGCCACCATGTGTTGTTACCCTCCGCTATCACACTAAAACCTGGAGGACCCGCTGGTCCCTGGGCAAAGCCAAAACCGCTCAGCTTCTCAACGTTGGTCCAATTCTTTCTGTTCTCTAACAGCTCGTTCCATCAATAAATGGTTGTTGAGTGCCCCACCACGTGCCAGGCACTGGGGATGTGGCGGAGAATATCCCAGACATTGTCCCCATTCTCTTGGGACTTAGAGACAATGAATTAAGAGGCACAAAAAGATTGATTACGGTTGTGATAAATGCAGGTAGGTGCGGGCTGTTCTACAAGCATCTGGAGAGATACAACAGTGGCTTCTCAAGGACCTTGTTTTACATTTGGTGGGGTTTGAGCAGGCTGCCGGCTGTGGGGGGAATGGGGAGCCCTGATTTGCCTTGATGGACCACTCGATGGAATGCTGGGTGGGGGCGCGATGGAAGAAGGTCAGTTCTCACTGAGGTCTGTGGTGAGGCTGGTGAAGGGTCTCCAGGCAGGGATCACACTTACGAATGGAGAGGCAACCAGAGCAGAAATCGGCAGTCCCTCCAATTAAGGTCATCGCCAGAGATGTTCCAGCATTCTCTGATGCTAAGCACCTTCTCCTTTTTAAAACGAGGGCCTTCTTTTCAACAAGCTCCCAAGTCCCGCGTCCTTCAAGGCCTCACTAACATCCCCCTAGTGGCTACAGATCATTCCCCCACTGGTTCTCGTTCACTTCCTTAGGTTTCTACTAATTAAAGCTGGTGAGCTGTCATCGATCCCAGCTTCCTCTGCAAATGTTCCTCCACTCGATCTCACAGTGAATTCCAGGAGAATTAGAATCACATCTAGCTCTTCTCTGGGTAGCAGGGATCCTAGATGAGGGCATAAGCCAGGGGAAGAAAGCATCTGGCATGCATGCCACCCCCACTTGCTAATACGGTGGCCACGGCAGACATTATCAATCAATCCCCACACTCATCTCTGCTGTGCTTGGACAGGGTTGAAAAGCACCTTCTCAGAAGCATCTTCTCTGGTCACCCACTAAAGGAGGTCACTCCCCCCCAGTTGTTTTCTATGACTAAACCCATCCTTTTCTTCACAGTGCTCTAATTACATATTTTTAAAGACATATTCAAGACCCGTTTCCCCAGTGACCCTGTGAGCTCCATGCAGGGGGAGCCTGCCTGTTTCTGCTCATCACACAATCTCTGGGGCTGAGCGGTCTCGGTCACAGACAAAGAGCTCCGTCACTATTTGCTGCAAGTCCACTTAACGCTTTAGTCAGTTAGAAGGAAAACCCAGTCTCCTTGTCAACACACCTGGGCTGAGTCCCGGCTCTGCACCTTCCTGACTGGGTGTGTGGGGCAATCCCCTCCCTTCTCCATCTCAGGTCCTGGAGCCGTGTCAGTGGGACTGTTACCTCCTACCTCGGACGTTCCAGCAGATCTGGGACAAAGCCTGTCCCTCCGAGATTGGGGGCCACAGGGAATTTTATTTTGGATTCGAGAGTTGGTTTATTTTGGAGCTGGCGGGCCCTCCGTGGGCAGAGGTCCTGGGTCCTGGCTGGCAGGCTCTGCAACTGCCGGGAGCCTGTGAGCGGGGACATTGGCTCCCAGGCACCGGGTTCTGCTGCGGGAGGTGTGGACTTGACTACTTAGCGTGTGGCAGGGGCATTGCTGCCCGCGTCTTACTTCCCTCCTCCTGCACCCCTGTGGGAGAGCAGGGAGAAGGGCTCTGTGTGCACACATGCCTGCTTGTTGTTTCTACAGCTGGGGCCCGACGCCCCCCCCCCCCCGGGGATTTGAGCCCTCCTGAGCCTGGGTCTCCGCAGACTTGCCCTGCTCTGGCCAGCGAAGCCTGCCTAATGCGTCCTGGGGGAGGCGGACGCCTTAGGCAAAGCGGCTCCTCTGGCTCTGCTGAATTCAGCTCCTGGCCCACAGGCCTGGAGCCACTGGGAATTTGTGTGTGTGTTTGAGGGGTGGGGGCGCCAGGGATGGTCCAAATGGATCAACTGGGCTCTGACGGGCTGTCTGCAACCCCAGAAAGGGTGGGGTGTGCTGAGGCTGGGCCCAGTGACACTGGGAAGCCATAGAGAGACCCCCTCACCCCTCCACACCCCTTCACCCCGCACCCCGGCCCTCCATGGTGGTACAGGGCAGGGCCCTGCAGGAGTCCAGCCTTTCTCCTAGAAGGGGGTGGCCTCATGACGCATCCTCCCAGAAGGCCCCTGAGCTGGGGGAAGGCGGTTCTTCCCGCAGAGACACCAAGCCCGTTCTCTCTTAGCAGCCAGACCTGGAGTCTGGGGGCAGGAAGCAAAGGAGGGCCAGGTAGCAGGCCCCAGAGCGGCAGGCAGGTCTGGGGGGCCCTTCCCCGGGCTTCTCTTCTACTCAGCAGCACCGACTCACCACGCCCCTCTTCCGAGAGTGCCCGTCCTCCCATCTCCGCCTGGTGAACTTCTCACTCTCAACGTCCAACTCAAACGTCACCTCCTCTGAGAAGCCTCCCTTGATCCTTTCAGCCAAGGTTACTTGCTACTTCTTTGGGTTCCTACCCTCTTCCCATTACTGTGCATGTCTCAGCCAAGTAATTTCTAATTCACTGGGACCTTCTTATCTTCTGTCCTCCCCTGGACCGTGAGCTCCAAGGGCATCATCTGTGTGCTGAGCCAAGCCCCACCATGGCCCCCGGTGACACTCCACTCCCGAGCTTCCTGTTCTCTGTCGTGCTGAATGGGGCCGAACCGCGTGACCGGCAAGACCGTCGCCTTCGTGATGGTGTGCGTGACTTCAGGGACGAGAGTGAGGAGGACCCTGGAGCATCTGCCTTGCTCTATTTTGGGTGGTGAGGGAGCCACGTCACCCCCCGGGCCCCTGCGGAGAGGTCCTGGGGCCTCCTCCCCACAGCCAGCGCCGACCAGCCACCCCTGTGACGAGCCAGCGTGTCCTCCGGGCCTGGCCAAGCCTGCAGACGGCGTGACTGCCACCTCACGAGCGCTCCGGAGCCAGGACCTCCTGCCAGGCTGCCCCCCACTCCCGCCCTACAGAAACGGTGAGAGATGGTCCGTGTTGGTTGTTAGTGGGGGAACAGTCTTACCTGGCAGTAGGTAACCCGTAAGCACCTCAGTTTCCTTCGGGGAACTACCCTGCTTCCCTGCGTGTGTCTTTGGTGGAACTGTCTGTCCTGGGGCTCCATCCTCTCTGGGGCCCTGACCCTGGGGAGGGCAATCAGACCCTCTGCCTGGCAATTGTGTTTGCAGCAGAAATACTCGCCTGGGAGTGGAGGGTAAGACTAATTCTAGAAACGACTCGATGCCACACAAACACACACATACGTACGTTCACACAAACAACACACACGTTTGCGTCCACGCATGCATCACATACGTGTGTGTACAATGCACCAGACACACGCATGTATGCAGGAGACACATGTTTCTATTATATACACACGCACATAAATACATGCATTTTCTTTTTTTTGCAGCGTCGACTATTTTTGGCAGCCAGATAAACTGGACGGGGACAGCTGCCTCCCTCTCACTGTCCTCACAGTGCCATCAACCACCACACCCATCACTGAAGCCCCCCAAGTGCCTAGAACACACGTCATTCAGTAAGCGCTCAGCCACTGTGTTGAATAAGTAAGAGCCCAGAAATATGAATCATGTCAGGGCTATTTATCATGATTTAAATTTGTGTTTTTGTTTGCACCCTGGGAAAAGAATTTAAAAGCCGGAGAATTCTTTATGCTTGCTTCTCTGAATTTCTCCCTCCCTCCCCTACCTTCCCAGAGGCCAGCGGCTCCGGCTCACCATCTATAGGCCACTTCTGTTGCCAGGCCAGGGGCTGAAGGGGTCTGCAGACAGCTGCGTGCCCTGGCCCGGTACCCTGGGTGTTTTGAGGTAGGAACTGGGGGGAGGAGAAGCATAAGCCATGGAAAAGGGAGCCAGCACAGCGGTGATGGAAATGGATCTCCCTCGTCAGCATCCTGGAGGGGACAGGTCCTTCCTGGGAGCCATGGCTGTGTGGCCCTTCTCAGGAGGCGGGATCATAGCCTGGGGGCCTCCCTGCAGAAATCCTTGAGCCAGCTTGGTGCAGAACCAAATGGAGCTTCCCATCTGCAGGGAATTTGGGGCTTTTGTGGACTGTGACCCACAGTGAGTCAGCAGTGACCGGTGTAGACTGACACCAGGGACAGGGAATCCTATATCCCGGGGTACCGCTCTGTGTTACATCCCAGGACCTGGGGCTGCGCCAGGGGGAATCCCACCGATGACTGAAATGGAGTTTCCCACCAGTCCAGCTTAGCCGGGGCACAAAATCAGACTAATAGTCCTTTGCTTTAGGAAAACGTGACATTTCTTTCACACCCAGGTTTGTGGAATAAGGCTCAAAGCTCACAGTGGCAGGAATTTTTCTTTTTGTCTGTTTTGTTTATTATTGTTTTACAGAGCCTAGGACATTGCTTAACACGCAATAGGCCTTCAAGAAATATTAATGTATAAAGGCACACATAGGAAACAATTTGTTGGGTGCCCACGAAATGCTAGAGATTTTACAGAAGCTTCCCTTAGATTCTCTTTTCACAACCACCTTAGACACTTGGTGTTCTTGTCCACATTTTCCTTCCTTCCTTTCCTCCCTCTGTCCCTCCCTCCCTCCCGTCCTTCCCTCCCTCTCCTACTTCAGCCGTCCCAATGCATTTACACATGTTCATATAAGCAGGCATTTTTTACGGGTACATCTTTTAGTTTGTATGAAGGTTAGTGTGTCACAGTTCATCCCACCACGTTTTGCAGCCCGCCTTCCCATGCATGGTCGGCCCCAGCACCCAAGCACCTGTCAACACTGGGGGGAGAGTAAACAGATCCCCTGTGATGGAACTTCTCTGGACTGTCTACTCAGGAGTGGAATAGCTAGTCACTGTGATGTCCGTGTGACTTCACCAAGAAAGGCCACGATGGCCTGCACTACCCACCGGTGAGGCTGGAAGCTCCTTGATTTCCATATCTGGGCCAACCCTGGCATTCCCCAGTTTACTAATATTTTCCCAGTTAATTAGGTGTAAAGTGATACCTCATTGTTGCTTTAAATTGCACGTGTCTTCCCCATTTTGGAGGAAGGCTTGAAGCTTCAGAGAAGTGACATGGCCAGGGGCCCTCCGCTGGTGCATGCTTAGCTGGGCTTTGCCCATCAGCTCTGGGGTCAGGCTGGAGTCACCTGGGGCTCCGCTGACCCTCACCTGGGCTGAACGCCTCTGCCAGCAATCGCCGGACAGGCGTGGGTGCCGCTCTTCTGCTGTGATCGAGCCCCACCTGGTGGCGTTGAGGGGGAACTGCAGCTGTGGAAGGGATGGGGGAGGGGAGGGGAGGAACTCTGAACTACCTCCGCTTTTGAGGCTCCTATTTTTTTTTTAAATAATTTTTCTAATTTTATTTTTTATCGAGATATAATTATCATATAACGTATTAGTTTCTGGTGCGCAAGATAAATTTTTTTGTGATGAGAATTTTCAAGATCCAAATATACCTCCATCCCCAAATATACAGCACCCTATTATTAACCGAAGTTACCGTGATGTATACTCCCCAGGACTTATTTTTCTTATAACTGGAAGTTTCTACCCCCCTGGCCAGCTTCCCCTCGCAGGTGGAGGGAACCTGAACTGCTTCACTTTTGAGGCTATTTCTGTTTTAGCAAACAAAACCAGAACTCTGTACTTTAAAAAATGTACTTTTAATTAAAGTATACACCTGCCTAAAAGGCATAAATCCCAAGCGTACAGAGAACGAACTTCACAAGGGAACACCTGTGCAGCCAGCACTGCAGGTGCCCCTCCAGCCATGACACACCCTCCTCCAGGGGCTGCCACTACCCTGGCTTCTAACTGGGTCGATTCGTCTCACCTGGGGGACTGTTGTATACACGACCCACACAGTTGTTCTCTTTAGTATCTTGCCACTTCTGCACGATACGGTGTGCTTCGTTCATCCATATTTGTTCATCCCGGTTGTTATGCAGTATCGCATTGTATGAATATACCGCGAGTTATCCTTTCTACTGCCGAAGGACGTTTGGGTGGATTCCAGCATTCGGCTGTATTGAATAAAGCCGCAATGAACTTTCCGGGATCGTCTTTCGGTGCACATATTGGTACGATCCTGCGAAGTATGTATCTAGGAATGGAAGCACTGGGCCACAGCATAGGTGTATATGCAACTTTGGTAGATACTGCCAGTTTTCCAAAGTGGTCGTGCCCATCTCCCACCCCAACCACGTGTTGAGTGTTCTCCTTGCCCTACACTTTCAACTATAACTGATATTGTCACTTTTTATTTTATTTATTGTATTTTTTAATGATTTTACTTATTTATTTGAGAGAGAGAGACAACAAGCAGGGGGGAGAGGCAGAGGGAAAGGGAGAAGCAGGCTCCCCCTGAGCAGGGAGCGGGACGTGGGACCTGATCCCAGGACCCCGAGATCGTCACCTGAGCCAAAGGCAGATGCTTAACTGACTGAGCCACCCGGGCGCCCCTGTCACTCTTTTTAGCCATCTCGATGGGTGTTCGTGGTATTTCCTTGTACTTTTCATGTGCATATTCCTGATAACTAATGACATTTCTTACGTTTGTTGGCCACTTACCTCAACACTTAACGAAGTGCCCTGTACAAGGCCCATTTGTTTATTGAGTTTGGCCCATTTTTTGATGGAGCTACCTGCCTTTTTCATACTGATTTATGGGAGGTGAAAGCAGGTCACCTGGGTATGAGCCCTTCATCAGAGCTATCTTCTCCCACCGTGGTCACTCTCTTTCTCGCTCTCTTACTGATGGGTTTTGATGAGGAGACGTTCTACTTTCACTATGATAGAATTTATTAATATTTTCTTCTATAGCTGAGGCTTTTTGTGTTGTTTAAAAATTTTTGGCCTATCCCAAGGTCATGGAGATTGTCTTGTACGCTTCTTCTAGAAGCTTTCGCAATCTGCATCCATCTGGACCTGATTTTTGCATACGGCGGGAGGCGGGAAGGCCGATATTTTTTTCCAGATGGACATTTAATTGACCAGCCTGATTTATTGAAAAGATTGTCTTTTCCCCCACTGCACCACAGTGTCACCTTTGCCATAAGCCAGGGGACTGTACCTGTGTGGATCTGTTCTCCGGGTATCTGTCTGTGCCTGTGTCTGGTGACAATTCTGCTGGAAAATGTAATCTCGAGGCCGCTTCCGAGTTTGTCAAGTACTAGTGCAGACCGAGCTGCGGGTGGGGCTGTCCGCCACGGGACCCTGGCTTTGGGTGGCTTTGCATTTGCTCTCCTATTTTTTTTTTTTTAAGATTTTATTTATTTATTCGACAGAGAGAGACAGCCAGCGAGAGAGGGAACACAAGCAGGGGGAGTGGGAGAGGAAGAAGCAGGCTCCCAGCGGAGGAGCCTGACGTGGGGCTCGATCCTGGAACGCCGGGATCACGCCCTGAGCCGAAGGCAGACGCTTAACACCTGCGCTACCCAGGTGCCCCTGTATTTGCTTTCCTGATAAACAACCACAACTGTCACTTTCTCAATGTTAGTTATGCATCTTGGAGCTCACTGGAGGCTTATTTCGTCAGAACGTCAAGAAGCTGAGTTGGAAGCTCCTTGTGCCTGTGGAGTCCACACAGGAAAGCCCCCTGGACCCCAGCAGAGCACCCAGGGACCCTAGCCACTGGGGTGGGGCAAGGTCTCTCCTGTGCATTCCTTTCCCCTCTCTTTTCGGGTCTCTGCTGAACCCCGGGGGAAGCCTGAACCCAGACTCTGCAGGAGCAGCTGGGGTCTGAGAGGTGAGGCTCCCACAGCAGCCCCCCACCCCCCACCCCTTGACGGTCTGGAAGCACCAAGCGGTCCCGTGAAGGTGTGGCATTCAGCTCCCCAGGGTCCCACATGGGCAGGGGTGGGGTGGGGTGTAAGACCTGTGGTGTGTGTGTCCCCAACCAGCCTCTGAGCCCTTTGCCCCTCCTGATGTCCCTCTGGGGACTCTGGGTCTCCATTTCTCATTCCTAAGACTTCTTTTCTAAGAAGGCCTTTCTACAGAGTCTTCTTTTGGTGGGGAGAAGACCCACCGATCCCCCTACGTTGGTTCTGACTCGGGTCAAGGACAAAGGCGACATTCGCACGATGATCCACGCAGTTTAGCCTTGTTCTCTGATGGCTAGTGCCTAAAAGGGACACCCCAGGTCTGGAGGCCTAGGCTTGGCATACCAGAGGATGCCGTCTGGGGGCCGAGGTCCCCACGGCAGAGGGAGCCTGAGGTGACCTAGAGGGCCACGCTGGGGTTTGAGGCGAACACCTTTTTAGCATCTATCTCTCCTTCGACCATGTGGGGGTGGATGTCCACGTTCAGGCCTGCGTCTCTGCACAGCTTGAGCAAAGTGCGAATGTTGTTCTTGGATAGCCTTAGGTATCTGTGTGAGACAAGGCCAGAGAGGTCAGTTGAGCGCAGCGTCACCGTACTGAAAAGAGCTTAGATTTAAGCCCTGTGGGATCTTGCACGGGAACTGGCTCTGCAGACATTTCTGGAGCTGGCAGAGATCCTAGAAAAGAGTGGGACACCCTAAGGAGTCGGTGGGAGTTTTTATCGGTAGAACTCTTGCAAGTTCATTTGGCAACATATGTGCCAGGTATCATCCCTGCCCCCACAAGTCCCCCCCCCCTCCCCCCCCCAAATTTCCTTCATTATCTTTGACTCAGGAACTCCACTGGGGCCTTCAACTAATCCTGAGGATAGAAGTCAATGGAATGAAAAACTGTATAAATGCAAGTGTTCATTTCGGGATTATCCACAACAGGGAAAGGGGCGATTCCATTAACCGAGGAGTGGTCAAGCAGATAATGGGATCTCCATCTCAAGGACGCTCCTGCCAAAGGACGTGGCTTGGGGTGGAAGCAGGTGCACCACGGTGATGGTGAGACTCGATGCCACGTGGGGAGAGAGGCAATTGTCAGGGCTTCCATCACGAACAGCTGTGCGTGACCTCAGCCCTGCCAAGGCCTGGGCGAAATACAGAACAGTGGCAATAAAAGCTGGGTAAAATCATAGGAAAAGGGAGGCTTTTCTTTTAATAATATTCAAGCAATTAAAAAACCAGGCCATTGATTTAAAATCTTAGCTGAAGCCCCACAATTCTGACTTACACCGGAGAGTGGAACTGATCCCATCGACACTGTGTGGTCTAGAGAGTATCTGCTGTCCTCTCCTCCGAGCTCCTTATTCTACCAGCGGCTTTGACCTTGTCCCCAGCTTTAGTGTAAGGAGGTGGGTCCCCTACTCAGGCCACCTGCTGCTGGGTTGCTTTGCTACAGAGGGTGGGGGAGGAGCTGCCTATTGATAGAACCCGAGTTTTCAACCCATTGGGAATGGCTCCCCTGTCCGTCAAGATCTACCCGGCGCTTACCTGTTTTTACAGCCATCTGACACCCCACCCCCCAGCCCTGTGTCTAGACTACCTTTCTCTGACAGCGCCAGGCAGGGTCTGCTCCTTCCCTCTCTGCCTGAACCCAGCCCTGGAGGGTCTCACACACGTGTTTATGTGAGCACTCACGAAGATTCCATTCTGGACAACTTCATCTTTTCCTTGGATATTTTTCTGTCTTGTTCAATGCCATCTCTCCAAATATTCTCTCTCCCTCTTTGGAGGGTAGGGGCCCTGTCCAAATCTCTTTTCTGCTCACCCTAAAGCCCAGGTAGGCTGTCTGTTGACCAGAGCCAACGAGCATCCCCCTGTCAAACTGAAAGCCATTGCCAAAGTCATCCATCCAGGGAGAGGTCAAGCAAGAAGCCCCCTTTGGCTGGGGAGGCCGCCATTCTACCCATCCATCTCTCAGCCAGTCGGGGAGCAGAGCAGGACTTCGTAACGGGGTCGCTGGATGCCAGGCATCTGAGGCTGTCTGAAACCTACAGAGGAGCACACTGCTGTTCTGTCTATATGGACATCCACATTATTCTGTTGTCCGTGAAGTTTCTGAGCCTTGTCAGTCACATCTTTACGGGAAAAGCTAGCACCGGGCTTGGGAGGGGTACTTGGAAAGCGGCAGGTCCCGATAAATAAGACAGCACGGGAGAAGGAAGACCTCTGATAAGAGCAGTGATACTGAACGGCTTCACACTCTGTTCACAGCACCTCCGGGAGCTTAAACCCCCACCTGCAGAGCAGATGGCCCCCGGCGATGGTGGCGAGGACCACCAGGCACTCCACACCACAATGTGAAGGCTCTTAGGGGGATTTCCTGTTAAAGATAGGCCACAGACAACACATTCCTTCTTTTTGGATAATATTCATGGTTTCTATTGTGAAACGTACGGAAATATTGGAAGGGTGGTGCCAGTGTCCAAAGGCGTGGCATCCAAATGGCAACACCCAAACGGCGTGCCCATCCCAGAGCCCGTCCACCTGCCGGGGAGGCTGCCGGGGAACCTGGGGAACGGCCCTCCAGGACACAAAGGCAGAGCCGTCCAGCCACCGCCGCCCTCCCCTCGTGCAGGCTCAGCCCAGGTGTGTGCAGCAGACAGCGGGGACCAAAGCCTGTCCCCCGGGCACCCCACTCACCGGCAGCTCAGCACCTCCTCGGGCTTCAGCATCCTCACCAGCTCCATCTTGGGCTCGGCACCCTTCTCCATGAGGCTCTTCAGCTTGCGCTCGTAGGAGACCTCGGGCGTCCTGCTGGTCACCCAGTCTCTCAGGAGGGTCGACTTCCGACCGCCGAAGGCGGGCGGCTCCTGCAACATGGGGTCCAGGGCGCTTTGGCGGCGGTAGGTCAGGGGCCGCTGGGCGGACTCCAGGGCGATGGCATCTTTGATGTCGAGCTCTGAAATCGAAATCGGACAGATGTCACCAGGGAGTTAGAGCTGGGGAAGGGGAGAGGCAGGACGGGCTGAAACTGGGGGAGGCCAGCAGGATGGCCCAGGCTTCAAACAAACACCTGTTCTGAGATTCGAGGGCTCTTCAAGACTCTTCTTTTTTTTTTTTTTTTAAGATTTTATTTATTTGACAGAGACAGAGACAGAGACAGAGACAGCCAGCGAGAGAGGGAACACAAGCAGGGGGAGTGGGAGAGGAAGAAGCAGGCTCATAGCGGAAGAGCCCGATGTGGGGCTCGATCCCAGAACGCCGGGATCACGCCCTGAGCCAAAGGCAGACGCTTAACCTCTGTGCCACCCAGGCGCCCCCTCTTCAAGGCTCTTCTGAGCATTGGTTTAATTCTCACACGTCTTTACCTCCCTCCTTTCTCGCTGCCTCCTTGGCTCCCTCCCCTTCCCTCCTGTCTTTGTCCCCTTCTCTCCATCTTCTCTTCTGTCCCTCCTCCCCTAAAGGGAACCTCTGCCTGGAGGAGGTAGGGGAAGCTAGGGGAAGCTATCGAAGATCAACTTTGAGATGATTTTTTTTGTTTGGTTGGGTAAGATGGGGTTTTTAAAGGAAAAGCAATTTATTGGATGAAAGGGGAGAAAGGTATTGCAGGCAGGAGGAACAGCAAGTACAGGCGGGGAGACAGCATGAACAAAGACACAAATACAGGGGCGCCTGTGTGGCTCAGTCGTTAAGTATCTGCCTTTGGCTCAGGTCATGATTCCAGGGTCCTGGGATTGAGTCCCTCATCAGGCTCCCTTCTCAGTGGGGAGCCTGCTTCTCCCTTTCCCACCCCCCTGCTTGTGTTCCCTCTCTTCCTGTCTCTCTCCGTCAAATAAATAAATAAAATCTTAAAAAAAAAAGACACAAATATATGAAATCAAATGTGAGTGTCTGATGTTACCCAAATATGGAGTTTGTACTGAATTAAATACTGTGGGGGCTGGTGCTGAGAGAACTTAATTTTTTTCTTCTTGCTAAGTTTACCACTAAGTATTTTATAGATTTTTACTGATAAGAATGGGATATTTTCTTCCTATTTCCATTTCTGGAAATGGGGCTAGTAGAGAGAAAAGGCTATTGTGTTACAGTGTGTTTTTTTTTCTAATAAGAATTTCTTGAGTTTTACAGATATGTAATAATATCAGGAGAAAAATGAAAATACCTTCCCTCTAACATTTAGCAAAATCATATACTCTTCTTGACATACTGCGTTTGACAGACTTTCTAGCACAATGTCAATAATGCTGATAGCAGTCATGCCTCATTTTGTTCCTGATTTTAATTAAAATAATTAGCATGTCATCATTTAGAATGATAATTGCCACTATTTGGGTAAGTTTTATAGTATTAGGAGTTTAATTCTTAGTTTACATCGAGTTTTTATTAGTAATAATTGCTTGATTCTACTTTTTGCTTTTCTCTCATTTACTGACATGCTCGTATGGTTTTTCCTTTATTGATGGAATAAATTATGTTCTTAGATATTCTGACAGTGATAACCTAACCATTCCTAACCTGCTGTAAGAAATCGTACGTGTCACCAAATCCTACCCCTGAAACTAATACTACACTCTACGTGAACTAACTTGAATTTAAATAAAATCTTGAAAGAAAAAAAATAAAAAAATAAATAAATAAACTTCATTCTCTCAAAAAAAGGAAAAAAAAGAAATCCCATTGGTCATGGCATGTTATCGATTTCATACACTGATATGTTTTCATACATTTGGTATATTTGTTAAAATGTTTAATATATTTTTTACATCTCTATTACGTTTTTGCAAATATTTTAATATTGTGGTTCTGATGGCCTGTTGGATTCATGCAGACGTGCATGTGTTTCATATGGTCTGGAATAGTTGATGTGACATTGGGATTACTCATTTTTTTAAAATTTATTTATTTGAGAGAGAGAGGGGGCACAAGCAGGGGGAGGGGGCAGAGGCAGAGGGAGAAGCAGGCTCCTGGCTGAGCAAGGAGCCCGATGTGGGGCTCGATCCCAGAACCCTGAGATCATGACCTGAGCCGAAGGCAGATGCTCAACCGACTGAGCCACCCAGGTGCCCCGGGGATTACTCATTTTTGAAAAGGTAGATAGAACCTGGTGTGAAGCCTTTTGTCCTGGTGACTTGTTCTGTGAGAAAGGGTCAACCAGCTTTCCATTTTTACTTCAGAAATTGCTCTCTTCGGGGCGCCTGGGTGGCTCAGTCGTTAAGTGTCTGCCTTCGGCTCAGGGCATGATCCCAGAGTTCTGGGATCGAGCCCCACATCAGGCTCCTCCGCTATGAGCCTGCTTCTTCCTCTCCCACTCCCCCTGCTTGTGTTCCCTCTCTCGCTGGCTGTCTCTATCTCTGTCGAATAAATAAATAAAATCTTTAAAAAAGAAAACAGCACATCTGCCTTTAAAAAAAAAAAGAAATTGCTCTCTCCAACTTTATTATGTCAATTTTAATCATTTATGGTATGAGAGGAAATGATCTATTTCTTCTGGGTTTTCAAATATATCGGAGAAAGGTGCATCTAGTGTTCTAGTACAGCTCCGTTCACGTATTTCTCATCTTTGCTCACGCGTTCTTTCTCATGCCAAATCTTGCACATTATTACTCTTCTTTTTTTAAAGGTTTTATTTATTTATTTATTTATTTATTTATTTATTTATTTATTTATTTATAGCACGAGCAGGGGGAAAGGTCGAGGGGGAGGGAGAGGGAAAGAATCTCAAGCAGACTCTCTGCCGGGCGTGGAGCCTGATGCGGGGCTCGATCTCACGGCCCTGAGATCATAACCTGAGCCCAAATCAAGAGTCAGATGCTCAACCAACCGAGCCACCCAGACACCTCTTTACTCTTCTTTTTAACAATGGTCATGAGGAGTTCACACTATTCATCTCTTGCTTTTGCAAAAAGCTAACTTTGGATTTAAGGCTTACACTTTTAAGTAGTTTTTATCTTGGGTTTCATTAATCTCAGCTGGTATTTAATGAATGAAAGCTCTCTTTTTCATATTAATGATTCCTCCTATCTTATTATAAATAATAAATTGCTAAAAGTATTCATTTTTTCTTCTGTGTTTTTTTGTGTTATAAAGACAGGAATTAAGAATTTTAGGTGTTACTATAAATTTTCTTCTGAGGATAGATTTCGCCTTTATTCCCATAGTAAGAAACAGGCTTATTTTCATGAGTTTTTTTTTTTTTCTCTGATATAGAGTATTTTACGAGTGTATTTCTTAATTTCTGACTGTTAAGTTGGGATATATTTTAATTTAAATTTTATTTCTAATTATTGCTTCAGGATAATGTAGGCCACCCTAAAATCTTTAATTTTTGAAAGGTAATGTTTTCTTAGCAGTGAATATGCAGATGAGTTTTGTAGATATTCTTTGGCCGCATAAAAATGCGTTCTTTATTCAAATATAAAGTTATGTCTATTTGATTCTAAAAGAGGTGTATTAAAATCTCCCACTGTAACTGAATTTTATTAGGTTCTTTTTGCAGTTCTCAATAATTATCTATTTAGCTACTGTATTTTTTGGTACATGTAGGCTTGTGATTACTATTTATTCTCTTTAACATTTAAAAATACCCCTCTTTTACCCTGTTTCTTTTAGCCTTAATCCCACCTCATCTGTTTGCATTTCACGTTTCCTCTTGGCCTATCTTTTTGTTTTCCATCTTTCTATATTAAACCTGATTTTAGGTGTATCTAGGTTCTGATTTTTTTTTTAAAGATTTTATTTATTTATTCGACAGAGAGAGAGAGAGACAGCCAGTGAGAGAAGGAACACAAGCAGGGGAAGTGGGAGAGGAAAAAGCAGGCTTCCAGCGGAGGAGCCTGATGTGGGGCTCGATCCCAGGACTCTGGGATCGCGCCCTGAGCCGAAGGCAGACGCTTAATGACTGAGCCACCCAGGCGCCCCTAGATTCTGACTTTATTTTTTATTTTATTTTATTTTAATAATTTTTATTTTGTTATATTAGTCACCATACAGTACATCCCTAGTTTTTGATGCAATGTTCCATGATTCATTAGTTGCGTATAACACCCACTGCACCATGCAATACGTGCCCTCCTTACTACCCATCACCGGCCTGTCCCATTTCCCCACCCCCCTCCCCTCTGAAGCCCTCAGTTTGTTTCCCAGAGTCCATAGTCTCTCACGGTTCATTCCCCCTTCTGTTTTTTTAAACCAATTATTGCCTAGTTCGGTGCCTCTGCTGTCACCTTAAGCATTTTTTTTTTCTTTTGTGAGTAAATCATTCTTCCTGTAAACCCGCAAGATTTCATCAATAAAGTTCAGGAATTTTACTGGGGTAAGTCTAGGGAGAATGCGTCTAGATCTCCCCCCCAGTTATATAAATGGAGGAACAGCCTCCTGGAAAGAGGCTGTGATTTGCCCAAGGTCTCATGTGAATGCGTGGCTGAATTGTGACTCTGTTTGCCCATTTTGGTGCTCTGCACGGACAGGTCCCTGACCAGGGGGCCTCAGCAGTCCCTGTTTATGCACAGTGGAAACTGGTGCTATGTTCCAGAAGAATCATGAGCTGCATAGCCTCATTAACACAAATGGGAGATCCCTCGGAGAAAGAACCATAGCCTTTCCTGAGATATCCAAGCACCCTCTGGGTCAAGCTAGGTCTCACGTAGGAAAGAACAACAGTCATATAAATGGCAATGATCATTAAACATATGAACTAATGTTTAGGGAGTGACTTATGTGCCAGGCCGTGTAGAAGGAGCTTTCCAGGGAGGGAGGCACTACGCTCTCACAGCCATATCATGCCCATTTAACAGACGAGCAAGTTGAGGATCAGAGAGATGAAATCGTGTCCCCAAGACGCCAGGGTTAATTAGTGGTGGATCCAGGAAAATGGGAACCTAGGTTGCTGGTCCCTTTTTCTGGGCACCCATCCTGGCTACCATCTGAGCAAAAATGACACATACTCCCGAGTCTGCGGCTGAACAGGTAAGCTCGGCTTCTAGCGGGCTGTGTCTGGGACCCCAGGGGCTCCCTCTGTACTCATGGAGACAGAGGGTGATTATTGCCCCCAGACCTCCGCGTCAGGGATGCACTCCTGTGCGGCCATCTACAGAATGCCCGGGGCGCAGGAGCCCAGGGAGAGGAAGCCAGGTGAACGCCCCTTTTCTATCTAGCTGCTCAGACGTCACCAAGATTTACTTTGGAACTGTGTTCCGATGCTTTCCCAGCATCTTTTGCTGGCCCAACGCTGGAGTGACATTTTACAAATTCAAAACCAACAGGGTGGCCCTCGGAGGGGGGCCAGGGGGGTGGCCAAAGAGGAAGGGGCAACAGAAAAGGCTGTTCGCAGGGAATTCGAGGGAGGAGAGGTGGTAGGGAGAGGGGAGTGGCCCATGGCACACAGCGTCAGTGTGGCAGAGGCTGACGGCAGGGTGGCAGCCAGCAGCGGGATGGACCTGACGTTTCAGCTGGTAATAGGAGTGAATGGGAGCTTCTATGAAAATGGGGAGAGGGGACAAGATGAAATGGTCGGCTTTGGAAAGCACCGTGCTCCGCATTTGGGGCTGTCAATGCTGTGTTCTATTATCTGGAGCTGGAGACAGTTATCTGTCCCTCATGGGGGACACACCGTGTTTCACAGATTTTGATCCTGTGGCCGTCACAACACTACACATGTGGCCGAGTGGGAGCTGTTGTGTCTGTACAGACCGAGTGGCCGCGTTCAGTGCTGTGTCTGAGGGTCTTGCCTCCCAGAGCCTTGCTCCCCGGATCACAGAGAAACGTCCCATCAGGAGTGCAAAGAGCTTACTCTGCTGCTAGGGAAACCAGGACACCGATGGTTCAGGGACTGAGTGGGGCTGGGGAGGCCAGAACCAGAAGTCCTGGTCTAGAATACCCCTCCTTGATCTATGTGTATCTCCTCGTGCACTCCTGCCATAGCCCTTAACGGGCCCCATGACCTTCCTAGGGGCTGCTTTGTCTTGAACTTGACTCCAAAACCCGATCCTGCCCACTCGTGTTAGGCCTCTTGCTGGCCTGCACGGGAAGCTGCCCTTGCTGTGTTCAGATGCAGCCCTGACCCAGTTCCTGGGTGCCACACTTGGATGCCCAAGCAGTTCCTGGGTGCCTCTGAGCACCTGCTGCAACCGGTCACCTGCTGCCCCCCAGTGGCCATTTGTTGTATTACATTAGATAGGAAAAAAGGTCCCCTCTGTGAACAGGGTGGGTTTTTGTCTTGGGCGGGGGGTAGCAGGGGGAACTGCAGAGAACCAAAGAACTGCTAAGTCAGTCTGCCCTGCTGGCATTTTTGTGCAGTGTTATGAAGAAGGATTATTCGATCAGCTGGTACGTCAGTTTCTCTTATGGAAGGAACTGCCTTTGTTTAGGAAAATAACTTGATAGACTCCTTTTGAGTGTTGACTAAGACAGTGAAACAAAGAAAAGTAAGTGATCCTTCCAGGTAACAAGCCAATGGGAGCTGTGGGGTGAGGACAGCAGAGGATGGAGGAGAGGGGAGAGAACAGAGAGAGGAAGAGGTGGGAGTTAGGCAGATCCAGGACTAGAGTGAGACCAAGTTGGGGGGGGAAGCAAAATTTAAGGAGGTGTTCACTCTCAGGCTCATGCAAGCGCAAAGTCAGTACCAGAGAGCGAGTGCCTCCTTAAATCTTATGCCCAGGGTGCCTGGCTGGGCTCAGTGCAGGGGTGAGCAAAACAGCTGGAGGGGACCCCCTGCAGGCAAATGTATTCAGGGACCACCTCCTGGTGGCAGGGGACATAGGATTTGGAAGAACTCTTAAGGGGGTTTTGTAATCAACTTCTCTTTTGTTTTCTGTATAATTCTGCCATTAAATTCTTTCCCTTCATTGCCCCAAACCTTCAGTAAAGTCTGTTTACACACAAAAGCTTCATGTGAGAGGTTTGGGGGGAAAGGAAGGAAACGTTGCTGTGCTCTGTGTGTGTGTGCAGTGTCAAGGAGCAGGGAGCAGGGAGGAACCACTGGAATCGAGATCTGCAGATGCTCAGGGGCTCCGCTGAACTCGGACTGCAGAGCCAGACTTGCAATGGGAGTCACAGAAGACTTGGGGAATGTGTAAGGCCTCCCATAGGGCATATGGCAATCTATCTATATATCTGTATCTATATTTATAGCCACATCCACATCCATATCTCTATCTATAAACTTTTTATTTTGGAGTAAGTTCAGATTTGCAGAAGAGTTGCCAAGATGGTATAGAGCGCTCCTGGGCACTGCTCGCTCAGTTTCCCTGAATGTTAGCCTCTTACACAAGCAGGGCACATTTGTCAAAACTCAGAAATTAACATTGGCACATAACAGCTTTTTTGCATTTCGCCAGTTTTCCCACTGAAGTGTTGTTCTAGGATTCAGTCCAGAATCCTGCACAGCATTTAGAGCCAATCATATTTAAATCTGACAAGCAAGCGAGCGCAGTTTGGTTTCAACGGCTTTGGTGTATTAAATGAGAAGGGGGGGAGGATGTTTTGCTGGGCATGATGGGAGCAGCTTTATGCAGGAGAACTGGCGGGCCCTACTCCAAAGCTTTTGCCCACTCCTCCTTTGGGCTAATTGGAATTCCTTCCACCTTTCTTTGACCACACACCTCCTTTCCAAGAAGCCAGGCACAAGAAATGCAACTGTTTCTCCAACACCATGGTCCAGCCCACCTGAGCAATTTAGCAATTTTTTTCCCTTAGAAATAGCTATTTGCCACCATTTGTTGAGCATCTAACTCTGTATTATCAGGCTAGATGTTTTATATGCCTCATCTCACCGAAACTCGACTGGGAGGCAAGTCATGCTATTGTCCCATTTTACAGATGTGAAAACTGAACCCCAGAGATGGAGTGGCTGACTCACCCTAGATTCTTCTGAGTTCACTACAGAGCAGCGGAGCCAAGGTTCGAACTCGGGCAGCCCTGGGAACTGGAGATCCGGCCCAACCTCAGCCTGCCTCTTCCTGGGTGTGAGTCACACCTGGCAGGTTTCGGCCAGCAGGTGCGGTCCCTCATGTGCTACGCTGACCTTGTCACAGTATCTAATTAGACAAGTTGGAGCTCACGAGTTTGCTGCCACCGGCTTTAGGAACTGGGGGGCACACCCTGCTGCACCCAGAGAAGAGAACGGCCAAGTGTGGGCGGAGCCTAGACACCAGCCCACCTGCCCTCCTGCTTGTGCTGTGACCGCTAAAGAGCCACGTGGGGCTCCACGACGGTGCACAGCGGCCGGGATGATGTGGGTGCCACTGCTCTAAGACCGGCCTGAGCTTCCTGTCCCTCTGAGAGGCCAGAACCGGGGACGGTTCTGGACCCCAGGACCAAGATGCTTCCCTTACCGGATTTCCTGGGGCCATCCCTGGTGTAGCTACCGGGAACCATGCTGAGGCGTCTTCCCTTTGGGTCCCCGCGGTTGAGCTTTCCGTGCACGGCAGGGTCCCTGTCCTTGGCGGTTTGCCCCGAGGCCTGGGAGGGGAGCCGGAGAGAAGTTAAACCACGAGAAACGGGCCTTGGCATGGCCTCCTCCACCCTCAAAATGAGTGATTACAAGGGTTTGCTGAAAGGCAGGCAAAGGGGCCAAAGGAGGGGCCACCCTGGGCCCTGGGGCAGGGGAGGGGGGCCGGGATGGCGGGTTGGTGCCTGCTCACCCACTCCCCACTTTCGGTCCCCCCATCTCAGAGGGAGGCCACAAGGGGCCACGGAAGCCACAGCCCTCAGGGGGCAGGGAGGCCCGGGTGTCCTCATCTCTCAGCCGGCATTCCTGAATGGTGGGGTGGGGGGCGGTGAGAGGAGGGACAGGCACTTGGGAAGAAGGACCCTCCATGGCAGGAGTGCCAGTCTCCACCGCACGGGGCAGTGTGTGGGGTGGGGGCTGGAGGGGTGAAGGGGGCAGGTGATTCATTTGGGTGTCAGTGTGGGACAGGAGCCTTCAATTTAAACAGTGTAGCCAGGCTTTAGGCGGGAGCAGGGTGGGTTCCCCTCCTCGGCACGCGGAGCCGTGTTACCTGGTTGGTAAATGCCACCTGGCGGTTTCCTTTCCTCTGTTTCAGGGTGCTTTGGGTTCTCTTTCCTTCCTTCCCATTTGTTTCAGGGGTCATTATCCCCTTGGGTTTCTGCTTGAAAAGACAGAGAGGATTGCCCTGTGGCTGCCTGGTGTCCCCACAGAGGGGCGACACTCTGGTGAGCGAGCTGCCCCCTCCCCACCTCCAGATTTGGCCCGCACTCTGGGACTTCTGTCCCCCCACCCCCCAGAATTATTCTTCTGTCTCCAGACAGGCCCTGGTGTAATGTCACACTGCTCCCAGAACAACCTCTAAACGTCGGGTCTGATGGTCCCTCCCAACCTCAGAACCCACCATGAGCTCCCTAAGACCCTCTACACAAGGACCTGTTGGAATTCCTCTCCTAGCCTCTCCCCAGCCTGGTAGGAATTCCTTCCGGCCCCCAAATGGCCTGTGTAGCTGTGACTTCCCTGCCACGGCCTCCAGTCTGAAACCACATGAAGGCCACCTTGTCTCAGAGTCCAGCCAGGACAGTCCCTCCGTCCCCAGAGCTCCCTCCTCTCCCAAGCCCTCCCCATCCTGTCTGTCATCACAATTCATCCTGCCTTTCCCGTTCCTTGGGTGCTCCTCCTGGCATCGGGGGACTTCCTTGGGTGCTTGCCTGGCCTTCTACCTCGACCAGGCAGGCAGGGAGGACGCCTTCGTTACGGAGCTCCAGGGTCCATGGGGGAGGGGCCCACCTAAGGGCCTCCAGGCTCATCTAGGAGGGGTGGGGGTGCCGAAGCACCTCAAGGAAGCTGAATCGACTGGGTCTCCACTTGCAGGGTGCTGCTCATGGTTGTGGGGACATGGCAGCTGGGACTGGTCTCCAGGTCAGACGCCTGGTGGGAATCCCGCTCGATTGCTCGGTGGCTGAGAAACCGTGGCTTGGTTTCCTTCTCTGAAGATGGAGGGAAGAGAAGGATCTATCTCCTAGGGTTATTTTGGGAAATTAATGAATCCCTGTGCGGATGCCAGGAGAAGGGAGAGGAGGCCACGGTTAGTACCCCTCCAACTGTCTACACCAAAGGGCCCCCTCCACCTGTGCTGAGACCATCCATGGAATCACAAGAGCTTCAGTCCAAATCCAGGTGCCCTTGGGAGGGATAATGGTGCTTGAAAATTTATTTTCTATATTTTTTTAAGATTTTAAAAATGTATTTATTTGAGAGAGAGAGAGTGCACAAGACTACAAGAGCAGGGGAGGGAGAAGCAGGTTTCCCCGCCGAGCAGGGAGCCCAATGCAGGGCTGGACCCCAGGACCCTGGGATTATAACCTGAGCCGAAGGCAGATGCTCAACAGACTGAGCCGCCCAGGCGCCACTTCATTGTATTTTCAATTTAAATTTGTTCCCTTCCTGAGTCCAAAATTATTTCCAGTAAAAGCCACATTAAAGGTAAAGCTGTGAAAACGTTATTAGAATATGATCTCCATGAGAAGAGATGCATGTTAATCATTGAAGTGAATGTAAATGTCTGTGATTGGTACTGAGTTCTGAGCGACCCAGCAGTCAGATTGGGGGGCAGGGGGTAGCCTATCCATCAGTCATGAGCGCCTGAATGTAAAATATGTCTATCAGATGTGTTTTAGTACGTTTAATGGAACTGGCACTTCAGATCTTTCTGAATATAAATGATAAGTAAGCATATACGCAGAAGGGAGCTTTCTGGAAAGGCAGGGGGCGCCTCAGTGGTTGGAGCCGAGAAAGTGGAGGTGACTACAGGGAGTTGACCTGACAAAGCCCGTGAGCTTGAGAACGGGGTAAATCTGGCTTGCAGCCCTGGCTTGGCCCTTCATTCATTCTGTGAGATCGAGCAAGTGACTTCTCTACCCCTCGCTCAGCTTCCTTATTACCGCCCGGGCGCTGGGGGGTAAGCATGGTGCCTACCCTGTAGCCCTGCTGGGATCAGTTGACAAGATAACTCGTGTGTAACGCTGAGCTCAGGGCCTGGCACGTGGTAAGTGCTTAATAAACATTAGCATTGTCATTAGGAATGNNNTTTTTCACCCATTTTTCCCTGGGGGCTGGGGAATTCAAGATCAGGTGGCATCCTTTACGGAGGAGACCACTTTCTAAGGGCCTGGCTTGATTTTCCATAGATGATGGGCCTGGGGGATCTCTGGGGGAAACTGAGGCAAAACTGATTGTCTTAGCTCCTGCAGAAAGAGGGAAGGGTGGTGCTATAGACTGAATGTTTGTGTCCCCCCCCACCCCACTTCCTATGTTGAAATTCTAACTTTCAGTGTGATGGTAGTAGGAGGGGGCCTTTGAGGGGTGATTAGGTCAGGAAGGTGGAGGCCTCTCGAATGGGATTCGTGACCTTATAAAAGAGACCATAGAGAGGTCTCCCTTCTCTTTCTTACTGCGAGGACACAGCAAAAAAGTCTACGAAGCAGGAGATGGGCCCTCATCAGACACCAAATCTGCCAGCACCTTGATCTTGGGCTTGCCAGCCTCTAAAACTGGGAGAGATTAATTTCTGCTGTTTATAAGCCACCCAGGCTATGGTTTTGTATTATCGCAGCCCCATAGGACTAAGACCTGTGGATGAGAACTAGTTGTGATACAGGGTAGAAAGGGGGAAGTATGTTAGTAGGCGTCCCAGTGGCATAGTGCCGGTGGAGACCGAACACCCTTTGGCCCTGGGGCCATCGTCAGGATGGAAGTGTCTGGGGACACTGGGGAGGACCCATTCTGCCACCACCAAGATCTGAGAAGCTATTACCTCTGAGCTCTTCTGGAACACTGATCAAGACAGCTTTAATGCCCGTCTCATCTTGATTAAGCTCCTGATATGTTCCTCCCTGTCTGTAGGCCCATGACTTCTCTTTTCTTTTCCTTTAAAAAAACTGGCAGTTGTAAATTCTTTGTCTGCCCCCTTGAGATGTAAATCTTCTCCTAGCCTCTTGCCAGTTTTATAATCCAGGAATGTTTTTCTCAAGGACCTGGAAGCCATCCCTTTGAAATGTAATCCTCAGGGGGCACCTGGGTGGCTCAGTCAGTTGAGGGTTAAGCATCTGCCTTCCACTCAGGTCATGATCTTGGGGGTCCTGGGATCAAGTCCTACATAGGGCTCTCTGCTCAGTGGGGAGCCTGCTTCTTTCTCTCCCTCTGACCCTCCCCCAGCTCATGCTCTCTCTCTCAAATAAGTAAATAAAATCTTTTTTTAAAAAAAGCGTAATCATCAGGGGGCGCCTGGGTGGCTCAGTCATTAAGCGTCTGCCTTTGGCTCAGCGCGTGATCCCAGAGTTCTGGGATCGAGCCCCACGTCAGGCTCTTCTGCTGGGAGCCTGCTTCTTCCTCTCCCACTCCCCTTGCTTGTGTTCCCTCTCTCGCTGGCTGTCTCTCTGTCAAATAAATACAATCTTTTTTTTTTAAAAAAAAGCGTAATCATCAGGAAAGATAGCACCCTGTCCTCCCAGTCTTTGTGGGAAGGTAGGAGCCTAACTACTTGAGTGACAATTGGCAAACACAGCTGGCCTAACCGCATGGATAACGTCCCCTCTCTCCTCTAGGATTTTTCTACTAGTTCACTCCAGTGCTTGAAGCTCCTCCCACCTTCTGTTTTCTGAGAGTCAAGTTCGATCTCTCCCCTATTGGAATAATCTTGAATCCAACAGCCTCACAGTTTTGCTCGGACAGTCCATACCTGGGAAGCCTGTATCTGCTTTTTCTTCCCCTGCCTCCGCTCCAGCCACTCCAGCACCCGAGTGAGGTCGGACATCCGCCTCTCCTCGGCCGTCCTCCACGTGGACTTCCTCTCTATGGGCATTGCGTCCTTTAGGTGCTCTGAGTTCTCTGTCATGTTGGAGTCCTGGCTGTGCGCTGGGCGGGAAGGTGGCACTCTCTTGCTTTGTCGATCCCTCTGTCTCTAGTAGCTGGCCTGGAGGACCTCGGCTGGCAGGGGGTGGCCCTTGGGAGGTGGATATAAAAGGCAGATGTAGGCCAGCAGCTGGGATGTTGGCCTCCAAGGATGGGAGGTCTGCAGGGTGATTGTGAGGTCACTGTCAGGCTGGCCTGTGGGGGCTGCTTGTGGCACAACATCGGCTTCCCCACACGGCCGCTGCCCCTCTGTGGGCACTGTCTCTTGTCTGGACCCCGCCACGGCCTCCCTGATGGCCTCTCCACCTCCACTTCCATAGACCTCTTAAACAAAGTTCACCTAGCTCTTTTTCTCAAAACACTTCTGTGGCTCCTGCAGCCTATAAAAAAATCTAAATTTCTTAGTTTGGTATCCGGGCCTTTCACAATGTACTCTAATTAGAATGAAGTTTTATAGCCTCGATAACTTTTATGTTCACTGAACAGATAGTTATCAGATACCTGCTATGTACCAGGCATGGTCCTGGGGACACAGTGCAAAACAACATAGCCAGACCTCCTAAAACATATGAGCTAGTGGGAAAGACACAGCAGCAGTCAAATTACTCTATGAATGCATAACAGCAAGTGAAAACGAGTGCTCTGAAGGAAAGAAATACAATTCTGTAGAGTAGACAAAAGCCCTAGATCTGGATGGGTGGTGGGTGGGTCACCACTCAAACTTGGAACTAAAGGGTAAGTAGGTCTCAATGGGGCCCTGGACCAGAGGGGTGAGCATGTGCAAATGCCCTGTGGCAGGATGAAAGCACGGCAGACTTGAGGACTAACAGAAGGGCAAAGTCTAGAGTATCAGGTAGTGAGAAATGATTCGGACAAGACACGACCTTAGAAGTCACAGGTTTGCTCAAATTGAGGAGGAGGGGGGAAAACAATAAAGGGATTCAAAAAGAGGGGAAGGAGTGGTATGATCAAGCTTCCTTTTTTGTTTCAGTAAACTTTTATTAAAGGAACCTATCTACACAGAAATGTGCCAGAGTCACCAGTGAAGACACCTGTGTAACCAGTTTCCCCAGAGTTCCTCCTCATGGCTCCTGCTGGTCACGGTTGCCCTCCAAGAGTATAAACCCTATCTTAACTTCCAGTTTCATAGGTTTGGTTTGTCTGTTGGTGTTTTATATAAATGGAATTATATACATGTAGTGTTTGTATCTGGCTTCATTCATTTTACAAATATATTTGCAGGGTTTTATTTATTTATTTATTTATTTATTTTTAAAGATTTTATTTATTTATTCGACAGAGATAGAGACAGCCAGCGAGAGAGGGAACACAAGCAGGGGGAGTGGGAGAGGAAGAAGCAGGCTCATAGCGGAAGAGCCTGATGTGGGGCTCGATCCCAGAACGCCGGGATCACGCCCTGAGCCGAAGGCAGACGCTTAACCACTGTGCCACCCAGGCGCCCCTATTTGCAGGGTTTTAGCAATGAATTCTATTAGTCTTTGTGTATGTGGAAATGCCTTTATTTTACTTGCATTTTTGGAGAAAGATTTGCTGGATAGTAGAATTGTTGGTTAACAGTTTTTCCCCCCAGCATTTTGTATATGCTATTTCACTGCCTTCTGCTCTCCATTGTTTTGTATGGGAAGTCAGCTGTTAACCTTATCGTCGCTCCCCTGCACATAGGAGTCATTTTTCTTTTGCTGATTTTTTTTCTCTGTTCTTGTCTTTTAAATGTTTACTGTGGGCAGCCTGGGTGGCTCAGTCGGTTACGCATCTGCCTTCAGCTCAGGTCATGATCCCAGGGTCCTGGGATCGAGTCCCACATCAGGCTCTCTGCTCAGTGGGGAGTCTGCTTCTTCCTCTCCCTCTGCCCCTCCCCTCTGCTCATGCTCTCTCTCTCAAAATAAATAAATAATATCTTTAAAAAAATGTTTACAATGGTATGTCTGGGTATGGATCTTTTTGTATTTATTCTCCTTGAGGCTTGTTGAACTTTCGGGATATACAGTTAATGTTTTCCATCAGATTCTGGAAGATCTTGGCTACTGTTTTTCCCATTTTTTTTTTCTGTTCCTTTCTCTTTCTATCTCTGGGACCCTCATTACACATCTGTTGACATGCTTCATGTTGTCCCCCTGGGCTCTAAAGTTGTCTTTTTTTTAAGATTTACTTTTTTATTTACTTGAGAGAGAGAGCGAGCATGAGCATGAGTTGGGGGAGGGGCAAAAGGAGAGAATCTTCAAGCAGGACTCGCCAGTGAGCATGGACCCCAGTGCAGGGCTGCAACTCACGACCCTGCGATCATGACCTGAGCTGAGACCAAGAGTAGGACGCTCAACTGACTGAGCCACCCAGGTGCCCCTGGGCTCCGAAGTTTTATATCGTTTTCTTCAGTCATTTTTTCCCTTGTTCTTGGGTTGGATAATTTCTATCAACTTTTCTCCAAGTTCGCTAATTCTTTCCTCAGCCATATATAAGCTTTTGTTGAATCTTTATAGTACAATTTTCATTTCAACTGTACTTTTCAACCCCAGAATTTCCCTTTTTTAAAAAATAATTCCTAGGGGCGCCTGGGTGGCTCAGTCGTTAAGCATCTTGCCTTCGGCTGAGGGCGTGATCCCAGAGTCCTGGGATTGAGCCCCACATATCAGGCTCTTCCACTGGGAGCCTGCTTCTTCCTCTCCCACTCCCCCTGCTTGTGTTCCCTCTCTCGCTGGCTGTCTCTATCTCTGTCAAATAAATAAATAAAATTCCTGTCTCCTTATTTAGAATTTCTGTGGATTCATTGTTGTCATACTTTCATTTAACATTTTAAACATCATTTTAGTTCTTTGGTCATATTGATAAGCTAAATCCAACATCTGGGAACACTCAGAAACAGTGTCTACTGACAGATGTTTTCCTGAGCATGTGTCAGACTTTCCTGGTTCTTTGCATAACTTGGAATTTGTTCGTTGAAAACTGGACATTAAAAAAATATTGTAGCAACTTTGGATTCTGATTCCTGTCAGGTTTATCGTGGCTGTTTTTTTTTTCTTCACCTGTTTATTTGTTTAATAACTTACACAGGCTCTGTGAACCAGACAATTCCCATCTGGAAATCTGGGAATCCTGTCTTTCTAATAGTGTGAAGCCACTGAGGTTTCCACTTAAATATTTTTGTATTTTTGTTTTTATATTTAAGTCTGGCTTCCTAAGCATTGTTTCCGTGTCTGCATATCTGAGTGGACAGAGATTGTGCTCAAATACCTCCAGTCAGTAACCTGTCTGTCCCGCCGAGCAATCTGTGTGAGGTTAGGGGAGTGGTGTCAGTCATCCCATTTCTGCGTCACAAATCATCCTGAAGCTTAGTGGCTTAAAACAAAAACATTTATTTTTGCAGTTTCCATGGGTCCAGATTCTGGTTGTTCCTGAGCTGGGTCCTGACTCAGGCTCCAAGCAGGGTGTTGGCCAGGTTGCAGTCATCTGAAGGCTTGACCGGGGAAGGATGTACCTCCAAGTTCCTGATGGGGTTGTTGGCAGGGTTGGGTTGCTTGCAGCTCATTGGACTGAGTTAATTCTTTGCTGGCTCTTGGCAGAAGGCCACCTTCAGTTTCTTGGGACATGGGACTCTCCATAGGGAAGCTCACAACACAGCAGCTTCATCAGAGCAGCAAGGGAGAAGAACCAGAGAGAGAAAGAGGGCAAGGTGGAAGTCAGTCTTTGATAACCTAGCCTCAGAAGTGACACCCATCACCTCTTCCATGTGTTTCCTATGGTTTCCCTTCTGCTGGATTCTTCTCATCTTTGCACACAGCCACAGCTTAGGGGTTGGCCAGGAGGGTGTGGCTGGATTGGGTCTTCTCTAATTTCCACAGGGCACACACGTCGCTTTAGCCAGGGGTATATTTGCCCAACCACAACTGGCGACCTCAGTCTGGCGGAGCTGTTGGCCTTGCTTTTCTGCCTTGGAGATTTTCACTTAAACCTAGGGGGCTGCCAAGAGTGGGTGCTGCTTACTGCCCAAATCCAGAGATCCCCTTTTAACCAAAGCAGAGAAACTTCTCCACAATAGTGGAAGCTCTCTGCTGGGAGCTGGGAGGAGAGAATGGGAACAGCCTTAGGCGAGAATGCCACAGATTCTCACTGTTATTGCCCAAGTTTCTAGCTTTCAAGCACAAATACTGCTCCCATTGTGATATGCCTTTGGTTGATGTCCACAGTGCTACATGGTTGTTTTTGTCAATTTTGCTCAGCGTTAGGATTGCTTTTAGGGAAGAGGATTTACAAGCTCCCTACTCAGCCATAGGCAGAAGTCGCCTGCCAGTACCCTCTTTATATATTTTGTAAGACCCTCTTTGCTATCATGACATAAAATTAAATGTAACTGAGCCAACATGCATACACATGTTTGCAAAAGTTACTGGAATCCCCCAAACTAATATAAAGGAGAAATTTTTAAAAAATGTAGTCTCCCTTTGGGTCTATCTCAATATTTCAATGCTTGGTCACAGCTAAAATAGAAGGCAATCGTCCAAATTTTCCAATGCCTCTTAGGGAATGGTACCTCGCTACTAAGGGCCAATGAAATAATTAACTGTAATCAATCAAGGGTGGCTGGTATGGGGGGGCAGTCACATGGTAGGTCCCCATTGAGCAGGGGCTGGGGTGGGGGGTGGGGGGCAATAATAAACAGGCATCAATACAGTGAGTAGGTAAGTGAATGAGTGAATGGACAATACATGGGGGCCTCTTCACCCCAGGTTTCTCATCCCAAACCTACAGTAGAAATCAGTGTCTACATTCTAGAAGCCCTATTCTGGAGTGGAAATTGGGTTGCCAGAACTTGATGCTTTTGAACATAAGTATTAGCACTCCCTTTCCTTACAGCCGTTATTATTTTAAAAGAGACCAGAGGTCTGGACACCCAGGACCCAGAGGGTCATCTCATGGGACATGACAAAGTTCAAATCAGGGAACATTTATGGATGTGTCTCTGGTACTTAGCACCGTCCTGGGCAGTGAGGGAGGGGACACAGAAGTCAAGTAGAATCAGTCCCTGTCATCACGGATTTATTTATTGTTTTCTTGGGCAGACACCTGCAAAGCCTGGTGGGCGTGGTCTTGTCTCTCAAGCCCCCTCCACGGCTCCCCCTTGTGGTTTGGGTGAGTAAACACCACTCCAACTTGAGAGAAGGGATCAGGTTGGTGTAAGCCAGTCAATACCCTGCATTCCCCAGGCTGGAGTGATTGATGCAAGAGGGGCCCAATCGGCATAGATTTGGGAGCTTCCGCGGGGCATGGGAGGAAAAAGCCTCCCCTGTGCGTGATGGGGCATTTGGATGTGAAGCCCGGAATAGCTGTGGTCATTTTGCTCTGAGGAGGGAGGGAAGCTATAGGGAAGTTGAAGGCCATTCAGAGAGCAGGGCAGAGCCAAGGGACTCACTGAAAAACTGAGCCGGCGTCTGAGCTTTTCACACCTTTAACGAGCCTCAGTTGTGTTTTTTCTTAACGTGCAATACAAATCTTTCGTGTGATACAAATAGCTAATACGGGGAGATGGTAACGGTACAGGGGCGACATCACCACGATGTGCTGTGGGAGCACAAGGGAGGGCAAGGTGAAGTCTGCAAGGTGGGGGCGTCAGAGAAGACCCCACCGAGAACGCAGGGGAGTTGGGTCTTGAAGGAATCAGAAGCTTTGACAACAGGGGATTCACATTCCACCTGGAGGGGACAGCAGCTGCCAAGGCACGCAGGTGCGCAGGGAGGAGGAGAGAGCCCGTGTGTCTAAAGAGTGGAGGCATGGGGACAGGGAGTGGAGAATTAGCTCAGAGCCAGAGAACAAAGGTGTTGAAATGCTTTGCTGCTTTAGAAGCTCGTTCATTCGTTCATTCATTCATTCATTCATTCATTCAACAAGCAGCTCTTGAATGCTTCCAACGGCCGGTACCTCCGAGGGATGTGAGCAGAAACGGGGGCAGGTGGGGAGGAGAGCGGGCAGGCTCAGCCAGAGAAACACCCAGGAAGACTCCAGGCTTATAGAGAGGCCACATCTAATCGAGCATTGCGGCTGGCAGGCTGGGATCCCGAGACCAGAGTAGGGCCTGGGGCTGGGTAGCGAGAAAGGAATGAAGCCCTCGGGGATGTTAAGTAAGAAATGAAGGCCTCGGGGATGTTAAGCGTAGAGTGGGGGACAGTGTTTCCCCCACCCCATCACCAAGTGGTACTCACTGAGACGAACTGCAGATTGAGGAAGCCTCCAGTGTCAGGAAAGGTTTGAACACACCTCCAACCTCACAGGCTCAAGCTGCAGGGATATATGCAGGTAAAATCAGCGGGTTTTTCACTTGGTGCTGCATGATTTTGTAGAGACGGGCTAGCTGTCTCTTTTTACTTTGCCCTCCTTTCTGGCATCTGAATACCCAGCGTCACGGCAATACTCAAGGGCCATTTAAAGTATATATATCATCTTATTAGCAAAACCTGTTTCCCTGTGGCTGGTCCAAGTTCCAGAGAACAGCCATTGGTCCCCGGTCTCGGCAGGGTGTCCGAGGAGGGTGGCTCTGGTTCTCGGAATGTCACATCTGCCCTAGTTTTCCAGGACACTCCAAGCAAATGTCTCAATTAGGCCTCAGGATGGATGTGCTGTGGAGTGGGCTGTGATTTGCATATTCCGAGCCCTGCAGTCTCCTTCGTCCTGAGCATGTCCTTCCTTTGCTCTGCAGGGCCCCCAAGGAGGCTGCCAGGGCTTTCCAGGGGCCAGGCCTCAGGGCTGGATGGCTCCGAGGGTGATGTGAGCTCAGAGCAGCATGGGGCTGGACAGACTTGGCTGATCAGGGAGCCAGACGCTCAGTCGGAGGCCCACCTGGCTCTGCTTCCTCTGGCTGTGTGACCTTGGCTGTGCTGTGGGGCCTCTGCAGTCTTACAGTGACTAGGACTCAGCGAGGGGTTGCAAACTGGTGCAGGTGACATTCGGCCCACAGATGTATGTTATTCAGCCTGCATACATGTTTCAGAAATTGGGGCATGTCATAAACAAATTCAGGTTTCTGATTTGCTTAATAAATGAGCGATGGGGCATGACGGGGTTGGCATCTTCCCCCTTGGGTGGATGCACAGATGTCAAGTGCCGAGCCCACGAGTGTCAGGCCCTTCCTGCATTCTCCTTCCCCCACCCTCGTCCCTGGAACCCCACTGGGTCTCGGGCCCTGCACCCAGGGCGTGACCCTCCCCATGCCTCAGCGTCTCTTGCAGTGAGGCTCCCCTCGGGCTGGCGTTTGCCTCCGCGGACATTCAGCAAGGTCTGGAGATATTTTGGGTCGTGATGGAGGTGGTGCTAGTGACATCTAGCAGGTAGAGGCGGGCATGCTGTTGAACACCCTAGACCACACAGGGCAGCCCCCGCAGTGAAGGATTATCCGACCCCAGATGTCAACAGCGTAACGTTGGGGAATCTTGGTCTGTTGGGCAACACAGACATGCGAACAAATAGTTAAAATGAAATGTAATATGGCTACAATAGAAATAGGGCCAGAATTAGTTGGAAACCCAGAAGTGGGAGGGAGTAACTGAATCAGAGAGGAGCAAGGGACTCCCTACCTGGAGAAGTGACAACACTGCAATCTTGTTCATGCCTCGCGTAAGCTCCCTGCATGCACTTGACCTTCCCAGGATGCCAGTGCTGCTGCCCTGAGAGTTTGGGCTCCATCTGCTCTGGTAGTTTCCTTTGTACCCCTGGATCCAGCCATGCCTGAAGTCCTAACTCTCTGGTTTATGGCACTTACAGGTTTGTTTTTTGTTCCTTACACTCATTTGAGTTGAGTTGTTTTTAATAATACATAGATAGACACCACTGCCACATTTGCACACTCAGATCTTGTGCAAACGTCCCCTTTCATACTTATACACCTGCGGGCACCCCCAACCCTCAACGGATGGCCGCCTTCTCTTCTCCTTTCTGTGGCTGGCAGCTCAGTCAGGGCTGCAGAAAGAAGTGGCAGCTGCCGTCCCTGCAGCATCAAAATACCCAAGCATCAGTTGCGTGATTGAAGTGTTCCATCAGCTCGGACTGGGGGAGCCGCGAGCTGATGTGGTTCGTGGAACAGCTGCCCGCCCGCGCAGGGCTGGCAGTTAATTAAAAGCCCCATGCACTTAGTGATTAACTAATCACAGCATGGTGGCAGTCGGAGACAGTGCGGCGAATTCTCTGCTGGAGTCAGCTCAGAAGCTCCAAATGTCTGCCTTTGGGCGGCGGCGGCAGCAGGAGGCCTGGGTGGCCCCGGTGTGGCCGTCCCAAGCAAGTTACAGAGCAGATTCCCAGCTCTGTAACTTGCTCTGTCTCCTGCTGACAGCTTCTAGGAGACAGAGTGGAAAGGGGACCTGGGTGGGCGGTGAAGACGTGGAAGTCACTGTGGGGGTGGGTGGTTGTAGGGGTGTAGGGTGGGGCTGGAAGGGCTGGAAGGGAGCAGAGGCTGGCAGGATTTTGGAGCCCCTGTGGGGTTGGGGGTTGATGGGACCTCAGGAAGCTGGCGGACTGGGCAGGGCTCCGGAACAGCGCGGTAGTGTGGGGGATGACGGACCCCCCTTCGTTTCAGGGCAGCGTGGTACCTGGTTGGGTGTGGGGCAGGGCCAGACCGCTGTTAAATCATAGCTCACGGCCCGTGTGACCATGGACATGATTTTCAACCTCTCTGTCCCCTTGTCCTTCCCTGTAAAATCTGGGATTAATAACCATGCCTACCCCCCGCCCTGCCCCCCCCCCCCCAGCTCCCCTAGGGTTGTGGCAAGGATTAATCCATGTGAAGGTTTCCTAACACGATAGGCACATGAAAAATACTAACCATTAGCTTACAACGCAGAGGGCTACTTCCTCTGGGAGACATACAAAGGACCAATACCCCAGACGTGACTCTGGCACTCCTCCTCCCCCCCTCCCCTGGGAGAAGCCCTGGGGCCTGGGGGCAGGAGGCCAGGAAGCACAGAAAGCCAGGCTGGAACTGTATCTGCCCTGCATTCTGCATAGGTGGAACTCGGAGGGGCAGCTCCAGGGGCACCTCCTGCAGTGCCCCGAGCTGGGCCCCCTTACCCTCTCTGTCACGCTGCTGGGCCCAGCCCCGCTCCTGACTCTGACCCTGCCCATCATGGTGACCCTCCAGGACTGCAGGGCTTTGCCATCTTTAATGTGGGCCCCAGATGCCCGATTACCCCAGAGAAGCTCCTCCGTCCTCACCCGGATTTCATGCCCCCACTGTCTACTCCAGCTTATCTTTCCAGTTCTCTTGCTCATTACCTCCATGCTGCCTAAGGTCCCCACCGCTGCCACCCCCTGGGCTGGCTCCATTCTTGCTGACCAGTGCTTTCTCTATCTTCCTCCCCCTTGCATTCCAGAGCAAAGCCAGCAGGAATGCCCGCTCCCACCTGCGTATTGCTGTTAAGCAAGGCCTGGGGGTGGCTAGGTAGAGCTCCATCTTTCAGGGGTCCTGGAGGGTCTCACTGAGAAGGTGTTGCTGGAACACACGCCCACAGGATGGACAAGAGCAGCAAGCCTCGTGAGGCTCAGGGAGGGGTCCCGCGCTGGGAAGAGGCCGGGGGTGCCTGTGCAGCCGGCCCGAGGAGGAGGCTGGAGTGAGCGGCCAGTAACGGGAGACCAGGCCGCAGCTGGGCAGCGGGGGCTCACAGCCGGTGGGTCATCTCTCACTGGGGCAGGGTGGGAGACCGCACCTGCCTCACTGGCCATCATAAGGCCCAGGGAAGTCTGCATGGGGAGGCTGGGTCCCCAGAAATAGATCTGCGTCCAGGATTCCTATGAAAGCGATTAATCAGAAATCCCAGAGAAGAGGAGTAGGGGCTGGGGAGCCGTCTGCACAGGGAGAGCCTGGCCCTGCGGGAGGGGGGCAGGTCAATGCGGCAGCTCCAGGGCTAGTGGCCTGTGTCCTCTGGGAACCCCCGAGCCCCTGGGAGTCTCCCTTGGCGGAGCCTGGCTGGGTCGTCAGGCAGGCACTTGGGTTGGGAGCCCCAGCCACTGCCTCTGGCTAACCTGACCAAGTAGGCATCTATTAGAAGGATCTGGAGTAGCTCTCAGCGTAGGAGGAAAAGGTGGAAGATTAGGTCTTAGGGAGCCTGAGATGCAGGCAGACCCCTATGCTGTCTGCCTGCTGGGGCTTTGTCACCGGTGTGTCCCCCTGCGACAGATTCCAGGGAAACAGAGCTGACTGGCTGGGCCACCATTATGACGTAATCACCCCTCTGCCGAGGGAGGTGGGACCCTTGACTAAGGACTCAGAGTGTGTCCTGTGAGGAGGGATGGGGTGCTACGACCAGAAGAGAGGAGTGGGTATTGAGTGAACAAAACCAACAGTGTCCCCTCCACTGAGCCATGTCCAGGTTTCAGGAGGGGCATGTGTCTATGGACATATGTGTGAGGAGAGGCAGGTCGGACCCCTAGGAAGATGCTGTCCCTCCCCAACATCTGTCCAGGTCCTTCTCTAAGGGACCAGGCCACAGCTGGGCAACAGTCAGCAGAGGAGTGTTCCTTCCCATTGCCCTCTAGTCTACCAAGGGCCCAAGTGTCTGGAATGTTCTCCCATGTCTGAGGCATGTTTAAGGTGGGTCAGTGAAGTGTCTCTAGCTGCTGTGTGACCATGGGAAAGCTCTCGGCCTTCTCTGAGCCTCTGTCTTCTCCTGGGAATAAGGCGCAAAGAAGGCAAAGTGCTTGGAGAAACTACTCATGACTGCTTTTGTCTCTGGTCAGGACTTAGGAGGAAGTGGCCTGTTTGCCCCCTGACCACCAGCTCCCCTCGCATCCCCATCTCTCCCTCCAGCGTCCTCCCCTGCCTTCTCCCGGCCTTCAACCTGGGGGCTCAGACCTGCGCCCTTCACCCTGGGGGCTCAGACCCGTGCCCATTTCCTGCTGCAGGTGTCATGTCGGGAGACTTCCCCAGGGTCTTGCCCCTTCCCCCCAGCCTGGAGAGGAGACATGCTGGGCAGTCAGTCAGCAGAGCGGGGTGAGTGGCCGAGGTGGCCCCGGGGGGGGGGAAGTGGCGGTGATGGGGTGAGGGCTGGGAGGCCAGGGGCACGTCCTCACCCACTTCCTGATAAGCCAGTCCCTTCAGCCATGCTCTGAATAGACAACATTCAGGTCACATTCCCTATAGCAGAGTCTGAGGGACCCAATTTCTCAGCCAGAATTGCTGGAAAGAAAGCAAATATCTGGGGCCTGGAGATGATCATTGATTTGTGGGGGAGTTCTTGGTTTTAACGGATTGGCCATTCACCAGATAATACAAACAAGTACCTTGTCTCAGCTCTGGCCGCTGTAACAAAAATACTGTAGACTGGCTGGCTTAAAGAACAGAAATGTATCTCTCCCAGTTCTGGAGGCTGGAAGTCCGAGATCAGAGTGCCTGCCTGTTGGAGTTCTGGTGAGAGCCCTCTTGCTGGCCTGCAGACGGCCATCTTCTTGTTGTGCCCTGACACAGCAGAGAGAGAGCAGAGAGAGGAAGCAGCTCTTGTGCGTTCTTTTTATAAGGACACTAATCCCATCATGACCTCATTACCTCCCCAAAGGCCCCACCTCCTAATGCCATCACACTGGGGGTTAGGGTTTCAACATAGAATTTGGGGGAGGGAGACACAAACATTCAGTCTGTAACCTCTTACAGTTTACAAAATACATTCGTGTTCATTTTCTCGCTTGGCTTTAAATGAAACTTAAAGTCAGAGAGGTCAAGAGACTTGCCCAGGTTCACACACCAGAGATGTAAGCCTGATAGAAGTTTCTCTCTCCCCTACAGAAGTGTGCAAGCAGATGGCCCAGGGCAGGCCCTTGGGCGCAGCTGTATTACTGCCCAGCTGGCTGTCATATAGGCCAAGTAGGAAGGGAGGGATGTTGTAGGTTGGGTTCCCAGAAAGACCCTGCATTCAGGACTCCTGTGAAAATAATTCATTAGGAAGTGTCTCTGAAATGACCAGTAGGGGCTGGGGAGTGATCTACTTGGAGAGAGAGGCCTTGTCCTGTGGAGAGAGAGGCTGGGTCCGTCAGTTCACTTGCCCAAGGCTCGTGGCCTGTGTCCTGCTGGGAACTGAACCTGTCATAGAAGTATGCAGGTGGGCGGTCCAGGGCTGCTGTGGCCCTGCCCAGGTCAGGGACCTAGCCCCCTTTTATCCCAGGCTCTGCCAGCCTCCAATATGGCAGCACAGGCTCCAGCCATCACGCCTGCCCTTCCAGCCAACAGGAAGGAGGAGACAAGTAGAAAGGGGATGCCACTCTCTATAAGGACACATCTTCAAGGGTGCACATGATGCTTTGGCTTCCAGGTTTTCGGCCACATCTAAAATCTGTCGGCATATCCAGCTAGCAAGGGAAGCTAGGAAATGAAAGCTTTGTTCTAGGCAGCCTGTGCCCAGCTAAATTTGGGTTCTGTTACTGGGCAGGAGGGGGGATGGATGTTGGGGGGAAAGTAGCAGCCACTGTCACAGCTAGGGAGTGTGAAACATGGCCCCTTTGTCTGCGCTATCTGCCCAATGGCCTTACCCTCTGCCTGGGGATTTCTCAGCAAGGCGAGCAGAGAGTTGTAGCTGTGGCGAGGGGTCTCCATAAGAGGAAGGGAGGGCTGAGGCGGGGTCCACTGAGGTCCTTATTTGTGGGGTAAGATTCCAGCTAAGGAACAGCTGACCCTGGCAGGATGGTGTGCCCACCGAGCTCCCTGGACGCACCTTGGGGATGAGCAGGCAAGGGGCGCTGTACAGAACGAAGTCCTTAGCTGGAAGCCAGGGCCTTGCCTTGTGACGTCTGGTCAATCATCTTCTAGGTGACCTTGAGCAGGCCTGTTAACCTCTAACATCCCCCAGGCTCAGTTCCAGTGTCGGTAAGATGGGGACAATGTGAAGAATTCAGGATCAGGCAAGGGTGAGGCGAGAGGCTCTCAACTCAGGCATACAAGTTCAGAGGGTGCCAAAGAACTCAGCAATTAAGATCAATAATAGTTTAATGCGGTACTTTTTATTATGGTAAAATACTCCATAAAGTTTACCATTTTAACCATTTTGAAGTGTTCAGTTCAGTGGTGTTAAATACATTCACACCATCCCCTCCAGAACATTCTCATCTTCCCCAACTAAAACTCTCCCCATTAGGGGCGCCTGCGTAGCGCAGTCGTTAAGCGTCTGCCTTCGGCTCAGGGCGTGATCCCGGTGTTCGGCTCAGGGCGTGATCCCGGTGTTCCGAGATCGAGTCCCACATCGGGCTCCTCCGCTGGGAGGCTGCTTCTTCCTCTCCCACTCCCCCGCTGTGTTCCCTCTCTCGCTGGCTGGCTCTCTGTCAAATAAATAAAATCTTAAAAAAAAAAAAAAAACCTCCTCCATTAAATACTGACTCCATATTCCCTGCTCCCCCCAGTCCCTGGCAACCTCCATTCTGCTTTCTGTCTCTATGACTTCGACTACTCTCCGTACTTCATATAAAGGGAATCATACAGTCTTAGTCTTTTTGTGTCTGGTTTATTTCACTCAGCATGATATCCTCCAGGTTCGTCCCTATGGAAGCAGGGGTCAGAACTTCCTTCTTTGTTTGTTTATGATTGTATGTATTTATTTGAGAGAGAGAGAGCAAGCGAGCGCACAAGCTGGGGGACAGGAGGATGGAGAGGGAGAAGCAGACTCCCCACTCAGCAGGCTGGATCCCAGGACCCCAGGATCATGACTTGAGCCGAAGGCAGGTGCTTAACCAACTGAGCCACCCAGGCACCCCTTGAACTTCCTTCTTTTGTTTACCCATTCCTCCATCCATGGACATGTGGGGCGCTTCCTACCATTTGACTGGTGTGGATAATGCTGTTATGAACCTGGGTGCACAGGTACTGTTTAAGTCCCAACTTTCATTAATACGATATTTGATAAAAATGAAAACTCATGCAATAAAGTCCATGATGAATAAACTGTCAAAATGTTGAAGACGAGATCAGGACAGCGCTGTGCCGAGCCGCACGAGAGTCCGAGGCCAAAGGGAGAGTGGGCAATTCTCATCTGGTACAAGCCTGTTCGCGGCACCCCTTTAAGCCGTGGCCCCCAGGCCCCTAGTCCAGGCTCTGAGGAGGACGCGAGGAGCCTGGCTGAGCCCCTGGGCCTGGGAGCCTCCTCTCCCCCAGCCACTCTGGGCTGATCTAGGAACTGGGGTGATGGAGGAGCCTCTAGGTTGGAAAGCTGGAGCCAGAGCTTGCTCTCCGCTTGGGCAGATTCATCTTAATTATTCCCCCAGATAACAGTCCTTTCTGGGGCTGAGGCACCGACTTACAGAGACAGTCACTGTGTCTTCCTTCCCTTCGAGTTGTTTTGCCAAGTGACACCAGGAGGAAGAGCCGTTCCAGCCCCCCAAAGATGAGAGCCCACGAATGAAATCCCCCAAAGGGAGTGTCTTCCCTTAGCCACTCGAGAAGCATCCCGTGAGCACCTGCTGTGTGCCGGGCAGTTAGCGGGTGGGAACGAGGGTTGACAGAGATGGGTGAGCTGTGGCCCTGACGCTGAGCAGCTCATAACGAAAGATAAGTCAGGAGTGGAGGTATGCCAGGTTATAGGGTATGAGAGAGGACAAACGAAGCGGACTGAGAAGCCGTCTCAGCTCTCCTTGGCTGCTGAGTGTGTGTGTGTGTGCGTGTGTGTGTGCGTGTGTGCTCACGCGAGGATGGGGAGGGGCGGCCCGGGTCTGGCTGTCCAGGAGGAGGCAACGCCTCTCTGAGGCCTGCACTTGCCTGCTATCCCGAGACTGACCAGCAGATGGCGGGAGCGCTACGGGAAAGTCAGGGACCGCTGGGGCGGGAGGAAGGGAGGGGGACAGGAAGAGAGACAGATACAGACAGTATATTAGTCTGTTTGCGCCTTCATAGCAAAATACCGTAGGCTGGCTGGCTTAAACAACAGAAATCTCTTACAATTCTGGAGGCGAGGAAGTCCAAGGTCAAGGTGGCAGCAAGGCAGGTTTCATTCTGGGCATGTTCTCTTGGATGGCAAGTGGCTGCCTTCCCACTCTGTGTTCACATGGCCTTTCCTCAGTGCATGTAGGGGTGTGGGGGGGTAGAGACAGACAGACAGACAGATGTTCCTCTTCATATAAGGCAACCAGTCCTCTTGGTTTAGGGCCCCATCTCCATGATCTCCTTTAACCTTAATTACCTCCTAAAAACCCTCCCCAGAAAACAAACGCAGTCACAGCGGGGGTCAGGCCTTCGCCATATGAATTTCAGGGGGACACAATTCAGTCCAGTGCAGAGAGCTAGAGAGAGGAAAAAGGGGGAGAGAGAGGGAAGGAGGAAGGGAGAGACAGGCAAAGGGTGGGGTGCGGCGAGGGGAGGGAAGAGCCTGTGGCACTGGGTGGGGATCCGGATTCCTGGTCCTGGGCCAGCTTTGCCATTCGCCTTACTGAGACCCTGAGCGAGTCACTCTTCCCTTTGATTCCCCCATCCTCACCTCCAAAGGGGGTAGTGGTGCACCCCATCCCCCATGCACGCTGAAGTAGTCACAGAGAGGAGGGAGCTCTCAAGAGCCTCCCCCCATTTCCTCACTCAGGGATACAGCAACCCTATGAGATGGGCATTACATTAGCCCCATCTTTCAGGTGAGGAGACCAAGGGTCAGGGAAGTTAAGTGGCTTGCCCAAGGTCTGAGCTGAGACTCAAACCCGGGTCTTCTGACCGCAAGGTCTAACCAGGAGGGTGAGCACCCTCGGAGGGGTAGAAGATACAATACAGACAGGAAGGAAACTTGGAACTCCTTGGCACAGCTGAAGGTTGACAAGTTGGTCTCCCACTGGGGGCCTCTTTGGAGCCCCCACAAAACCCTTGAGAATGGGCAGGTATGGTGGAGCATACTTGCAGGGAACACAGGCCCCGGAGGGAAGGGCCTGGAAGCTGGCCCAGAGACCGAAGAAACACTCCTTGGACCCGAGGTGACCAAAGAAAGCTGCCCGAGAGGTGGCCTCTGTCCTGCCTTGGTTTGCTGACAGTGAAGTCCCTGCAGCTCTTGGCTTCTGCCGTGTGGTGTGAGCAGGGCTGTAGGCAGAGAGGGGAGAATCTACTCCTTTGCTCTCAGAGACACATGAGGGACGCCTAAATCTAATAAGTTAATCTAGACTCCTAGAAACAAGATTAAATTTTCAAATAAAAGCAGGCTCTGACAGCTAAGGCATAAATCTTTTATTTAAAATAGAGACTAAACCCATTCAAATGCAATCAGCGATGACAGATGCAGATAGAAACAAGCTCTGATAGAGTAGTCGCGGCGTAGACTTGTTCGCTTTTGGTGACATACCACACAGGGTGACCTTAAGGACAGTCTGCACGCCTCAGCAAATAGTGGGGCCTTTGCATCCATTTCCATGTGCTTTGTCGGCCCAAGGTGGGGCCAGGGTAGTTGCTGGGGCAGGTGGGAAGGAGCCGGCCTCGGAGGTCGTGGTCCAGCTGCCATCACCCCAGCTGCCCCAAGAGGGCAGGGAAGGGGGTCAGCAGCCTTTGGACATATCTGGAGCACCAGCGAAGCATCTCGAGGAGGAGAGGAGGGGGAGCTGTCAAGAGCAGGGGGGAGGTGGTTGAGGCAAGAGGATAAGGTAGACAAGGACAAGGGGAGAATTTCCCGCAGTGGCCAGAACAAAGGGTGAAGTTCTGAGGACCCCAAACCAAGACAGTCTTCGGCCTCAGCTGCTCTGGAGGAACATTTCTGAGTGCCAGCCAGACACTGTGCCTTCAGCACACGATCTCATTTAATCCTCACATCAAATCCTTTTACAGATCACCGGCTGACGCTCAGAGGGGTTAAGTCCATGCCTCAATTACACAGCCAGTCAGTGGCAGAGCCGTGAGTCTGCCCCAGGCGTGCGGAGCCCAGCCCCTTGCTCTCTCTACGTGACACTCCACAGCTCACAGATACAGAGATGCCCTGCAAACGTACCGACACCTCATTTGTTCTAATGCAGGCAAAGCACAGAGAAGGATTTCTCTTAAATATTGCCCCTTAGAAGCTTTTCCATGCTTGCTGCCAGACCCCTTCACTGCACAAACTCAAAGCTGCCGCTACAAACATACATCCCTTGAGGACAAGGGGGTTCCCAAGTGGCTAATCCCATGAGTCCCTTTCAGGGAAATGTTTAACAGGATGCTGGCGACAAAGCAAAGCCCCATACCAGACCGCGTGTGTGAAGTAAGTTCGGGAAACACCGCCTGCTATAACCCCTCGTGGAGAGTCGCTCGACACATGAGAACGTTGAAGAATATTATGACAATTCCTGCAGAAAAGAAGCCTGTTTCACCCAGCATTTCCCCCAACTTATTTGAACATGAAACTGTTTTTGTTTCTCTTACTGGACATAAGATCACATCGACCCATCTTCCAGACGTTGATCTCAGAGTATCATTTCAGGAAACGTTGATCTCAGAGTATCATTTCAATTTGGCCCATAGCTTCCTGCTTCTCTAGAATAAGTACTATGGAACATGAAATTTTCACCACTAAATACTTGAAACACACCCAGAGAAGCCACGGTTGACATTGCTCGTTCTCAATACTTTTTAGGTTAAGTGTCCTTAGGTAATTTGATGAAAGTTGTGGGTTTTTTTCCTTGATGACGAGAAGAAGCTCCCATATACATTATGCAACATACACACAGTCTGTTGAATTTAGATTTAGGGGTTCACGGGTCATTTGTTGCCCATAGGCCTGAAGTCATGAAACTCTGTTTTAAGTCATTATCAGCTTACGTACTCCCGTGTTACTGGCAGCCAAGCACTAAGGGGCAGGGAGGTGCAAGCCTGCTGGGGGCAGGGCCACTGAGAAGGTCTGGGTGAAAGGGCCAAGCACAATCCTGGCCTTCCGACAAAGAAAACCTGGAGAGTCACAGCAGCTTCATGTGTTCAATGCATGGGGCACTCCACAGGGGTCTGGGATGGGGGTGGGGGGAAGGCATTAAGCAGCTTGGTGAGCAGAGACCCCTCTGCAGGTCTGAGGGACTGCTCCTTCATACAGTCCTGTGGGGAGTCTCAAGTTCAGAGCCCCACCTCTCTTGGAGCCTCCCATAGCCTAGTGTATGAGAATCCTGTTGATGCTTGCCTAACATCCCTTCCCTGTCCCCCTTATCCTGGGAACAGCACCCTAGTTGTCCTTGAGGAGTCACCCCACTGCACACTGGTTTATGTTTGTGGTATAGATCTGACCTCACCCCCAAACCCAGGATGATCTCATGACCCAGACCTGGACAATCAGAGGCCACCATCTTTTTGGTCACAGTGATTGGTTCAGGAATAGGCTTGGGATCCAAGCCAGGACAATTAGTGCCAAAGGGATAAATTATGGGACTTTTACAGAGAAAGAGTAGTTTTCATGGGGTTATTCATAAAAAAGTATGCCTGGAGTTGCTAGTGGCCACCTTGACCCATGAGGGGGAGATGGCCCGAAAATGGATCCTTTACTGAGGAGAGCAGGTGAGAGATGGAGAGTGGGGGTGACCCAATGAGACTCTTCGTGTCTGTATCTTGCTATGTCCCAAAGTAGTCCCACCACTGGCACAGTTACATGGACCAACACATTTCCTTTGGTGCTTAAGACCACGTGAATTAGATTTGTTACTTGTAACTGAAAGAGTCTTAATTCCCCTGTCTTAAAAACAAGTCACCTGGATTAGAATTCCCTGGTAGCTGAATTAGAATCTTCGGGAATATGGAGATGATAGGTAGATCGAGCTTCCTGGGGAATCAAAGGGTCAAACAGCTCTAGCTTTTGACAGTCTCATCCAGTTTTGCACCATGGGAGGATGCAAAATGCTCAGTTGGGGAATCTAAAACTACTCACATGAGCATCAGGTGAAAAGCCCAGTAGTCAAGATATTTTACATGGCTGATCCTTAGTTTATTCCAACTCTCCAGCTCTTGAACGGGGCTAAGAATCATGTGATTGTGACAACTTCTCAGCTTTGTACAGGATTGGGAGACTGTTCTCTGTTCCTCAAAACTCATTTCCTTATCTTCCTGTACCCACAGCTAGACTACACTTCCCAGACCCTTTCTGGTAGATGTGGCCAGGAGCAGGGTTCTAAGCAATAGAATGTGAGCCAAAGGGTTGTGTGTTACTTCCAGACTTGGCTTATAAAAAGCTCCTTGGATATTCATGATTTTCATCCTTCTAGCTTGATGCAAATAAACACAAGGACCTTCAAGGCCATATTGTTAGGTGGCAGAGCAACGAGCAGGAAGGGCTCTGGGTACCAGAATCACTCTGGGAGGTGAGCCTCATGACAGTCTGAAGTCCCTGCTTGGGGCACTACACAAATGAGAAATAGATGTCCATTACGTTAAGCCACTGGAATTTTGGGGTTTGTTAGTTGTTTTTTTAACAGTGAATTTTTATGAATTTCAGATAACTTTTCCAACTGTTGATTCATCTTTGCTTTACAAAAACTCTGGGTGGCAGTCTGGGAATGGCATTTTACGTATGAAAATGCTTGTCCTAGCTAAACTAGTTGACGGGAGGATAGAAATTGGTTCTAAAGAGAGCAGCTTGATAAAGATGTGAAAAGATCATGATGATGGGCCCTTCCTTGGCCCTGACCCACTTCCTGTTAGTTTAGGCTCTTCCCTGGGATTCAGCACCCATCTTCCCACCCACTCTGCCCCCATCCCTTCCACAGTGAAGACTCTAGGGACTCTGCCTCTGTCCATGGTCCTGAACCTTGGGTTTACAGAGCAGTGTAGTGGGAATGATCCTGGACTCAAACACTAGAGATTTTCCTTCTAAACATGTTCCGTTGGAAAGTCTTTTAACCTCTCCAATGGTAATTTCCTTAGCTGTAAAATGGGAAAATTATACTTTCCCCATGAGATTGTTCTGGAGATTAAGTAATGTGGATAAACTATTGGTGTAATAGGTGTGGGTTTTTTTGTTTGTTTTACATCCCCTTTCCCCCACTTTTAAAAAATATAAAACCTCCTCCTTCCTCTCCCTGCCAAAAGTAGCAGGTAAATTGATGACAATTTCATACTTATGTGTAATATTGACTCCAAGAGCCAATTGTTCACTGAGGTTTGAGTGAATTAAGAGAATAAAACAAACAGATTCTGGAGACATTAACTCTAATTACTATGGCTGCTACCGGCTATATGGGAATATTCTAAGAGTTTAAGGGAAATTTGAAGCTTGAGTAAAGGTCTGGAGTTTTTTGCCCCCTCCCCCTAGTCTCTTCATTTGTAAAATGGTTGGTAGAGGGGTGATGGCTCGGTGGTTTCCAACCCCACAGAACAGGGGCATCTTTTAATATTCTCATTGATCCCCATCTTTGTAATCATTTTGTCAACGAAACACACTGCACTTATTAAGGAATAACAAATTCATTTCCCCAATTTTATTAATAAAAGACATTTAGAAGTGATTGTGCAATAAAAACAGTATTAAGCTTCCCAGTTTAATGAGGTGGCTGATGCTTTAGTTAGTCTGTGTGGCCTCATTATCAGCTAATGTGTGGATTCCCTTAGGTTTTCTGAAATTTTGCCAAGAATTCACAGAACCCAGTGCTACTTCTGTGAACCTCAGAGCAGGAGTCATTGTTTTCAATGGACTCTCAGGATCCTTCCAGCTCTGACCTGATTCTGTTGAGCTCTGATGTACCAAGAGGGGTGGAGCAGAGCGGGCCCAGAAGAGGAGAGAGGAGATGTGGTTCTTGTGGGTCAGCAACATTTACCTTGGGGATTGGAATCACTGAGACATCCCCTGGTGTTTTGTTTAATCCACACCTGAAAGATGGAATTCATAATCCCTTCCACTCCTTCCACTGGGAATATAGTGAGAGGCAATCTGAATGTGTGTGTGAGAGAGAGAGAGAGAGAGAGAGAGAGAGAGAGAGAGAGAGAGAGATTGATTCACTGGAAGGTTGGTTTATTAATGAAAAACATGCCTGCTAAGGGAAATAGTCAGTTGGCCTCCTTTCTGTCAACACCCCCCCCACCTCCCTGTTGCACATGACATGGGAAACTAATTTGAAACCAGACAAATGCTGGGTGGGCATAAAATTAGAGTTAAATTCATTGGATAGTTTTAATGACATGGTCTTCAAACTATGATGGCTGTTGGGCTATATAACTTCCTAGAGGTTTTATTCAGGCCCTTTCAGGAATGATGACCCCACTCTGTTGCAGATAATGCTGGAAGCAATCCACTAACAGTTTACCTTTTGGCTCTGCTGCTGACTTGTGCCTGTTAGCATGGGACCCACCTGAGATACTCAAGCTGCTGTACCTCTTACCTGCTTCAGGGTTTAGTGCCAGCTGAGAGTCTGTTCTCTTAGTATGGCGGAGACCCTGCGGTGGCCCTCTAGCATGGGCACAGGGGAGAACAAGCTCCTTCCTCATGCCGATGGACTCCTTTTGGAATATCTTACTGGTTGTTTTCAGCCTCAAGGGTGCCATTCTCAAGTTAAAATGACAACCAGTCTGGATTTGAGCTGATATCATTATGAGTCCAGGGCCCATTCTCTGCAGTCAGCGCCACCCTATATGCTTCTCTAAGGCGCCCTGACTTTAAACTCTAGAAGCACAGTGCGTCCTAGCCCACTCTGTACAGGAAGTTAAGCCAGAGGGCCCGGGGTTCTGGAGCAGGAGGAGCTGTCCCCCCAGGAGAGGCTGACCCTTACCCCAGCTCTGCAGGACTCAGCACAGGGGAGGATTTACTCTCCTCCCGAAGTCTCAGTGCTCAGCCTTTCCCCTGGTTTATGAGCTGAGTAGGGAAAGGGCATGTTTGACCTTTTCAGTTTCTCCCTTCTCATCACTGTAGTTGCTACAGAGAAATGAACTTCTTTCATGTTTTTCCTGCTGCCAAAAAACACAGCAGCCACTTCTGAGGACTAGATGTGTGGTTTGCTATAAGCCTGGGAACTCAGTCTTGAATTCTGATGCCTGCAGCCCAATGGCTGCCACAGCCCAGGTACCAAGCCGAGGCCTGGGAAGACCTCCCCCGGGCCTGGAATTGAGATTTCCCTGGGAGGATAGAAGCTGATGGGGCCACATGAGGTCCACAGGAGCCATTCAACTTTACATCTGCTCTCAAACCCTGCTCCCTCCCCAACTCTCATCCCCACACCCTATCTTTGGTCTTCCTGGTCGACCCCCAGAGCAGGCACATCTCTCCCCAGCTCTGTGAGCCCACCTCCACCTGCTCACGCTTCTGTGCTCAGGAAGAACTGCTCCTGCCTTGGCGCTGCTCTTCACCTTGTGTGTTGTGGTGTTCCCTCCCTTCCTTGTCTCTGGGGCTCTGTGTATTTGCAGGCTTTCTCCTTGTTTAGAAAAAACCAGGTGCCATGGTTGACATCTTAAGAAATCATAGAACCCTCCTCATCTTTCTGCATTGCTGAGTATATTTCTGGTTTCTACCCAAATGATCTACTAAGGTGAGAATGTTAATTTATCCAAGTGGGAGCATGTCGACATCACCTAGAAATAAAGGTGCCAGCACTCAGAATAAAACTCCAGCTCTTCATGATTTGGCCATGCTCGCCCTGACCTCACCTCCCATCTCTCTCCATTACTAAGCTCTGGCCACACAAGCCTTGATTCTGGTCCTCAGGTGGGCCGAGCTCCCTTCTGCTCAGGGCTAACCAACCCTTCGGCCTCAAGCACACTTCTCTGCATCTTTGCAGCGGGCTCCTTCCCATCCTGCGGGTCTCAATTTGGGCTCCCCTGACCTCTCCATCTTGCTCCGCACTTCCCCGTACCTCTCTATTAGAACTTATTTCCCTGATTTACTCTCCTTACTGCACTTATCCATTTCAGAATTCATTGTGGTTTTTTGTTTTTTTTTTTTAGTTAAAATTTTTTAGGGGCGCCTGGGTGGCTCAGTCGTTGAGCATCTGCCTTCAGCTCAGGTCATGATCACAAGGTCCTGGGATCGAGTCCTGCACTGGGCTCCCTGCTCAGTGGGGAGCCTGCTTCTCCCTCTCCCTCCTGCCTGCTGTTCTCCCTGCTTGTGCTCTCTCTCTGTAAAATAAATAAAACAAATTTTTTTAAAGTTTCAATTTTAATTCTAGTTTGTTAACATATAGTGTTGTATTAGTTTCAGGTGTACAACATAGTGATTCAACACTTCCGTACGTCAGCCTGTGCTCATCACAAGTGCTCTCCTGAATACCCATCACCGGTATCACTCATTCCCTCACCCACCTCCTCTCTGGTAACCATCAGTTTGTTGTCTAGAGTTAAGGGTCTGTTTCTTGATTGCTCTCTCTTTCCCTCTCTTATTTTTTTTTTCTTTGCTTGTTTTGTTTCTTAAATTCCACATATGAGTGAAATCATACGGTATTTGTCTTTCTCTGGCTGACTGATCTTGCTTAGCCTTATACTCTGTAGCCCCATCCATGTCATTGCAAATGGCAAGATTTCATTCTTTTTATGGCTGAGTAGTATTACACTCTCTCTATATATAGTGTGTGCGTGTGAGTGAGAGAGAGAGATTAACTGGAAGGTTGGTTTATTAAGGAAAAACATGCCATATATATACACCCCCCCCCCCACATCTTCTTTATCCAATCATCAATCAATGGACACTTGGGCTGTTTCTATATCTTGGCTATTGTAGATAAGGCTGCTACAAACACAGGGGTGCATGTAGCCCTTTGAATTAGTGTTCTTGTATTCTTTGAGTAAATACCCAATAGTTCAATCTCTGGATCATAGGGTAGTTCTATTTTTAACTTTTTGAGGAATTTCCATACTCTTTTCTCCAGTGGCTGCACCAGTTTGCATTCCCACCAACAGTGCAAGACAGTTGCCCTTTCTCCACATCCTCATCAACACCTGTTGTTTCTTGTGTTGCTGATTTTAGCCATTCTGACAGGTGTGAGGTGATATCTCCTTGTACTTTTGATTTGCATTTCCCTGATAATAAGTTTGTTGAGCACCTTTTCATGAGTCTGTTGGCTTTCTGTATGTCTTCTTTAGAGAAATGTCTGTTCATGTCTTCTGCCCGTTTTTTAACTGGATTATTTGTTTTCTGCAGGCTGCCTTTTAGTTTTGTTGATTGTTTCCTTCACAATGAAGAAGCTTCTTATTTTGATGTAGTCCCAATAGTTCATTTTTGCTTTTGTTTCCCTTGCCTCAGGAGACATATCTAGAAAGACGTTGCTATGGCCAACGTCAAAGGAGTTCCTGCCGGGGCTCTCTTCTAGGATTCTTATGGTTTTAGGTCTCACATTTATTAAATGGTCTTCAATCCATTTTGAATTTATTTTGTAAGGAAGTGGTCCAGTTTCGTTCTCCTGCATGTTGCTGTCCAGTTTTCCCACCACCATTTGTTGAAGAGACTATCTTGTTCCCATTGGATATTCCTTCCTGCCTTGTCGAAGATTAATTGACCATGTAATTGTGGATTTATTTCTGGATTTTCTATTCTGTTCTATTGATCCGTGTGTCTATTTTTGTGCCAGTGCCATACTGTTTTGATGACTACAGCTTTGCAATATAAACTGAGGTCCAGAATTGTGATTCTTCCAGCTTTGCTTTTCTTTTTCAATATTGCTTTGACTATTTGGGATCATTTATGGCTGGTTCCATACACATTTTAGGATTGTTTTTTCTAGCTCTGTGAAAAATGCTGTTGGCATTTTGATAGGGATTATTAAGTGTATAGCTTGCTTTGGGTCATATAGACATTTTAACAATATTTGTTCTTCCAATTCATGAGAATGGAATGTCTTTCCATTTCTTTCTGTCATCTTCAATTTCTTTCATCATGTTTATCATTTATATCATTATAATCTTCCGAGTACAGGTCTTTCACCTCTTTGGTTAGGTTTATTCCTAGGTAATCTTACTATTTTGGGTATAGTTGTAAATAGGATTGTTTTCTTAATTTCTCTTCCTGTTGCTTCATTATTGGTGTATAGAAATGCAATAGATTTTTGTATCCTATGACTGTACTGAATTTTTTAAATCAGTTCCAGCAGTTTTATGGTGGGGTCTTTAAGGTTTTTTATATAGAGTATCATGTCATCTGCAGATAGTGAGAGTTTTACTTCTTCCTTGCCAATTTGGATGCATTTTATTTCTTTTTGTTGTCTGACTGCTGTGATCGGGACTGCCAGTACAGTGTTAGATAACAGTGGTGAGAGTGGGCATCCCTGTCTGTTCCTGACCATAGAAGAAAAGCTCTCGGTTTTCCTCCATCGAGGATGATATTAGCTGTGAGTTTTTTGTATGTGGTCTTTGTTATGTTGAGGTATGTTTCTTCTAAACCTACTTTAAGGGTTTTTATCATAAATGGATGTTGTACTTTGTCAAATACTCTTTCTGCATCTATTGAAATGTTCAGATAGTTCTTATCCTTTCTCTTATTCATGTGACTTACCATGTTGACTGATTCGCAAATATTGAACCACCCTTGCAACCCAGAAATAAGTCTCTCTTGATCATGGTGAATTTAAAAAATTTTATTTTTGAATTTGGTTTGCTCGTATTTTATTGTGAATTTTTGCATCCAGGTTCATCAGGGATATTGGCTTGTAGTTCTCCTTCTTGGCAGCGTCTTTACCTGGTTTTGGTATCGGGGTAATGCTGACCTCATGGAATGAATTTGGAAGTTTTCATTGCTTTCCTATTTTTTGGAATAGTTTGAGAAGAATAAGTATTAACTCTTTACGTGTTTGATAGAATTTGCCTGTGAAACCATCTGGTCCTGGACTTTTGTTTGTTGGAATTTCTTTTATTACTGATTCAATTTCTTTGCTGGTTATCTAGTCTATTCAAAATTTCTATTTCTTCAGTTTCACTTTCTATGTTTCTAGGAATTTATCCATTTTTTCTAGGTTGTTCAATTTGTTGGCATATAGTTTTCCATAATATTCTAATTGTTTGTCTTTCTGTGGTGCGCGTTGTTATTTCTCCTCTCCCATTTGTGATTTTATTTATTTGAGTCCTTTCTCCCTTTTCCTAATAAGTCTGGCTAGAGGTTTATCAGTTTTATTAATTTTTTTGTCAAAGAACCACCTCCTGTTTTCATCGATCTGTTCTATTGTTTTTTAGTTTCTGTATTCTTCATTTCTGCTCTAGTCTTTATTATTTCCTTCCTTCAGCTGGTTTTAGGTTTTGTTTGTTCTTCTTCTAGCTCCTTTAGGTGTCAGGTTAGATTATTTGCGATTTCTCTTGCTTCTTGAGCTAGGCCTGTATTGCTATATTCTTCCCTCTTAGGACAGCCTTTGCCGCATCCCAGAGGTTTTGGACCGTTGTTTTCATTTTCATTTGCTTCCATGCATTTTCTTATTTCTTCTTTTATTTCCTGATCGACCCTCATTGTTTAGTAGTGTGTTATTTAATCTCCATGCATCTGTGGTCATTCCTGGTTTTTTCTAGCGTTTGACTTCCAGTTTCAGAGCCTCATGGTGAGAAAATATGCATGGTATGACTTTGATGGTCTTGAATTTGTTGAGGCTTGTTTTGTGAGCTAATATGTGATCTATCCAGGAGGCTGTTCGTGTGCACCTGAAAAAAGGGTGTTTTCTGCTGTTTTAGGATGGAATTTTCTAAATATCTGTCAAATCCACTTGGTCCAATGTGTCACTCAAAGCCACTGTTTCCTTATTGATTTTCTGTTTACATGGTTGTCCACTGGTGTAAGTGGGGTGTTAAAGTCCCCTACTATCATTGTATTATTCTCAGTTCGGTCCTTTATGTTTTATGTATTTGGGTGCTCCTATGTTGGGTGCATAAATATTTACAGTTGTTACATCTTCTTGTTCGACTGTCCCCTTTATGATATACAGAGTCCTTCTTTGTCTCTTGTTACAATGTTTGTTTTAAAGTCTATTTGTCCTATATAAGTACTGCTACTCTGGCTTTCTTTTGATCCATTTGCATGATAGATGTTTCTCCATCATTTTCAATCTGCAGGTGTTTTTAGGTCTCAAATGAGTCCCTTGTGGAGCAATTTGGGCATTTGGGGGGGATGTTTATCATTTTATTTTCTCTTAGAAAAGTTGGTGGGCAATGCCGCAGTTCCTACAAGTGGCCACATGAGGGCAACTCCAGGAAAGCACCAGCTGGCCACAGGGGGCCACAACCACAGGGAATGAGATGGGCACCCAGCATTGGCCTCTGGAGTGTCTGGGGCACTCTCTTTCCTGCAGAGGTCTGAGGCCAACAGGGCTAGGGCTTGGATGGTGACAGTTAACCAAGCTGGGTGGAAGCAGATAAATAGGTAAACAGCTGGTAGGGCAGCAGAGGTGTGTACCTGCTGGACTTCAGCCCTGAGTGTATCTTGTTCTTCTCAGCCTCTTCCCACTGTGTAGGGACCACCAAACCTTCCATATGTGATAGCCAACGAAAGCTGACTAAACACATAGATGACCATCTCGAAGGCCATCGGAAAATAATCTACCTTCGTGCCTGATTGATACTGATAAGATTTCACGCCAGAACAAATGAGCAAATGCTTCCCTAGATTCTGCACAGTGTCTTGGGCATTGATTCTCTACTAGAGGCTTCTGGACATTGAATCAACATCTGCTTGAGGTTTGCGGGGTGAGGGCATCTCAGCATCGAGATACACATTGATTCCGTTGTACAATTTTGGAAGCCCATATAGAGTGATAAATTTGGCTGTGTTTTGCTTGAACCATCTATCATTAAATGAATGTCCACATTAAAAAACCATGAGATTAAAATAAATACATAAATAAAATGAGTCTACAAGAGACAGCGTATGGATGTGGTTTTTGTTTTGTTTTGTTAGAGAAGGAGAGAGAGCACGAGCGGGGTGGGGAGGGGCAGACGGAGAAGAAGAGAGGATCTTAAGCAGGCTCCATGCTCAGTGCAGAGCCTGACATGAGGCTTGATCTCACGACCCTGAGATCATGACCTGAGCCAAAACCAAGAGTTGGAGGCTTAACTGACTGAGCCACCCAGGTGCTCTGGGTCTTTTTTTTTTTTTTTTTAATTCATTCTGTCACCCTATATCTCTTGATTGGACCATTTAGTCCATTTACATTCAAAGTAATTATTGATAGATATGTATTTATTGCCATTTTATTACTTGTTTTGCAGTTGTTTCTGAAGACTTCTTTTTTTTTTTTTTTTTAAAGATTTTATTTATTTATTCGACAGAGATAGAGACAGCCAGCGAGAGAGGGAACACAAGCAGGGGGAGTGGGAGAGGAAGAAGCAGGCTCATAGCTGAAGAGCCTGATGTGGGGCTCGATCCCAGAATGCCGGGATCACGCCCTGAGCTGAAGGCAGACGCTTAACCGCTGTGCCACCCAGGCGCCCCCTGAAGACTTCTTCTGATCCTTTCGTGTCTTTCTTTCATGTTTTGCTGACAGAAATCATCTTTTAAGAAAAAAAAGAATTAGTGTCCGGGGGCCTGGGTGGCTCAGTCCGTTGGGCGTCTGACTCTTGATTTCGGTTCAGGTTGTGGGATTGAGCCCTGAGTTGGGCTCCTCATTCAGCGGGGAGTCTGTCTGAGATTCTCTCTCTCCCTCTGCCCCTCCCCCTGTGCTTGCGCACTCTCTCTCTCAAATAAATAAATCTTTAAAAAAATTAGTGTCACTTTAATGTCTGTCTACACCATAGGACACGAGCTTCACATGAATTGAGGTTTTGCCCATCTTACTGGATGCCGTATCCTTAATGCCTAAAAGAGTGCGGGGCTCACAGGAGGCATTTATTCACATCTGCTGAATGAATAAGGATGAGGAGTCACACACGAAGTACTCACATGTGCATGTCTGTCCTTCCCGTTTGGGGAATCTCTACCCCAGCACCTAGTGTCTTGCCTTTAGCATACATGTGAAAGAAATGACTCAAAGGACCCCTCGTCCACTAGATGACCTGCCTTTTAAGGGGACAGACCAAGCTGTGTGTTTCTCGGACTTCCCGGCCTCTTAAAGAATAACCACTCAAAGTGCCTGCTGAATTGAAGAGATTCCTTTGAAAGTGTTGTGTTCACAATGTGGGTAATTGAAGAAGAGGGTCTGTCTGGTCCTTCAAATGTGACTTGGGGGAAAAGCTAACACCTGGCGTTCTCGCTCTCAGCTGTGGGTTCCGGATCATGTGAGTGCAAAGGCCACACCTCACCCAGCAGACGTGTTGATGAAAACTGGGGAGAATCCGCCCAAGAGGCTGAGTGTCAGAGGAGCGGTACAATATCCTTCTGACACTTGAAAATTGCAAATTTGAAAGGTTCCTTCTCACTTGTCAGCTGTCCAGGCCTCCTCTGCACAGACGGATTCCAGGCCTTGCCCTCCCGGGCTAGATTTCCCACGGCCTGGGAGTCAGCCAGCTGCTATCTCTGAAATCTACTGTGGGCACAGTAACTCAGGTGTCCTAGGCACTCGGATTTCAGGGAGTTTTATTAGGGACTCTTTCAGTGACAAGTGATTATAAAAAGGGAACATATTGGCTCAAGCACTGAAAAGATTTGGGCTAGAAGTTGCTTCAGGCATGGCTGGATCCAGGGGGCTCCGCTTGTCTCTGCTTCGTTTATTCTTCACGTGAGCCCCTCCCAGGGGGCAGCTGTTGAGGGCAAGGTAGCCCCTGGGTGCCCCAGACTCATCGTTTTAATTGCCCTAACATTCTATTCACCTCATCCAGCCACCCGCTATTCTGTTTGGTTTTGTTTTTTGAATAAGCCAGGCATATTCGTGTCTTGGGAAATGTGCACTATTCAAGTGCCTGGAAATCCCTACCTCCTCCCTTCCACAGCTGCATCCTCATTCGCTGACCTCCTACAAGACTCTCCTCGGATCCACCTTCCAAAGGAGGCTGAACCTGACCGCCTGATTTGGAAACAGAATCTATGTCCGCAGCAGTCCAGTTCTTCTTACTTTGCTCCCCCATCTTAGCCATCACTGCCTTCTAATTTCCTCTGTATAGTATTTATGTATTATCCCTACTGCCCTATAGCCACTAGAATGTCTGTTTTATTCACTGATGTATCCCAAGAACCCAGCTGAGTCCTGTCACATAGGAGTTGCTCAATTTGCTGGATGAATGCATGAAGCAGAAGGAAATTAATCCAACATCCAGACATTAGAAATACAGCAGTGAACAAAACAAACAAGCAAAAAAACTCCTCTGTCCCTTTGGATCTCACTTTCTGGGGTGGAAGGCAGACAATAAATGAGATTTTTAAGAGGTACTAAGTTTACGGAGTTTCAGGTGGTTAGAAGTGCCAGGCAGGCAAACACAGCAGACACCCACAGTCAAGACGCGCCCTATGCCTGTCATATGCTGAGAACCGAACGAGGATGGAGATGATTCTTGCTCCTTCTGCTGTTTTAATTTTATTTTTTCAAACTGAGAGAAGACAAGCACACCACTAATGACAGTAATAAAGCTGCTCCCGGACTTATTCACAGGTGGTGCTTGCTTTAATTTTCTTTCCTTTCTCCATTTGGGAGCAGGCATGGGCAGCCCCCCGCCAGTCCGCATTCCCCTGACGTTTTCTACTCACATGGTAAAAGTGAAGAACTATGCAGACCAGCCAGGAGCCGGTGGTGTTTGGAAACCCCTCTTGGAGCTTGCTGCATGGAGAAGCAGCCCAAACCAATAAGCAGGGATTGACTTGCATTGGCATTAATGTCTTTTTGTATTGACACCAGTATTTTATCAAAACCTGTCTGGGGGGAACATCCACCTTCATATTGACTTAAAATAGAAGATATTGCAGGGTGGGTGTCCTATCTACATAGCACAGACCTCTGAATACAAATATAGAGGTAGAATCAATATTCCATCATGGAATCATGATCTAGCTTTCAATGTTTTGCAAAAGAACCTCAAGATGAATATTGAAGCACAGTAATAATTTTGAAATGCAAATTTTTTTTTCATTTTAGTAAGAGTTGGATGCTCCCATTGGCCTTTCTGTGTGGGCAGCAGAAAAAGTCTGCCTCCCCCCCCCCCCCCCCCGTAGGAGGGATATGGGGAAGAATTTGCAGAGCAGAAGGCTGCCCCAGAATTGCTATTTGCTTGAGACTTGAGAATCAATTGTGGACGCATCCAGAGCCTGTTCATTTACCCCATGGCCCACATCCGGATCCTCTTTGACCCCTCTCTCACTTCTATGTATCCTTCTGTTAACTTCACTATACTTTTGCCTCCAGTGGTCAGCAGGTGCCACTCTTGGGTTCCTAGAACCATTTAAACTATAGGAGCTGAGAGCTGGGAGGAGGCTTGGTGTTTATATCCCCTGGGTTAGTTGGAGACTGGAGATCGAGGAGTGGGATTAGGAAAAACCAGCCCCTTGCTGCAGGTGGGACAACTCAGGAGGAGTGGCTTCCACTCCAGAGTTCCCTGGGGGACCAGGTGGAAGTTGCCCCCAGGGGGCTTTGGTTAAGTTCGCCTCTGCTTTGGCTTTCTCCCTGCCTTGCCTCTTTCTGCTTCCTTTTACTGGACCCCCGCCCCCCAACCGGGAGCATTTCCATAACACAGTACCTTCACATGAAGCCTTGTCTCCAGGTCTGCTTCTGGGGAATCTGACGGAAGACATACCATTCATTCCACAAGCATTTATTGAGCGTCTACTGTGTATCAGGCACCAGGGTCAGAGCTAGAGGCAAAACAGTGAGGTCCACGTCTCTGTCAATTTTGGTGCTTTAGGTGGCCTATAAAAAAGGGACATTAAACAGTAACTAATGATCTTCCCTGGATGGGAAGTCTGAGGGCTCCAGGAGCTCAGTGGTGTCATTAGGGCCCAGGTTCATGCATCTCTGCTCGGCTGGTGTGGGGTTGGCTTCACCCTCAGCTGGGAGCAAGTGGCTGCAGCAGTTCCAGCCATCACAGCTGGACATGACAACATCCAGAGGAAGAAGAGAAACTCTCTCTTCTTGCGGCTTTCTTTTACAGCACGGACACTTTCCCTAGAGGTTCCCGCCTCCCTACAGGAATTACCTGGCCTGAAATGAGTCCTATACTCCTTCTTGAGCCCGTCACTGTCAAGGAAGTGGAACTATCCTTGGGCCAATCTGGTCCACCCTGGGATGTGGGGATTGGGGTGGTTTCTCCTAAGGTCCAGGGGATATTTGAGGGGATGACCACTGAAAGCAAGTGGGGTTCTGTTAAGAAGGAGAATGGCAGGCTGATGCCAAGTGGGGAACCGCCCACTGCTTCCTCTCCTCGTTTCCTTCCTGGCACTGCCCTCTGGCTACCATCTGACACTCTCTCATGGTTTTTACGACATGGTGACTCCCTGAGGACAGCAACCTGTCTGTTCTGCTTACCACGGTGTCCCTGTGAATAGCACAATGTCACATACGTAATTAAGCTCAGTAAGTATTTGATAAATAGGCGAATGGTCATAGGGAAGGAGATGAACAAATGGATGGGTGAACAGGTGCCGATTCATGAGAAGACGTGGAAGGAAGGCTGGGGTGGAGTTTCCATCTCCTCCCGTGGACAGTGTCCAGTGACAGTGGTAGGGGCGAGGGGACCTCTCCTTGACAATGGAGCCCAAGGATGAAGCAGGAGGGGCCTCCTTCCTGAAGCAGCAGCTTTGGGTGAGAAAGACCATGGCTCTGAGAGTGACCCATGGTGTGAGTTTAGGTGGGGCCCCTCTGGGTCTCCCTTCTTTCTCAAGAGATATGGGGGGACATGGACACTTTGCTGAGCACCCATTATGTAGAGATGCTGGGGCTGCACTCAGGAAAAACAGGGTGTTAGGCCAGCATTTATGGGGATCTCGGGTGGGGCTCAGGTCCAGGGCTTCATGCTGAGGTGTGAAGGATCGGTGACTGGGGGTCGATACGGGGGGGTGGGGGACAAAGCATTACAGGCAGACAACAAAGCAGGGTGAGTGGCCCTGAGGTGGGGCCGGGCTTGTTTGAGGAAAACAAGGTTGGTGTAGCCTGAACTCGGGGTGAGGTGGGGAGCATGGTGTGAGAGGTGGCAGTGAGGTCAGCAAGGGCTGGTGGGGAAGGGTGGCATGGGCCACAGCATGGGCTGCAGCCCTCACTCCGGGGTCATCGGACGTCACTGATGAGGTATGCCCGTCGAGTGCAGGAGGCAAGAATGGAGGGCAGACGGCCATCTGGGACGAGGTGAGGGGTTGCTGCAATTTCCCAGCGACAGTGGAGGTGGCCGGGTCTGGCACATGACAGTGGCACAGCACAGAAAGGAGCTGATCCTGGAAATGCCTGAGAGGCAGGTCTGGCAGCCGAGGGCCGGAAATCCTGCCCTGCTGGGGCTTCAAGGACACTGTTCTCACCTGCTTACTGAGGAGCATAAAGCAGCTTCTGCCCACCACGGAGGATAAAATCCAGGGCTTTGCAGAGGGAAGCTTGCTTCCACCCGGTGCCGGGGTACAAAGGCGAGAATGAAGCATGATGCAGGTAAGAAATACTACGTCATCAATCATGCTTAGCTTAAATTAAATGCAAGGTCCAAACACGTTGCCTAGCATTCTTCACCAAACAAAGGCCGAGGTGGAAAACCAGCATATCTGGGGTATCTCTATTTGAAGCCGGAGGACAGGAGCCTCGTTAGTTTTGGTGGATACGTAGGTTGATAGTGAAAAAATAAGGGAAGTGTTGAGGGGCGTAAGTTCTGGAAAACCTAACACTCTGGCCAAAATGTCACAGAAAATGCATGGAACTTGGGAGTCGGAAGGCCTGCCTTGGAATCCCAGTCATGCTACTTATGAGCTGTGTGACCTGGGGTGGGTCACTTGGCTTCTCTGATCCTTCTGTTCCTTATCCATAAGGCCAGGATGATAACAATTGCTTCAGAAGGTGACTGTGTATGAAATGAAAAAATGTTGGTGCAAGTGCTTTGTCAGCTACAAAGCGCTCAAATGCCAGAGATTATCAAGAAAGTATTTTTTTAAAAGATTTTATTATCTGTCAGAGAGAGAGCAAGAGAGCGAGCAGAAGCAGGGGGAGCAGCAGGCGGAGGGAGAAGCAGGCTCCCTGCTGAGCAAGGAGCCGGATGCGGGACTCGATCCCAGGACCCCGGGATCATGACCTGAGCTGAAGGCAGACGCTTAGCTGACTGAGCCACCCAGGCATCCCAAGAAGGTATTTTTAAGCAAAAAATAAAATTAAAAAAAAAAAGGGTGATATTATTGAGTTGTGTTAATTTTGGGGTGTTGGGTAGGAGAATGTCTTTATCCTTGGGAGATGTATGCTGGAGTGTTAAGGAGTGAAATGTCAAGACATCTAAAACATTCAAATTTGGGTTCAGCAAAACCCAAAATTGTACAGCTCAGTGAATTATGTATTATACATCTATACACAGTTGACCCCTGAACAACTCAGAGGTCAGGGGTGCAAACCCCCACGCCGTTGAAAATCCACATATAACTTTTGACTCCCCCCAAAACTTAACTCTTCATAGTCTATTGTTGGCTGGAAGCCTTACTGATGACATAAACTGCCGATTAACACATATTTTATATGTTATGTTATACTGTATTCTTAAAATAAAGTAAGACAGAAGATGTTATTAAGAAAATTGTAAGAAAAAGAAAATACATTTATAGTACTGTACTGTATTTATCGAAAAAATCTGCATATAAGTAGACCTGTGTAATTCAAACCCACGCTGTTCAAGGGTCAACTGTCTATTTGTAAGTCTACATTGAGAGATATAAAGAAAATGTGACATAATATTAACCACTGGGGAATCTAACTGAAGGATATGTGTTTTATTAAGTTATTTAGGTTTTCAGTAGATTTGGAAACTTTCAAAATAAAAAGCAGAAGGAAAATATCGATGCCACGTGGACTGTAAATTTAAGCAGGGAAGGTAAAACAGTACCCCGGAAGGTAACGAGAAGCATTATCTCCCTGACCTGGTCCTCTAGTAGGGAAACACAGACCCTGCCGAACTGTGGTCTGGCAGGGTCAGAGCAGAGGGAATAAATACCTCACCTTCTCTCCTGCTCCCTCCCAACTCCCCCTGGGCCTCCCCTGGGCTGAACTCCATCAAAAGCCAAAGGGAAAAGCCTGGTGGTGAAATCCATAGAAAATCAGCCTCCAAGAGCATGGAGTAAGGAGAAGGGCAGAAAAGGGCAGAGGATGAATCCAAAGGGGCAACTGGAGAATAACCAGTACCCCTCCTTTTGCAGGGACTGGCAGGCAGAAGCCACAATGCCAGATACTACCTTTCCTCAATCTTCCTTAACACTGACCAATAGGAAGGTGACACCTGGCCAACCCTTCACCTAGAGTCTGTGCCTGGATCTGGAAGACTGGAGAGTGGTGTGTGAGGAAAAGCCAATCCCTCCCTCTCTGATTTTGGATATTATTGTGTGAGGACATGATGTTAGAAGCCATGCAGCCACCATGATGGATGGAAGGCCAAGAGGATGGCAGAGAAGCCCTTCGTAATTCTGCACGTAATGTCAACACGTGTGTGTTTGGGGTGGGGGCAGTTTCCACACGGATAGGTAGTCCTCCAGTGCCAGCTGGTGTCCTCCAAGTATTCAACTCAGTTCTCACACTGTCTACCTGGAGACAGCATCTGATCCCCAGGTGGGGGCTCCATCCCCCAAGACCGCCTCTCCCCCACCCCTGCTTCAGATGCCAATCATCACCTGTGCTTCTGACCAGCCGGCTACAGACTGCAGGTTCTAAAGATGCTCTCCTTGAGTTCAACTCCTTAGAGCAGCCCACAGAACTCCGAGGAACATTTTGCCTATTAGATTACTGGTTTATTCTAAAAGGATGTAACTCAGGAACAGCCAGGTGGGAGAGAAACACCAGGCAAGGTCCTGAGAAAGGGCAAGGAGCTTGCAGGCTTTCTCTTGAGTGTCTCACTCTCCATAAATCTCCCTGACTGATGAAATCATTGACCATTGGTGGACTGAACTCAACCTCCAGCCCCTTTCCCCTCCCTAGAGCTTGGGGGTGGGACTGAAAGTTCCCACCCTCTGATCACATGGTTGGTTCTCTGGGTAACCAACCCCACCCTTAAGGTGGGATCCAAAAGTTGCCTGATTAACAGAACAAAATCACCTTTAGCTCTCCTCAATTAGGAAGTTCTAAGAGTTTTAGGAGGTCTGCGCCAGGAGTAAGAACAAAGACCAAATACATGTTACTTACTATAAATCACAGTGTCACACCCTTACTGAGTCCGCCGTTGTTGAGCAGCTGAGTCAAAGCTAGACCACCTGGCACCTGACTTCTTGCACGAGAAGTCTCCCATCACAAGGGCCCCTTTGGTTGGCTATCTTGTCTCTGGCCGCAGAGAGCATCCTAGCCGCCATGCAGGTCGGAGTGGCCTCCTTGTCCCATTTCCCCTAGCTGCCCCCTCCTCCAGACTTCCTAGGTTTCCCACGCTGACCACAAGAAACAGAAAACATTGAAAACAAGGAACCTGGCAGGAAGGAAGAGAAAGGTAATGAGAGGAAATCTACTGCATCAGAGGAGGGAATGTAGAAATACGCTCTGTGATTTGTCAATAGAAATACAGGCAGCGAGGAGGCAATGCTTTGGCTGGGGCAGCAGGTGGTCGGTATCCTGCCCAGATCCCCCCGGATCCCTTCATCAGCTTGTGCACCCATCTCCCAGCTTCTGTAGGCTATGCTGCTACTAGCTTCCACCTGTGACCTTCAGGGGATGCTCCTTAGGCCCTGGAGCTGCATCCCTCCTACGGTAACCCACCAAGCCTCGGGTGGCCTTTGGCCAATGCGTAGCCCCTGCGGGAGTACACAGACCTCACTCTTCTGCTCCCAGGCTGGGCAAACCCCAAGGTCCCCTCTTGGGACCAGGCTGCATCTGGGAGGTCACCTCCACTGCCCCCTTATTTGGCTTCTTCCCCTTCCTCATCTTCTCCCCCACTCTGATTTGTCCTGGGACCATGTAGGAGGTGTGAAATCACATGGCGTCTCTATACCCCAGGGCCCCGGCCGGCACTGGCCTGTGTGTCTCAAGCTGCGTTGGATCTCTGCACAAACTTCCCCAAAGACCCCACCTGCTGTCCTACACAGTAGAGCTTACCAGGCCCAGGATCGCTCCGCTTCTGATTCTTTCTCAAGGATTCACTTCATCTGCAAGTGGCTTTTCTCACCATGGTATCATTCACCGAAGGAGGGACCTAAACGACAGAGAGGTCTGTCCTGCCCGTTGCTGTTTCTGCAGAGCAAGAAGCAGTCAGGAAGTCACGGAAGGAAGGTGACAATTGCCCCACTGTGGATGCATTCGGTTTTTCCCACCAAAGTGTCTCCCTTGATGAGGAGTCTTTGCCCTCTGCCGAGCCCCAGGTGTGTCAAGACCTTGAGCTCAGTGGATTGACCACCAACGGTACTTCCCTGGTTACCTACTTTGGTCACTAATCTGGGATGACATCAGTGGTTCCCAATTCTGGCTGCATGTTCAGGTCCCCTGGCAGCTTTTGTAATGTACACCCATCCCCCAGGAATCTGGGCAGGAGGCACAGGCCTCCATATTTTTCAAGCACCTCAGGGGACCTCAGTGTGCGGCCAGCACTGAGACCTGTGGCTTCCCCTGATGGAGTGTGTCCTCAGGGAGCCACCTGCCTGGGCCCAGCCTTCCCGGTCATCTCATTTCTGGAGAGGCTGCTAGGTCCTCATTGCTTCCCTCCTTCCGCTCCCCCAGGGTCACCCCTCTATTTTATAAAATATCGCTTTCTTTAAATATTCAAGTATGTGGCTTGTCTGAAACTACGAGCATTTCTCAAGATCATCCACTGTTGGTAACTGTAAAATCCAAGGGGACGGGGTGGCAGGGAAGATACCTGGGGGTTTGGTGGCCACTCTTCCGAGCCTCACAGGTGTTTGTCTGAGTTTATACGGGGGCTGGAAACTTCAGTCTTCCCTGTGAGGAGCAGAGACCGTGGTAGAGCAAGGGAGGCCGAGGCGTGAGTTCAAGACGCCGCCTGCAGACTTCTTTCCAACACGCCAGCGGACTTTTGTGACGTGCCCATCAGATTGCAAACACTGCTTTTTAAAACCTCACCTTTTATCACTAGACAAAAGACAGGAATATTTTACCAATATTTTACTTAGAAGTGCCACTCTGAACAACAAGTTAGCTCTTATGAAATCGTTCTCGCTTGTTCTTTTTCACCCGAGTCAAGGGGAGAAAAAGCCAAGCTTGATCTTCAGCTCAATAACCTAAACCTCAATTAATTACCCAGAAAGATCTGTCCTTTATTCCAGTCTAAACACTTCAATGCCCACCATCAAAGGCACAGGCAGGCCGAGGAAGAGAGTTTCAGATCACCTTCACCACCGCACTTCGGGAAGTTCTGACCTTTTAAAATAATTTTAGAGGACATGTTAATTCCTTCCCTTTGACGGTTACCCTGTGGATTCTCCTATTTTCCTTTCTCTCATGTCTGCCGGTTAGGAAAGACACTGTATTTTAATTACAATTCCTTATTTGCCCAAGGATACAATATCCAACTCCTGGCTTATACAGAAAAATAAAATAATTTGTTTGGACCCACACAGGAAAAATCATCATTTAATGCATGGTTCTTGCCACTTTGTGATCAGTTTTTACGGCGTGGGAGTGGATGATAAATACACGTAACATTTATCAGCTGTGTAACCAGGTCATCTGGCCTCTGGATTCCTAAAAACATTTCTTTTAAAGTTGTAGTTATGAACCAAAGAGAAATATCATCATTTTCCAGTGCACGCCCACCTGCTCTTATTATGGCTTTTGTCCTATTGTCTGGGGTTTGCTCTTCGTACGTCCATCCTTCTACTAGACCAGTGGGTCTCAACTCTGGATGTGCACGAGTGGCACATGGGGTTTTAAAAATATGAATGTGTAAGCCCCTGGGCCAGAGATCTCATTGAACCAACTGGCCTGTTAGGGGGTCCAGATGCTGGTATATACGGAGGACCCCCCAGGTGATTCCAGTGTTTGTGTGAAGGTTTTAGAACCACTGTTCTTGACCATCAGCTCTTCCTGGTGGCAGGGAGCAACACTGCCTCCTTCGCCCGGTACCCCAGCACCTGCCACAGAGTCTGGTACAGGACAGACACTCTGAAGTCTGCTAGGAATCATGTCCCGGAATGAACATGGGGTCTGGAACCACCACACAACAACATCACCCTCTTCTGATGCATTTCCAGGTTCTGTGTGTTAGGTGAGGAGTCTTAGATCATCAATTCTAAAAAGCAGAATTGCCATTAAAGTCATTTGCCATGGTTCACCCTGGGCCCCCATTCGATCCCGTGCCAATACTCAAAGACAATAACATACCATTTAGACCATAAAAATGATTTAATACATTGAAAAGAAATATTAAGTTACTTAAAAAGGTATAGCAAGAGATCCTGGACACATGAACCAAGTAGCACAAATACCAGTGTTATCTAATTACTTTCATTTGCACAGCACTGCTCAGAATATGTACCCATTTCTTCCTCACGGATTTCAGGCAAAATTTTAAATAGCTACCCGAATAAAAAAGCAGAAACCAAACTGTCCGTGTTTATCTTTATTTTGGCTGGTTAGCTGATTGACCGACTGACTCACTCATTCTTCCTTCGTCTTGGGCCTTTGAGCCTCTTCTTTGTGCCAGGCACTGTTGTAGGCACTGGAATACAGCAGTGAACCCAGGTGACGAGTGTCTGATCTCATGGTGCATATACTCAAATGTGGGAGCTACGTAAGAAACAGACAAGCAGAGAGTGTGTGCAGTTCGGGTAACAGTAAGGGCTGTGATGAAAACAAAGCAGGAGGACCTAAGAGCAAGGGACCAAGAAATGACTTTGGCCTGCTAATCAGGGAGGGCTTCTCTGAGGAGGTGACCTGGCATGGCAATAGAGGTCTGAGTCTGAGGGCAGACTGTACTGGGCAGAGAGACAGCTAGGCGCTAGCAGTGCGAGCAACAGAAAGGCCAGGGGCTAGAACTTAGCAAGGGAGAGAAGACTGGTATGCAATGTGTCACTGAAGCCTGGTCACCTGGGGCTTTGGGAGCCATGATGAGGACTTGAGATGCACGCACTTAAAACGGTAACTAAAACCATCAGCTTTCATGTTAACAGAACTGCTACCACAGAAGGCGGCAGCAGGGAGATGACTAGTTCTCCAGATCTGGAGAAGCGGTTCCACTGGGTCAAGCCAGCAGAAAGACTGACAAGGATTCTTGCATTCTTGAGAGTTATGATAGAAGTTGAGGTGTTGGGGGGCGCCTGGGTGGCACAGCGGTTAAGCGTCTGCCTTCGGCTCAGGGCATGATCCTGGCGTTATGGGATCGAGCCCCACATCAGGCTCCTCCGCTGAGAGCCTGCTTCTTCCTCTCCCACTCCCCCTGCTTGTGTTCCCTCTCTCACTGGCTGTCTCTATCTCTGTCGAATGAATAAATAAAATCTTTAAAAAAAGAAAAAAGAAGTTGAGGTGTTGGGCCAATTCATATGAGTGAAATACTCTTCCCCTCGCCCAAGAACCATGGGGCTTGTCTTCTCTCTTCATTTAAACCTGTTCACATGACACTTCCCCAAAGAGACCTGCCCTCACTACCATCCCTCGCTCTCAATGCCCTTCTCTTGTTCCGGTGGTCTTCGTGGTCTCACCACTACCGGATATTACGTATCTGTGTTACGGATCTGTATCTATGCATTACGTATCACCCACAATTCGCCCTCCCTACCCACATACAAGCCCCTGAGGCCAAAGACCTCATTTACTTTGTTTTCTGCTGTATTCCCAACACTCAGCACAACCCCTGGCACACAGCACGTGCGCAACACACACTTGTTGAATGAATCTGTTGGAATCAATGCCGTTGGCTTATGCCGCATTTATGTGGGCACGAGGCACTCGGGAGCACCCCAGCGTTCCTGGGCGTCTCCTTCCCAAGCACACACATGTCCCTTCTAATCTTTCTGCCTTAATCACTTTAAATGTACCGACAAGCACAATTGACCAATTAATAGCGCTTATGCTCTTGTTACATCATTTGTAATCCATGATGCTCCTTCTATGTGTAACGGCCTTTCAATTTTTCATGACTCAAAATGCAGGACACACATAATGAATACAAATAGCAAGTTGATTAAATGTAATGCATATTCTACTGCTGCTGGGTTTATGCCTGTTATTAATGACAGAAATCCAGCAAATTCTCATGAAAACACCGATGACATACAACCTTTAATGCAAGATGTTGGAGCGCTAGGGGTCCTAAATTTTCCTAATTACTGAGCAGCAGCAGACACTAATTTCCCAGACGGCAACCTTTGTAAATAAGAACATCAGCATGGCTGCTTTGTCCAAGTTCTTTTTGCTGAGCACAAAACCCCTCGTGCAACCCATTTTTACTTCACCAGACTATTTGTGTTGTGTTTCCAAAAAAAAGAAAAAAAAGATACACTTGAGAGATTGCCTTATGAGCAAAGTATAAAGGATGCCACTTGTGCAAAATCAAATTTATTGTCTACTCAGGGACGGCATGTATTTTGGAATGCTAATATACTGTGATACAGATTGCACGGAGCTTCAGTTGGTGTGCTGAGCATTAAAGCATCACAAAGGTGATAAAGCAAAACAGGAAAGAAGATAGGGATAAGTCTGAAATGGAGACTATGGTAAAGGAGAAGCTTTTAAGAGATCCACCTGGCTAAATGTGCAGTCTTGGTCTCAGATTGCCAAAGGATGAGCTGGCTTGCAGTAAGAGGCCATGCAAACCAATCTGTTTTCCCCATTAGCTAGAGAACCTTATAGGAAGCAGGTGTTTTCTTTGACACAACGGTGGGTATTGTGACTGGTTTAGCTAGGTTGGTACTGGAATAACAGCAAAGCACTTTTCTGATAGGTCTGTAAAGAGAGTGGATGAAATGGACAGGAGCATTTGTTGAGGCCCACTCATGCTTAGAAACCAGCATTCACAGTATGTTGGATGCTAGAAGTCAGTCTGTTGCTACTAAAACTCCCCCCCACCAAGACAAATTGGCTGTCCTACAGACAGAAGGTTGAGTCCGTGAATGAGTGGCTAGGGTCCTTGCCCACTTCCCCACAGTCTAAACCTTGACAGGTCTGCATCCGTGATAAGCTGTGCCCTGAGTGGGTGGAATTTCAAACCCAAGGGAAGCAATGGTCTGCTAATTGTGCCCTGCCAATATGGGGCCCACAGTAGTTTTGGCAAAACCTAATCCAGGCTTAGCAGATGCCCTTCTGCCTTTATGGTGTGTATACCATCTTAGAAGAGACCCAGGGCTAAGGATCTGAGAGCCAAGTGGTTTCTGGGGTGGTACAGGGAGCTTGGGGAAGTGAAGGGAGACACGAGACAGGGAAGATACAGCAAAATTAGTGTAGCCCCCCAAAAGACCGCTTCAAAAGTCACCCCAAGGATTCCCTCTAGTATATACAAAATCCACACCCCACCCCCAACTTCTGAAGGCTTCACCATTACTCATGGTGGAAATGTCTGGTTAACCTCTACCGTGCATTAAGCACATCGTTGAATGGGATTTGAAAGGCGAATGAAGTTAACAGACTCTCCTTGCTGAATTTTCCACTCTACGGAGATGGCAAGACAGATTTCTTACAGAAATTTAAGAAATACACATCCCTCCTCCCCCATTGTCATATGTCTATGTGAGAGAATAAAGAATTCACAACCAGTTCTAAAAAAAGAACCAAACTTGGAAGAGAGATACACTCACAGACCACAGAGTAAGAGATAGCGCTAAGGGACAGCAAGTTAGGCATGAGGACTTCCTTTATTGTAATTTGAAAAAAATCCCACAAAATAATTTTTGGCACCTTTAAACATTTTTCCCAGCCGAAGCCTGACGTATACATATCCGTGGCGGACCATTCTGTCATATGGGATCTGGTTGTCAGGGAGGGCCTCATTTCATACTGGAATTTATCCTTTCAAGCCAAAGAGTGCCTCAGCATCTCCACTTCTTTTGATATCTTAGCTGTGAAAACCCTTTCTTCATACATATTAATAAAATCATGATAATTAGCATTTATTTAGTGCTTATTATTTGTAAGTCGTTTTGCACATATTAACTCATTTAACACTCATTATAAATGTATGACTCGTTGTAATTTCCCCCATTTTATATAGAAAAAATCTGAGGCCCAGAGAGTTTAAGTGACCAGCCTGGATCACTCAGCAAGTGGAGCTGGGACTGGAAACTAGGTCGTCTGACTCCAGAACCCACATCTCTGCATTATCTTTCTTCCATGTACCCTGATTACTTACTTTGATAGTTAAATGTCTTTATAAACATAAATCTTGTTCTAATTGCTTACCTCCTAAGGATGTGATGATTTGATATTTAACTCCATGGTAAGTCCAATACCCTCACACAAGGACCATCCGAGAACAGAGACCATTCAAGGAGGAGAGAGACTTCAACTTCCCAAGGGCTGCATCTTGTTTCTCCATCAGCATGCCCAGGTTACTCTACCAGCAAAACCTTTCCAATTTTATCTCACACCCAAAACCCCTGTCCCCTAGATCTGCGGACACTCACTAGGAGATTCAGGAAATCAGTTTTTTTTTTAAAAAAAGATTTTATTTATTTATTTGACAGAGAGAGAGACAGCCAGCGAGAGAGGGAACACAAGCAGGGGGAGTGGGAGAGGAAGAAGCAGGCTCCCAGCGGAGGAGGGAGCCTGATGCGGGGTTCGATCCCAGAACCCTGGGATCACGCCCTGAGCCGAAGGCAGACTCTTAATGACTGAGCCACCCAGGTGACCCAGGAAATCTGTTTTGTTTGCCTCTCTTGGCTCCCAGATGAGGCTATTCAACCACTGGACTCCACATTGACTGAGAGTATGAAACATGCAAATAGCACTGCTTTCTTATTAGCTTTTATTGGCATTTACTAAATAAAAGATGGATGCGTGTGATTATCGATGGAACCGTTGCTTAGAAAGCACTTGAGCCATTGCTTAGATTCACATTTACTATCATGTGATTCTGAGTATAAAAAGGCATTGACATTTTTTTTTTTTTTCCAGTAAGGCTTATAAACACGGAGCTAGAGAGGCCTCTTGTTCTTCTAAACGTCAATTTAGGAGAAGATGAGATGGAGAAGCTCATGCCTGACAATGTTAAAAGCTTAGGGTTTGCTTTTCCACAGTGTTTCAATGACAGGGTAAGTGGGTAGATGGTATAAGCATGTATGCACATAAATGCTATTTGCTAAATTCAAAAGAAAGATGGTTTTCTCACTTGTAACACTCAGGGATTCATAAAAGATAATGTTTAAAGAGCCAGCAAAATCTACTACTACACACACATAAATGATACCCTCTTATTTCTCCAAATATTTAGAGAATTCTCTAGAGAAGGATCATAGTAAGAACGATCAGTGTTTGGGTAAAATGATGAAAGTCCACCCAGGGAGCAGTTCACGTATGCAGGTGTATGTGTGTGTCTCCATACACACATACAATAGAGTGATTTTAAACAAAAGCATTCCAGAATTTCATCAGTCTGCTTTGACTTGTTCTTTCCACACGTCTGTGTTCAATTACACCAGCAGCTTCAGAAGCGTCAGGCCCAAATCAGCCAGGAGGGTTTGTTTAGAAACCATGACCACCACAATGTGGCTTTATTGAATCGACACTTTGTCCCACCCTCATAATAAGTACTCGTTATTGCACAGGGCTGCTGTGCAGGGAAGTAAGTGCAGTGTGCACGACTGAGGTTCTCTTGTCAGACACCCACAGAGCCTTTGCCGTCTATGCACGGAGAACAGCGACTGCCGCCGGGTAAGCAGAGGCTCGTGCAACGTGGGTTTGATTTGCCCTCCTGACAGCTGTCAAGTCTCCCGATGTTGCATGGGACTGGACTGTATTGAAATTAATTCTAATTAGGAAACTTTGATTTTAGGCTCATCCTTGTGTCTGTGGAGTTTTCCTTGTGGGTCTCCCTTGCCTCAAATACCCAGTTAGAAACAGATAGAAGGATATGCCTTGTGCACAGAAGTCCCCAAAGATGGCATCAGACGGACTGAGATGACAGAAGAAAAACATAAATCAATATAAATTTCAAGAAAGCCATGAGCTGAGTCATATTTACAAAAGAAAGTCAATCACTTATTGCTGATTAAGCTATTTTTTTAAAAAACAACTTCTGAATAATCTAGGCAATGATATGCTAGGACAATCATGGCCCAGAAGGATGATGCTAAACGATAAAACAATATCAAATATTATTAAACTAAGTACATACTAAAATCATATCATTATATAAAATACAGAATATAAATACAAATTATAATAACAAATTAACATAATAAATAAATAAGCTTAAAAATGGAAAAGGGACAGTAAATCAGACGTATGTCTCTAACAGACTATGGACTCTGGGAAACAAACTGAGGGCTTCAGAGGGGAGGGGGGTGGGGGAATGGGATAGGCCGGTGATGGGTAGTAAGGAGAGCACGTATTGCATGGTGCGCTGGGTGTTATACGCAAATAATGAATCATGGAATGTTACATCAAAAACTAGGGATGTACTGTATGGTGACTAACATAGCATAATAAAAAATTATTTAAAAAAAAGTATGTCTCTAACAACCTGAAATAATGCTGCAGGCCTTAGATACCTGTGAAATCGGAATACTGTAGAAAATAAGGATGTTAAATCAGGAAGGAACTCAGCGAGGACGGAAAATGTATTTGTGGTGTTAAAGCGTGTCAGGTAATAGCCATGTAACAAAGGTGAGTGTAGACTGGACATCATGATGGGAAATCCCTAGCATCAACGTGCTGCTGGGGGGGGTGGCGACAGTTCAGAGGCAGAATTTCAGGTAGAGTTGAAGAAAACTGACGATTTTGACTAAAGGAAAGGAAAGGTGAAGGTCAAGGAAAAAGCCTGGTTAAACATACCCAGTGAAATAAGCAGGGAGACAGGAATCATTACTGTATAAAAGATCTAGAAAAGGAAATCAGGAAAGCTTCCTTCACCTTCAAGCCAACTGATTTCCAAAAATGCCGCCTATTAAAGTAGGAAATATTCTGATAAAACGGACAGTGGAGATTTTACTTCTTGGGAATGGCAGAATGAGACAAAATGTGAAAAGATGGAGTAAGGTTTTATCTTATTTTATTCCCTTTCTCTTCCTTTTATCTTATTTTTGTTTACTTATGCTTACCTAGTACTTACCATGTATCAGGCACCATTTAAAGCATTTCGTAAGCAATAATCATTTTAATCTTTATAACAACTGAGAATGTACTATTACTAGCCCATTTTACATAAGGTACACTGAGCCTTGGAAAAGTCGAGTGACTTGCCCAAGGTCAGACAGCTAGTAAAAGGTGAAGCACTACACAAGCAATCAGGGTCCACATTTACTTGAAATTACTATGCTATGCTGACTTTATAAGCCAAGGAATTAGTAACTGACACATTTAGATTATCTCACTCAAATTTCTCAGCTTCTGAAGCTTTGAAAGATTTAATATATATATGATACAGTTCCATACTCTCTAGAACAGGAAAAATTGAGGAATATCAGTCTTAAAATATATCCCTTTGTCTTTATAACTATACATTGAACCTTAAGGATCCTTTAAAATATTAAATTGGTCTTACGCAAAAATAAAACAAGGGAATAGATGGGTTGGAAAGATATATTTTTCTGTTATTCCACAATAATTTTCACACTGAGATCAGATTAGAGAACGACCAGGATTAATGGCCAAGAATAAAATTCTCCCAAGTGTTGAGGATACATTCCACCACAACGATGTATGACAGCATTTTAAGGAAGTGTTTCCTGCCACGAAGGTAGAAGCAGGTGTTAATGTTAACATCTCCCAAAAAGCTGCAGCCTAAAAGAATTATGTCCTGCCTTTCCCTGCAAACTCCATTTCCNTACAAAGATCTTAACTAAAGCACCCTTACCTTCAGTCTCAACTCATATCTGCAACCTTACCAGTAACAAGATCATTCACTCACTCACTCATTCAACAAACATTTATAGAGCTCCCATTTAGCACTAAGATAATCCCAAAATGAATGAGACAAAGTTTCCTCTCCTCAAGAAGTCCATCAGAGATTATGAATTTGAATAAATAATTATAAGGCCATGAGCTTGTGTTAATAGAGGCTCTTAGACCATAAGCAGCAGCACCCTTTTAAATAATGTTCTCTTTGGGGGCACCTGGGTGGCTCAGTCGGTTAAGCGTCTGCCTTCAGCTCATGCTCCTGGAGTCCCAGGATCGAGCCCCACATAGGGCTCCTGGCTCAGTGGGGAGGCTGCTTCTCCCTCTGCCCTTCACCCCTCTTGTGTGCTCTCTCTCAAATAAATAAAATCTTTAAAAAAGAAAAAAAATTAAAATGTTCTCTTTGCACTTCTGGTTCAATGCGGTGGAATGAGTAGACGCATTATTTCCGCTCTTGACTGAAACCTCACTAATATAAGAGCAAGTGCCAAATTTCTACTTCTAGCCAAAATGGAATAACAGGGACTTGATTTACCCTCCTACCTAAGACAAGCCGGAAGAATGGACAAAATGTAGAAAACAAGAGGATGCAAGACACTGGATGTGGGCCAACAAAAAACTAGTGATCCTGAGAATAAAGAAACAAATGAGGTAACTCTGTGATTTCCCAAGCTTACTGCCCAGAGGGAGGTTTCAGGCCACAGCACAAAGAGGGTGAACCCAGGTGGAGTCAAAGGAGTCCTAGATCGAGTGGATACAGATGTGTGTAAGAATTGACCTTGGCAGCTGGAGCTTACAGAGAAGAGTATTAGAGGGAGAGCTGCACAGAGAGCGAGCCCCAAAGACCTGAAGACAGCTCTTCTTGAGTATTTGGCTGAGGAAGTAAAAGTGTGCGTATGGGAAGACACTACCCAAGGCCAGGTGAAAACCCATACAAAAGGATACAGAATAGTGCCAACTGCTTACACAGGCCTGGGAATAGTGCCTATTCCCAACCACTGAAATTGGGAAACTTCAAGATTCGCGGAACCTTGTGTACGTACACAGAACACTTTGCCTCAACTGTGGAGAATAATTGCCCCCAAACCAAAGACCTCTTTGATCTCACCTAACACATCTCCAAACATTTTCATTTATTTATTTGAGGGAGAGGAGTGCGAGAGGGGGGAGGAGCAAAGGGAGAGGGACAAACAGACTCCAGGCCAAGCATGGAGCCCTATGTGGGGCTTGATCCCACGACCCTGAGATCATGACCTGAGCTGAAATAAACAGTTGGATGCTTAACCAACTGAGCTACCCAGGTGCCCCTAACCTAATAAATCTTTAAAACAAACTACAATATCTAAGATAAAAATTACATCGGATAGGATTAATGGTAGATTAGAGACTACAGAAGAAACTACTAGTGAATTTGAAGACATGGCAATAGAAAACATTCAGAACAAAAGATCAGGAGAAAGAGAATTTTATAAAATGAGCAGAGCATCCGTGAGCTGTGGGATAACTTTAAGTCACCGAATACATGGGAATTTGGAATCCCCGAAATACAGGAGAGAAAGGGCAGGACAGAAAAAAACGTTGAGGAACTAGTGGCTAAAAAATTTTCCAAATTTGATAAAAACAATAAAACCACAGATCCACAAAGCTTAATGAGCCCCAAATACAAGAAACATGAAGAAAGAGATGGCAAGGAATATCCTAATCAACTTGCTTAAAACCAGTGATGGGAAGAAAATCTTGAAAGCAGCTTCAGATAAACAGACACATTATACAGAGAGAATCAAAGGTTAAGGATTCCTGTGGCTTTCTAGATAGAAATAATGCATGTGAGAAGACAGTGGAATCACATTTTTAAAGTACTAAAAGGAAAAAAACCCTGTCAACCTAAGGATTCTATATTTAGTAAACCTATCCTTTTTAAATGAAAGGGAAAGTAGAGACTCTGAATGGGCTGGGTGTGTGTCTGCAGGTGAGTGGCCAGGGGTCCAAGAGAGCAGGTGTGGTCCCTGGAGGTAGAGTATTGAGAAGGGGGCCTGGCCAACCACATCTTTCCCCTGCAGAGATCTCTACAGCACCTGTGCTGTGACATCTCACGCTGACTGGCACATGGAAACAGAGCTAGCTCCAGGAACATGTTTCGTAGCTTCGTGCCTCCCCAGAGCCGGAATCTGTGGAAAGCCTTTGGCTGTTAACAAGACAAGTGCTTTAGTCGAATGTGCTTACGGAATTCTTAAATTCAGAAATACTTTCTCTTGAAGGAAATGAAATGAATGGCACCAAAACCAATGCCACTATGGCCAACAGCACCAAATCAGGCAGTCCCAAAGCCAGGGATTTAATGTGCACAATGGCAATTATACTCGCTTGGCACATCTCACCTCCTTTTACATGAAAATTTACATTTTTAAGACTCGACTCTTCATCATGTAGAGTGTATTCAAGAGGTGGTTCCCAAAATATGTTCAGACTTTCTTTTTTAAGTGAGTATTCATGATCAAATAACACTAACCATAGATATCATTACGTGTGTTTAGTATGTACCAGGGTCTGTTCGAAGGCTTCACATGTAATTCAATCCTCATAATAACTCAATGACATAGATTCTATTATTGTTTTTTTAAATCAATTTTATTTATTTATTTGAGAGAGAGAGAGAGTGCATGAACAGGGGGGAAGGGGAGAGGGAGAAGGAGCCTGATGCAGGGTTCAATCCCAGGACCCTGAGATCACAACCTGAGCAGAAGGCAGACACTTAACTGACTGAGCCACCCTGGCACCCTGGTCCTATTAATGTTCTATTTTTATTGTTTTATTATTATTTTCTACGTGGGGAAACTGAGATACAAACTGATTAAGCCACTTGCCCAAAGGTTACATAGTTTTTAAGTGGCAGGGTCAGGATTTGAACCCAGACAGTGTGATTCCAGAATCCATGGGTTTAACTACTATGTTAAATAGTATATATAAGTACTACAAATAAATATAGATTTTATACACACACACACATATTCTATAACTACAGTGTAACTGCTTAACTCAGGTTTTTAAAAATAGACTTTATTGTTTTTTATTAATTTTAGTTTTAGGGGAAAAATTGAACTAAGGTACAGAGTTCCCATGCACTCGCCCACTCCTCACCTGTTACCCTATTATTAATATCTTACATTACCGTGGTACATTTGTTACAATTGATAAGCCATTATTGATATATTATTAACTAAAGTCCATAGTTTACATGAGAGTTCACTCTTTGTGTTGTACATTCTATGGGTTTTGACAAAGGTATAATGACATGTGTCCATCATTCCAGTACCATAAGAATAGTTCCACTGCCCTAAAAATCCTCTGTACTCTGCCTGTTCATCCTTCTCTCCCAACTAGTGCCCCCCCCACCCTCACCCCAGCAAGCACTGATCTTTTTACTGCCCCCTAGCTTTACCTTTTCCAGAATGTCATATAGTTGGAATTATAGAGCACATAGCCTTTTCAGATTGGCTTCTTTCACTTAGCAGTGTGTTTCAGGCTCCTTTGTGTCTTTCTGTTGCTTGATAGTTCATTTCTTTTTATTGCTGAATAACATTCCATTGTGGAAAGTACCACAGTTCATTCACCTATTCACTGCTGAAGGATATCTTGGCTGCTCCCATGTTTGGCAATTATGAATAAAGCTGCTGGAAACATTCATATGCAGGGTTTTATGTGGACATAAGTTTTCAACTCATGGGCACCTCACTCACTTTTATAGCAATAAGATTGGACATTATAATTTCAAAAAAAGGTGAATACTTTTCTAGTCATACAAAAGCTAAAAGAACTCATTGCCGGTAGACTGCACTACAAGAAATGTTAAAATCATTTAAGCACAAGAAAAATGATGTGAGATGGAAATGGGAATTTACAAAAAGGAGAGAAGAACAATGGAAATGGATATATACACACATACACACACTCACATATACACACACATACATACACATACACATACATACATATGTATATATATACACACTAATTTTAAAAATATCTTTAAAAGTTAACTATTTAAATAAAAATAATGTGGGGTTTGTAACATGTCTAGAGGTTAAAGGTATGGTAATAATGGCAAAAAAGGCTGGCAGGAGAGAAATAAAAATATACTATTTCAAGATTCTTACACTGTATGTGTAGTGGCATAAAATCACTTGAAAGTGGACTATGATAAGCTAAATATATATATTTAAAAACCCTGAAGTAACAAATAAAATAACAAAAAAACAGGGTTATAGCTGATAAGCCAACAAAGGACATAAAACAGAATTGTACAAAATAATTAATCCAAAGTAAGGTGGGAGAATAGGAAGAAGGGAACAAAGAGGGGATGAGACAAATAGAAAAGAAACAGCATTTAAACCTAATTACATCACATGTCACATTAAATATAAATGGTCTAAATGCCACAATTAAAAGGCAGAGATTGTCAGATTAAATAAAAGCAAGACTTGACTATTGCCTATAAGCAACACACTCCAAATATAATGGCACACATAGGTTAAAAGTAAAACAAGGGAAAAACATATCATACACAGAACAATCAAAGGATAGCTATATTAACATGAGAGAAAGGAGATTTCACATCAAAGAGTATCGCTTGGGATGAAGAATGTCATTGCATAAAGATAAAGGGTTTAATTCATCAAGAGCACGTAATAATCACAAACCGTAAATGTCTATGCACCTAATAACAGAGCTTCAAAATACATGAGACAAAACTAGTACAATTGCAAGAAGAAATAGACTAACCACAAATGTAGTCAGAAATTTCAATATTCTTGTCTCGATATATAGAACAAGTAGACAGAAAATCAATAAGGAAAGAGAAGATCTAAACAACCCTATCAAACAACTTATTTAATTGACATTTACAGAACAATTTCACCCAACAGCAGAATACACATTCCTTTCATGAGCATATGGACATTTACAACAATAGACCATATTGTGGGCTATAAAAAAAGTCTCAGTAAATTAAAAAAGATTCTAGTCACACAAAGCATATTCTATGATCATAATGGGATTAAATAAAAAATAAGCAACAGAATAGTCCCTGAAAAATCCTTAAACATTTGGAAACAATATACTTTTGAATATCTTGTGGGTCAAAGATGAACTGGAACATAGAAAGCATTTTTAACGGAATGAAAATTAAAATAACATAGAATGTGGAGGATGCCACTAAAACAGTATGGAGGGGGAAATTTATAGTACCAGTTGCCTAACCAGAAAAGAAGAAAAGTCTTAGCTTTCCTTGTAAAAAATTTAAAAAGCAAGAGCAAATTAAACTTAAATATGTAGAAAGAAGGAAATAATAAAGACAGGAATGTGAAACAATGACATAGAAAAAAGAAGAATAGAAAAAAAATCAATGAGACCAAAAGCTGGTTCTTTGACAAGATCAATAAAAATGATAAGCCTGTAGTCAGTCTTATCAAGAAAAAAAGAAAAAGAAGGCAGAATTGCAGATAATAGGACCAAGAGAAGTGACATCACTATAATATATAGTGATAATATACAGAGAATGAAAAGATAATAAGGGGAATATTGTGAAGAACTTCATGCCAACAAATTTGATAACTTAGACAAAATAGACAAATTCTTTGAAAGAACACAAATTATTACCGAAGCGCACTCAGGAAGAAACAGATAACCTAATAGCCCTATATCTACCAAAGAAAATTTTAATTAAAAAATAATCTTCCACAAAGAAAACTCCAGGCCAGATGACTTCACTGGTGAATTATGTCAAATATTAAGGAAGAAATAATACCAAGTCTCCACAACTCTTCCAGGAAATTGGAATGGAGGAGATATTTTCCAACTTATTGTATGAGCTCAGTATTGCCCTAATACCGAAACTAGACAAGGACATTGCCAGCAAAGAAAACAGACCAATATCCCTCATGAACCTACAAAAATTCCAACCAATTTTCAGCATATCAAATCCAAGAATGCATAGGGAGACAAAGAAGGTTTTTATCCCAGAAACACAAAGTTGGCTTACATTTAAAAATCGATCAATGTAACTCACTATATTAATAAGCTGTAAAGAAAAACCATATGGTCATCTTAATAGATGCAGAAAAGGCTTTGATAAAATCTAACATACATTCCTTTATTTATTAAGTTTTTAGTTTTTATCTCAGGATAGTTAATATACAGGGTTATATTAATTTCAGGTGTACAATATAGTGATTCAACAATTCCACACATCACCCAGTGCTCATCACAAAATGCCCTCCTTAATCTGCATCACCTTTTTAACTCACCGCCCTCCCTGCCCTGGTAACCATCAGTTTTTTCTTTATAGTTAAGAGTCTCTTTCTTGCTTTGTCTGTCTGTCTGTCTCTTTTTTCCCTTTGCTCATTTGTTTTGTTTCTTAAATTTCACATGTAAGTAAAATCATATGGTTTTTGTCTCTCCCTGACTGACTTATTTTGCTTAGTGTTATACTCTCTAGCTCCATCTATGTTGCTGCAAATGGCAAGATTTCATTCTTTTTTACGGCTGAATAATATTCCATTGTATGAATATACCACATCTTCTTTATCCATTCATCAACTGATGGATACTTGGGTGGTTTCTATATCTTGGTTATTGTAAATAATGCTGCTATAAACACAGGGGTGCATGCATCCCTCTGAATTAGTGTTTTTGTATTTTTTCGGGTGAATACCCAATAGCGTGATTACTGAGTGGTAGGGTAGTTCTATTTTTAACTTTTTAAAAAAAGATTTTACTTCTTTATTTGAGGGACAGAGAGAGAATGAGTGGGGGGTTGGGGGAGAGGGAGAGGGAGCGCCCAATGAGGGGCTTGATCCCAGGACCCTGGGATAACGACCTGAGCTGAAGGCAGATGCTTAACTGACTGAACCACCCAGGCGCCCCTATTTTTAACTTTTTGAGGAACCTCTATACTGTGTTCCAGAGTGGCTGCACTAGTTTGCATTCCCAACAGCAGTGCAAGAGGGCTCCAACACTTCTTGTTTCTTGTGTTGTTGATTTTAGCCATTCTGACAGGTGTAAGGCGGTATCTCCTTGCACATTTGCATTTCCTTGATGATGAGTATTGTTGTGTACCTTTTCATGCGTCTGTTGGCCATCTGTATGTCTTCTTTGCAGAAATGTCTGTTTACATCTTCTGCCCATTTTTAATTGAACTGTTTTTTGGGTGTTGAGCTGTATAAGCTTTTTATATATTTCAACATACATTCCTGATAAGAGCTCTCAAAAAGGTAGGAATTAAAAGGGAACACGTCCAATATGAAAAAGGGTATCTACCAAAAATATACGCCAGCATCATACTTAGTGGTAACAGACTGAATGTTTCCCCCCAAGACCAGAAACGAGACGATTTCCACCCTCACCACTTCTATTCAACAGTGTCCTTGGATTTCTAGCCAATGGATGAAGTCAAGTAAAAGAAATAAAAGGCCAGATTGGAAAGGAAGAAGTAAAACGGTCTTTACAGATGACATGATTGCCTATGTAGAAAATTCAAGAGAATGTACAAAAATGCTACCATAACTAATATGTGAGTTTAACAAGTTTGCAAGATATGGGATCATTATGCAATTTCAATTATATTTACATATGCTAAAATGAATACTCAGAAATTAAAATGTAAAAAAAGATACTGTTACTAGCAGCATCAAAAGATATGAAATACTAAGAAATTACTGGAGGCAACTGAACTGTTATCTTTACAAAAGTCTGGAGTCCTTGGGCATAAATCATGTATACATCATTGCAAAATTTCAGAGCCATAAAAATAAGGGATCCTGAAAGTTTTCACAGGGACTAAACAGATTGCCTATAAAGGACTGAGAATCAGATTGGCATTAGACTTCTCAATAGTCAAAACATAATGAAGCAAGAGGAAAAGGGGAGGGTGATGTTACTGATTACATTCTTATCCAACACAACAAGAAGGCAGACATTGTTTAAAGGTGGCAAATGACCAAACAAAAGTAGGAGCACGTTATGTAGAAATGTGGAGCTTACCACCAGAAGGCCTGCAAATAGAATGGGTTAAAATTGGCTGCCTCTGGGAGTAGGACTGGGAGGGGAGAAAAATGGGGTAGGAAATAAATGCAATCATTTAAAACCCCCCTTTTTATTACTTAGTTTTTTAAAGTACATGCATGGTTTCAAAATATCTAAAAAATCAGTGGGTACACGATGCCACCTGAACCCAAAGCAAGGTTAAGTAAGGTCACACGGATATACTTTCCAAAGTATGGCCATGACATCCTATGTCACTGCCAGTTGCCAGTTGTTTTCTTCTTAAAATAGGCATCAATTCCACTGAATAGATTTCCCCATCCTTCCTACTCTCCCTCCCCCCACCTTATGCTCCCTGTGAAAAACAGCATTTGTTGGGTGTGACTCTGATGGAACCGTTCTTATATGTGAGGCCCACTGGTCTAGGACCAAGCAAAACCCAGCAGAGTATCTGATCTGGATACACAGAGCAATGATCTCACACTGATAAAAGCATGCAGGCACCCAAAAGGCTCTACGATCAATCAATTCATTTGAAAGCGATCTATTCCATCAATGGCACTCTAAGGGGAGATAGGACAAAGGATGTGTTTTGGAGGAATAGGCAACTTGGCCTCAGAATTACTAGGAAAATTACTAGGGACATATCTTGCACTCTCTCCTAGACTAAGGATACTCTACTTCATTGGGATACTCCAATATTGGGCATACCACTATTTTCCTGAATGTGGGATTGTGGTGATTTTCCAACATGATTTTAGGCAGCATAGCACTGGGCCTCATTTCAATCCTCTCTCCATTTCATTTATATCAAGAGAAAATCTTAGTTTGGTACCATTATGTATTTAACACATTTTCCTCTTTGTAATAGTTGCTAAATCTCCCCCTTTGTAAAAACGTTTATGTATTTATTTATTTTAAAAAAGACTTTATTTATTTATTTGAGGCAGAGACAGAGATCCGAGAGAGAGAGAGAGAGAGGGAGAGAGAGAGAGCACAAGCATGAGCAGGGGGAGAGGCAGAGGGAAAAGCACACTCCCCACTGAGCAGGAAGCCTGATGAGGCGGGGCTTGAACCCAGGACCCTGAGATCAAGACCGGAGCTAATGGCAGATGCTTAACTGACTGAGCCACCCAGGCGCCCCTCCCCCCACCTTTTAAATGAAGATTTTATTTATTTATTTATTTATTTATTTATTTGAGAAAGAGAGAGAGCACAAGCAGGGAGAGGAGCAGCGGGAGAGGGAGAGAGAATCTCCAGCGAACTCCCAACTGAGGGAGCCAGGCTCAATCTCATGACCCTGAGATCATGACCTGAGCTGAAATCAAGAGTCGGACGTTCAATTGACTGAGCCACTCAGGCGCCCTAGCTAAATCTCCCCTTTAAACAAGAGCTAGAGGACCTCGGGTGCAGAGTATTTCCCTGCTACATAGTTACTGTGTTTGTATTTATTTTCATTTATTTATGATCTATTTTACATATGACAAGTGAACTGTTTGTGGTAATAATAAAGGTTAAATTGATCCTTTTTAATAAATTTATTTACAATCACAGAGTAGGTGATTTAAGAAGAGTATGAAGTAAATAATAGCACAGGAGCAAAGTTACTGGGGCAGTATTTGTGAAGGTGGTTTTCAGATCACTGAAGTTTGGGGGACAGCAGTCTAACCAAAGCTCTGTCCTGGTCTACCCTCTTTATACGTCTCCTTGCAGGACAGTGGAACACAGATGGAAGAATGGTTTCCTTTAGGCTGGATACCAGCAGCATTTTCTGGGTGAGAAACTCTGAATTTGCGCGTGCTTTTTAATAATCTCCCAATTAAATGCAACTGTTGTGAGATATATCCCAATTTGAAGTGCACAATAAAACCCAGAATATAGCCTTGGGAGTCGTGGGCCCATAGTTTCTGAAAAGTAGATGGCAGGTAAACTGCTGAGTTGGGTTTTTTTCCATTCCCAATTATACCTTAAAAAAAAAAAAAAAACTTAAGCTCCCACATATAATTGCACTCGCCATCCCCATATATACGTTCCTTCAAACTCCAAGCCCTCGACCTAGACAAATATATGGAAGAAAAGTTGCATATCGAAGGTAGGCTGCTGCAAATGGGTTTAAGTTGCAATTACTATTTCCTTCTCACACGAGCCTCTCCTACAGCTGTGAATGGTAGGTGGCGACCAGGTCATCAAACCTCACTTGGATATGATTAGTTGGAAAAGTAACCAGTGTACCATGTGCTCTGGATGATAATCACAGCACGTTTACAAGGCCATTTGGGGAAAAGAAGAGTAAGATTGAGGAAAAAAAGAGGGACGCCTGGGTGGCTCAGTTAGTTAAGCGTCTGCCTTCGGCTCAGGTCATGATTCCAGGGTCCTGGGATCGAGCCCCACATCGAGCCCCTGATCATCAGGGAGTCTGCTTCTCCCTCTGCCCCTCCCCCTGCTCATGCTTGTTCTCTCTCTCTCTCTCTGAAATAAATAAATAAAATCTTTAAAAAAGAGAGAGAGAAAAGAAATCTAAGTCAAAGACAATGGTGACAAAAAGATACCATAAACAAATTTAAATGAAAGCCACGGCCTGAGAGATAGCAATGTGTCTAGCAGATACAAGATTACAACACAGTGTGTGTGTATATGTGTAGGTATACACACACACACACACAAACTCCTACAAATCCATAAGGCAAATAACCCAATAGAAAAAACAAATCATAGGGAGGCAATGCCAATAGCTAATAAACATAACAAGTGGCTTAATCTCATTAGTAATAAGAGAAATAAAATAAAAAGACACCCTTTTGCACCCATTCAAGTCACACACATTTTAACATCTGATAATACTGGTGAGTATGCAGAGACATGCAGACCCTCAGACCTTGCTGGTCGGAATGTAAATTGGTGCCTCCAGTTTGGAGAGCAATTTGGCCCTACCCGTTAAACCATAAAATGTGCATGTTCTGCGGCCCAGCAATCCCACTTATGGGTATGAACCTAGAGGCGCATTCTTGTGTGCGAGAAGTCACAGACTAGAGCCGCATTTTTAACAGCAGAAAATTGGAAAAACAAGTACGTGTGCCTGTCTCGGATAAAAGCTAACTAACTACAGCACAGGCACACCAAGAAATATTATGAAGCAATTAAAACAAATGAAGATCTATATGGATAGATTAACATGGAAAGGTCTCCAGAAAATATTAATGAGCTAAAAAAACAAAAAAAGCAGAAAGATACACAGAATATTATACCAATGTGGGGGGGAAAATCTTTTAAAAACGATCCTATCTAGTTGTTTAATGCTATTGATTTGCAGGCATTGTGCTTTCCAAGGATGCAGACTGAACTGGGCATGGTTGCTGAAAAGGGGGGTGGAGGTACCAGGGACAGGAAGGCAAACAGGAACCCATATTGGTGGTTGGGATCCAAGAGGACTTTAACTTTTCTGTAGTATGTTTCAATTCTTTCAAGGAGTTGATATTTATGCATTACTTGAGTAATCTAGATGCTACAAAAGATGTTTAAAAGAATAACAGTAACGCTCTGAGAAGGACGCAGAGGAGACAGAGAAGTTAACGAAGCAATAAAGAGGTGCCTATTATCCTACTGAACGCATGAGAACATCGAGAGTCTTAAATGCACCATGTGGCAGGCTGTCCATGTGGGGTTCCCCTCCCTTTGTAAAGGAGTCCTCTCTGTGACCTTGCAGGGCTCCCAGGCTCCAGGGTCATGTCTCCCTCCCTCGAGGTGACAAAGGTTGAGACCTCAGCAACAAGACTCCAAGCCAGTCTAAGGGGCCCTTGACTGGAGGAAACGCAAAATGAAAATACGCACACGGTGCAAAGGAATCTTTCTCTGCTCTTTTATTAAATTGTTATATCCTCATACAGCACTTCCGCAGCCAAAATCGTCCCCTAATGTGGTTTCCGTGCAATAATATTGTAAAACAATACAAAATGGCAATAACTCCACCTTTTCTTAAGGTGGAGGTCTCAAGTCTGCAGTGCTTTTCTCAAGAACCACAACTTGGTCAAATGCAGAGCCATTAGAAAACAGAGCCTCTTCCTAATGTCTTGAAATTCATGTCCTTTTTAATTGCCCGAATTCATGTCACTTGTGTGAAGAAGCTATAAAGATACACAATCATAAAAACGCATTTAGACACCCTGAACAAAGTCAATGCCATATTATTTTAGTTTATTACTCCTTGTAGAGTTCACACTGGTCTTCCCACTTTGATATTTATTTATACGAAAGAAGCGAAAGAACATAAATGCCACACTTGGGATAACGCTAATGCTAGAATTGAGTAGAATACATACAGCTTCTGCCTTAATTTAAAAAACTAAAGCAGTCTTTATGAATCAACCTCACATAACACAGGACAAAACTGAAGGTCACTGTATTATTCATTTAAAAAGGCACTGATAAAGATTAAAATTAAGGTTCATGAGATTTGAAGAACTGTTAGTTTGCATAAATGGCTTCTTCCTTCTTAACAGGGCATGAGGGGGTGGAGGGAATGATAAATAGTATAAGAAAGAATATACTTTTTTTTTTTCTCCCCCTGGGCTTTGTTATTCTTCTCTCTTTGGAACCTCTAAGCTCTTTATTCAAGAGGTCCTCCGCTATTCACAACTTTGCTGCTCTTATGAAAAATTAATGATTGCTTTCTCTTCAACAGAAAACTGCCTTATTTTGCAGAAGATTAACAAAGAGGACGTGGTGCAGAAGTGAGTCCCTCAGCGGGAGAAGCTTCTCTCACACCAACCCATTTACGGCTGGGGGAAAATACCCCCTGTTAGTTCAAGGATAGCAAGTAAATAGCTGGTGTGCAGCCTGAAACAGACTGTAGAACAATGACTACATCCTTCACAAAAGGGACGTGCCCACAAAACCAGCCTGCCCCCAACGGCAGGCTGACCCCACGCCCTGCCCACTGACTTCTTTACGCAGCACACGCTGTGTTTCCAAGCTATTGTGCGGCAGGCAGATTTTCTGCTAGGGGTTTAACAGGTGAGAGCAGTTATCCCAAATGCAAGAGCAAGGAAAAAAAAAATAGAGAGGATGCTTTTAGTTGAGCTGCCAATGCTCAGAAAACACCATAGGTCAGGATTGCATCCTTCTTGAATGGAGAAGCTGTGGGGCAGGGGTGGGTTTATTTCAGAATGATTTACCAAGGTAAGGGGAGAGTGTAGATTGCAAACAGAAAATCACTGGAGTTCTCATCCTGTCGTATGTATCCATCTGTCTTCATTTTAATAACCAGCTATTGTCATCAAAGGAATTTCTGGTGAATTCCACTTTCGCCATTTGAAACCCTGTATTTTTCTATCACCTTACGTGTTAATTTCACTCACTCTTTAATGATAGCATCTCCCTTGTAGTTGAAGAAGCTGAAGCGTAGGCAGGTTGGGTCAATTACTGGTGAGTGGGGGGCCAAGTCTCAAACTCAGCTCTTGTCACTCCAGACTCCGGGCTCTACGGGAAGCTGGGCATCTACAACCAGGCATGGAGCCAGCCGGGGGCTGCAGGCAGAACACAGTGTTCACCAAGCTGCTCTGAATACCAATGAACGAGTGAATTCAACTGATGCACAATTTGGCATCTCTATTGCCTTGGCCTTCATGGAGCTTACAGACGAGTGGGGGAGGGAGAAGTGAATAAATACTTACACCAAACAACTGTACAATTACGCTTGTGAAGGGCCAGACTCTGGAGATGGTGTTCAGAGTTTTTTTACCTTTTGTATTTTGGTTTTTAAATGGTTGATTTTACGTGTTTGGGGTAGACAGGCACTGAGCTTGGGGGGCAGAAAGGCTGTCACAGAGAATCTATAGAAGAGCTCTGGGTTAATCAGCGCTCTCAGCAGTTTTTGTATGTGTACGTTTTCTGGTATCACTAATGGCACGTCGCACATTTGCTGCTCTTCAGCTTGAATATTATTTCCAGAGAGCGCTAAATCTACAATGTGTTTCCTCATTTATAAGAATCTTGAAAGATCCAAGAAAGAGTGACTGCCAGCATCTACAATGTGCTTTCCCTGTGCCAATAGGGGGCTACTCTGGGTTGTTCTGATGTGTGATGACGTTTATCCTTCATACCAGTCCCATGACTAGTGCTATTATTACCCCATTTTACAGATGAGGAAACTGAGAAACAAAGAACGAAAGTGGCTTGCCAAAGGTTTCTGCTTAGTAAGTGGTGGAGCTGGGATTCAAAGCTGGTGGACTGGCTCCAGCCTGCTATGATTCCTGTCTAAAAGAGACATTATTTAAAATATTTTTTAAACAGTCTGAAATTATTGGCAGTACAATTCTAGATAGCAGATCCCAATAACTAGAAAAATCCAGCAAAAAGAGTCCTGAATAAACACTTTCAAAGGGTATATAATAAAAGGCAAAATCAATTCTTACTTTAAAATCTATTACAAGGATTTTACCACTGTCAACATTTTATTATTAGATAGCAAAAAAATCATTACCACAATAACACAATATTCACAACAATATAAAAATGAACTCTGTTCCTTAAGGAAAATGCCATAAACATGCACAAGACAACATTTTCTCTCCCAAAAATGGCAATCAGCCCATAAATCACCAAGTCATACACATCAGTTTTCATCCCTTTTCCTAGAACTTAACACATGAAGACTTAGTAAAATTTGTAATCAGTTCAGGAGGAATGAGAGAAGCCTATTAGAAGCCACCATTAGAGTCTAAGACTTAAAACTTTTGTATGACAGAATAAATCATAAAAAGGTTAAAAAGACAAGTTATAAATGAGGAGTAAATACTTGCAACATATCTAGTAAACAAAAGAGTAACCAGAAGTTATAAAGAACTCCTACAAATCAACAAGATAAACAGAAAAAAAGCATAAATGATATATTCAAGAATTTCACAGAAAGGGAAATGTGAGTCGTCAATAAATAGGCAAGGATGTAGAAGCTCGCTAGTAATTAGGGACCACAACTTGAAACCACAATAAGCCACCTATTTCAGATGGGCAAACATTTTATGTTGGCCAATATCAGATGCTGGTGTAAGCGTAGGAAAAGGAATGCTTTTATACACTACTAGGGGGATTATAAACGGTACAATTTGGAGGTATTGTAAAGTACCCAGTAAAAGGGAAAATGAATAAATTCTATGATCTTAAAATTATCTGTCCCAGAGATGTGCTAGGGGGATGGTCACTGCAGTATTATTTGAAATAAACTGGACATTAGTTAAACACCCATCAGCAAGGAAACGGATAACGAAACTGTGGTATGTCCGTATGATATAATAGTTAGGGACACGGATCTAGATTTAAATGCAGCAAAATGCACAAAGCTCAAAAAACCAAAATAAGTGAAAAAAGTTGCAGGACAGGATACAATGTGATATTGTTGATATAAATGTCAAAAAACCCACACAAAAATATCATGTGTTTCCAAGAATTTGCATATACATATATGTATAGGTACAGTTGATCCTTGAACAACGTGGGGGTTAGGAATGCCAAAAATAGTCAAAACTCCACATATTAACTTTTCACTCCCCCAAAACTTAACTAATAGCCTACTGTTGACCAGAAGCCTCACCACTAACATTTGATGAACACTCATTTTGTATATGTATTATGTCTTAGATGCATATGTATGACTGTATTCTTAGAGTAAACTAAGCTAGAGAAAAGAAAATGTAATTAAGAAAGTCACAAGAAAGAAAAGATACATTTACAGTACTGTACTGTATTTATTTTTAAAAACTGTGTATAAGTGGATCCATGCAGCGCAAGCCTGTGTTGTTCAAGGGTCACCTGTATACACACATACACACTTGCACACACATACACATACACATATACACACAATATGTATATATACATATATATGTGTGTGTGTATATGTGTATGTCCCTCTGTGTGTGTGTGTGTGTGTGTGTGTGTGTGTGTGTATATATATACACACACATATATTTATATGAGTACATAAAGTGACTGGAAGGATATATACCAAGTTCAGATTAGTGTGTACTTCTGGGGAGTAAGGCAAGGGGACAGTAATTGGAGGGACATGCAAAGGGAGATTTAACTCAATAAGGTGGTTTTTCTTTTTTTTAAAGGGAGAAACTCACTCTTATATATCACTTATATGATTTTAAAAATACTATATACACTTAAAAAAAGACTGAATCAAATATGCCAGCAGTTAACTCCAGATGGTGGAAATACATCAATTTATTCTTTTCCTTTTCTTAAAACTTTCATATTTTTTCAATTTTTGAAAATAAAAAAAATATGTAATTTAAAAATCAATAGAAATGTAACCCGTACTTTTCAGCTGAATCTGCAGTGTTACACTCTACCTCTTATCATTAGCTTTTCTTTTCTTCTTCTTCTTTTTTTTTTTTTACAAACTTTGGCTCTTAAATAAGGACAAATTAGGATCAGAACACTTTGATCCTCCATTTCTTTCAACAAAAGGGAACATAATGTGTTTGGACTTTTTTTTTTTGCTTGTTTGAAGAGAGTTTTAAGATCAGGAAGGTGTATGTTTCATTAAGTCATGGGTGACACTGTTTGGAAAATGAGCTCATGGGTGGCAGCGTTTCATGGACTCCCACAAAGATGTTGCATCTTTGGATTTAAATCACAGTTGCAAAAGAGAGTTAAATAACTCTGCCACTCTGCCAGTCAAAACCAAGATGCACTATAGTGTAGCTGTTTAGAGCTGAGCTGTCTAAGACAGTCACGGCAGGCTCTTATTTAAATTGAAATTAAAATTAATCAAAAGTAAATAAAATTAAAAATACAGTTCCTCACACACAGTAAGCACATTTCAGATGCTTCAGGCTAGAGGCTACCTTACTGGATAGTTCATATATGGAACATGTCCTTCAGTGCCGAAAGTTCTGTCGGACAGCACTCGCTTAGAGCACGGGTTCCAGAGTCCCGATTCTACTACTTATGAACTACCTGGCCATCAGCAAATTTCTTAATCTATTCTACCTCTGGTCTCACCTGTAAAATGAGGAAAATCATAACACCCTCTTCACCGGATTGTTGTAAGGATTAAATGTAGAGCTTATATTAACATAATAAACATCATATAAATAGGAAGCTATTATTATCTTTCAGCTGGTTTACTAATGGTAGGAAAATGCCACATGGGTCTCATCATGTCTCACTTCCAGAGCATCAGGACATGGCAGAGGAAGAGCAATGTTCTGGTCAGAGGGAGAAGATCCTTATTCACCTTTGGGTCCAACAGTCAGTGGCTGGGCTCTGAATGTTTTCCTAACATTGGGACATATAGTTTGATAATCTTTTCTGCTGAAATTCAAAAAATTTTCATTCATTCATTCATTCATTCATTCATTTATTCATTCATTCATTTGCTCAAAAAACATTTGTTGAGTTCCTATTATATGTCTGGCACTGTTCTAGGCATTGGGCTATATCAGTGAACAAAACAGATAAGGATCCCTACACCCTTGTAGAACTTCTATTCCAGTGTAAAACACAAGGAATAAGCATGATATATAAATTGATTATATAGCATGATAGAAGGTTAAAAAAAGACACTATGGAAAAAATAGAGGAGCTACAGGAAATCTAAAGTTGGGGTAAGTTTGCAATTTTTAAGAGGGGAGGGTAGGTGCCATTTGAGCAATTACTTGAAGGAGGTGACAGAGTGGGCACTACAGATATTACAAGGAAGAGCATGCCGGGCAGCGGTAAGAGCCAGTGCAAGGGCCCTGAGGTGGGAGCACAGCAGAGGCTAGGGTGGAGCAAGTGAGGAGGAAAGGGGTAGGAGAGAGCTCAGAGATGGGTGATGACGAGGGCGGGCAAGTGACAGTGTAGAGGTCCGCTGGCCATTATAAGGATCTGGGCTTCCACTCAGACGGAGATGGGATCCTCTGGATAGTTCTGAGCTTATGTTTTGAAGGTTCACGATGACAACTGTACTGAGAACAGACTATAGGAGTGGAGGGTGGAAGTGGGGACAAGGTGAGGAAGTCCCTGCAAGCATCCCTGCAGCAGGTGATGGTCTTTGGGTCATGGTAGCAGCCGTGGAGGTGGCGAGATGTGGTCAGATTTGGGATTTTGAAATTACATTCCGACAGGTTAGATGTGGCATGTGAGTGAGAATAGAGAGAATCTGCTGCAGTCTGTGTAAAAATTGTGTGCTCTCTTTATTTGATACTTTGAACCAAAAGCCCAATCACAAGACTTGTATTTGTTACCACGAGGTAACTGCCAGGATACAGAAAGTGCAAACAACAGGGTGGAGAAAAGTGCTTATTGTCTGCTCCTGCTTATCTGAGAGAGGAGAGATACAAATATGCAGACATTTCCTCATATTAAAAAAGTGAAAGGAGAAATCATATTTTTAAAGGGTTATTTATAGGGAGAGAGGGGGAAGAGAGTGCAGGGAAGCTAGACTTTGAATATACCCAAGTTTGCAGATTTGACTTTGTGACCATGTAAATATTTTTTATAATTATAAAATAAAAATTAAAGTTATTAAAAATTTAAAGCAAAATAAAACAAATAACTCTGTATATAGTTGGGGGGACAGCGACACAGAAAAGACTATTCTAAGTGACTCTAAAACACAATAATTTATGTCTCTGGTGGGATATACCCTAGAGAAAAAGAGAAAAAAAGCTTAGCTGTTTTCATTAATCATACTGGTGATAGTAGTTTCTGCATAATTACTCTGAGGCTGATTGTGTGCAGTGTGGGATGTGGCAAATTAGTAATTACATCAGGGTTATTCAGAACTGGGATTTTTGGCATGAGAGAAAGGGGGACACTGCATGGTTGTAAGATCCATAAAGTAAAGTAAAAACACTGTTGGGGCACTTGGGTGGCTCAGTTGGCTAAGCACCCAACTCTTCAATTTAGCTCAAGTCATGATCTCAGCGACATGAGATCAAGCCCCACACTGGGCTCCACGCTGGGCGTGGAGCCTGCTTGAGACTCTTTCTCCTTCTCCCTCTGCCCCTCCCCCCCGCCGGTGTATGTGCATGCACTCTCTAAAACACAAAACAAAAAACTCCTCTGTTGTCCTGAATTTGAATTGGATATATCAGAATGGATTGATCATTTTATTAAAAAAAACAAACAACCCACACATTTTCTACCTTTGTCTACTGTAAACAGTAACCAACCCAGAAGCAATGACCTTCTATCCAGAAGCTTCTATTCACTTACTATCCAGATTTTGTGGTCTCCAAACAACATTCCCCACTGAAAGGAACCTAAGAGAATTAGCTGCTTCCAGATCCGGAGCAATCGGATACATACAAGATGAGCCTGGAACATAGCAGAAAGCAAAGAAGCTATCAAAGAGAATCAGGACCATGTCAAAAGAATTCCAGAGCCAACTTGAAAATCCACTGGGCAAAGACAGAACAATTTAAACATCAATAAATATAATAATTTCAATCGACGTTACATATTTAACATAATACACAAAATGTGTTTAACACATGGACTCAATAATATTCACAATAAAATAACAGTAACCAACACAAACGTTCATTGGTTACCTTTGGAAGACGCAAGGGAAATAACTCATTATTTTGACAATTCGTATGTAAAGGAAAGAATAAAGGACCTATCTTACCTTTCCTATATGAATTATGCCCCAAGGCAGCCAAATGAGTAAGGAGGGATTTTTTCTTTAGAGAACATTTCGGTTAATAAATTAAGAAACAACAGAATTAGAATATTGCCATTTTTGCAGCCCTAATAAATGAATAGATATAAGCAATAATTGTCAATGGCTGTTAACATCACAAAAACAGGGATCGTAAGACATTACAAACTTGCTGATGAAGGTATAAAACACCACCTATGAAATAGTCTTGCTGCCCACCCTCCTCCCAGAGGCAACAGTAACACCACTCCTGTATCTGAAAAAGTCAATTCATGGAAATAGAGGAGACAGAGGAACAAGATGGACAACAGCGGGTGTCTGTGTGTGTGTGTGTGTGTGTGTGCGCGCGCAGTGGAATCCTGACACTATTGGGCAAACATCCAGGTTTCTTCAGCAATAATGCAGCAGCAACCAAACTGGAAAAATAACAAAAGGGTTGGTGGGGGATTAAAGAGACATAGCAAGTGAATTCGATACCTGGACTAACTTCGATCCCAACCCAAACCAACCTACAGCAAGAAGAAAAAAGATACCTGATTTTGAAAAAAAGACAATCAGGAAACTGTGATCACTATATCCGATGATATAAAGACACTGTTAATTTTTTGATGTATTCTTTTCCTGTTAATATTAGGAGTGATAATGTTTTAGAGGCACAGGATAGAAAAGTTACAGAGGAAATGATAAGATGTCTGGGTTTACTTCGAAATGATTCATTGTGTGTGGGGGGGGATGGGAAGTGGGGAGGAGGAAGGGGATGGGGGCATAAGGGAGTAAAAATGAGACTGAGGCAAGAGTTAAAATTTACTGAAGTTGGGTGATCAGCATGTGAGTATTTTTTCCTTATACTTTTGCTGTTGTAGCTGCCTCCTCTGATTAGAGGCTACAGCCCTCTGGATTCCTCGCATCTTTTCATTCCCATAACCACTCTGTCAGCAGATTCCCCAAACTCTACATTTGGAGCATATTCAAGACCTTCTTCATTCCATCCCCCAGCTACCACCCTTATTTCAACCGCCACCACCCTTGGTCCATGTCAACCTTCTCTAAGCAGATTTCATGCCCCATTGTACAAAGTAAGTACAGGGAAAGTGACTGTGTTCACACATTTGGCTGGGGCTTCACACCGGTGTTGACAAGAGTGGGATTTAATGGTGAGGAGAAGTATGCCAAGGGAACAGCATGTGCAAAAGTATGAGGGTCTCCATCAGCCCCACTGGTATACTGAGCAGCTCAGCGTGACTGCATACAAGAAGCAAGGAGCCACAAGCCTGGGAATGAGAGATGACAAGGGACGAGTGGCAAAAGGCCCTGAATGCCAGGTCACGTTTTGCTGTCAACCCAACGGTGATAGTTGTCATGGAGGAATTCGCTACAGGAAGTAACGTGGTAAGATGTGCATGTTCAAGAGAGAACTCTGGGGGCAATGAAGAGGAAGAAGAGTTGGACGTGTCTGAATTTTGGAACTGAAAGGCCAATGAAGAGGCTGCCGTAACCGTCCAGGGCGAGAGATAACAGGTGACTGAACTAGAAAGTGGAGTGGGAAGGCGGACAAGGCACGTACGGGACAAATCAGTAGACTGAGTGGTAAGTGAGCAGGAAGCCTAGGTCCTGCATTTTGGGGGACAGGGTTGGGGGGTACAATGAGTTAAATATTGCATAGGCTGGTTTTGAACTGCACATGGAAGTATCACACACGTTCACTGGTGGGAAAGCCAGGCTGAGGTACCCAGCAGCCAGCTGGAAATTTGAGGCAGGCTGAGTAAGAGGAGCTGCAAGACAGAAATTTACTTTTTGACACAACAGGAAGCCCGAAGGAAAATATTAAAAGAAGATGATTTTTATCAAATTCCACAGCAACATAGCAACAGCAAAAAAAGCCATTATAGGTAGTAAATGTGGAAAGTCCCTGAATCGTTTTAGAAGTAAGCAGTCCAAACTGGCTTTCAACAGTCTTTCACATTCCTTCCTTCCACCCTCTCTCCCTCCCTTCTCTTTCCTTCCTTCCTTCCTTCCTTCCTTCCTTCCTTCCTTCCTTCCTTCCTTCCTCCCTTCCCTCCCTCCTTCCTTCCTTCCTCCCTTCCCTTCCTTCCTTCCTTCCTTCCTTCCTTCCTTCCTTCCTTCCTTCCTTCCTTCCTTCCTTCCTTCCTTCCCTCCCTCCTTCCTTCCGTCCTTCCTTCCCCCCTTCCTCCCTCCCTTCCCTTCCTTCCTTCCTTTCTTTCTCCCTCCCTTCCCCTTCCTTCCTTCCTTCCTTCCTTCCTTCCTTCCTTCCTCCCTTCCCTCTCTCATCCCTTCCTCCCTCCCTCCCTTCCTTCTGTCTGTCCATCCATCTTTTTAAAATAAATATTTATGAAGAGTTCATCATATGCTAGATGTGGTCCTGGGGTTACATGATGAAAAAAACAGACCGGGTACCTGACCTCATGGACTTTATGGTCTAGTGGAGAAGACAGACATTAAGCAAATGCTCACACAAATAACTGTTTAATTACCAACTGTGGTAATTCCTTAGGAGGGGTGCATGGCAAAGAGATCCCTGTACAAGGGGCCACAGTGAAGTCTTCACTCAGGAGGTATCGATGTCACTGAGATATGAATGACAAAGAGATTTGACTGTGAAGGGGATTGGAAGAGCCTTCCAGGCAGCAGCTCGGCACGTGCAAAGGCCCATGGGTAGGGGAGAGCACAGAGGGACTGGAGGTCGGAGATAATGGACAGCAGGAGTCACATGAGGCTGGAGAGGCAGGTGGGGGCAAGCTATGGTAAGAATGTTGTTCCTCTTGAATGTAAATGGGGAGCTATTGAAGAATTTTAAGTAGGGAGTGATATGAACACATCTGCATTTCAGAAATACAACTCTTTCTGCCCTATGGAGAACTGATGAAAGGGCTTCAGAATAGACGAGGGGAAACCACGAGAACGGACGAGGGGAAGCCAGCTAGAAGGCTACTGTAGTGTTCTAGGAGCGAGATGATGGTGGCTGGATAAAGATGTGGTCATGAAGATATAAAGAAGTGGATGGATTTCAGAGGTGTTTTGGGAGGTAAAATCTATCGGTTTTATACGTGGTGGATAAGCTATGGGTGCTGAAGGAGACAACTGCCAATGGTGGGCATTCTTCTTCACCCAGTGTTGATATTTTGCCATAGTTGTAAATGAAAGACAGAGGTTAAGGATCTTGTAAGAGGGCTACGAACAGGAAGGGTGAGGGAACTCACTGTTTGGGTCAGCCTGGAAGAACTTCCTTGTCCTCTAGGAACTCAGAATCTGGTAAGATGAGCCAAGCACCTAAGCACGCACCTGTTTACAGTGCTCGGGATCAGATGAGTAGATCAGAGATACGGTAAGAGATACTGACACCACATGACCTAGAAGTCCAAAGAAGAGAAGGGCCAGGGTGGGCCAGGTGAGCGAGTGCCTCCTGCAGGATGGAGCACAGGAGCAGCTTCCAAAATCCTGTGAACACGTCCCTAAAATGCATGTAAAAAACTCAGTGTGTTCGGTATAAGACTGAGAACAAGGATTTCTGATGCTTACATCAAATATAAACCATACTCATTGCACAGACATTTCTTTTTAACAAATGTGTACGTATTCTGCTCTTGGCAAGTAAATGCTCTTGGCATTTGATACCTACCAATGCCAGCAATCATACCTAGAAATGCAAAATATTCATGAGTAGCAGACTCCTTCACCCAAACTTTTTTTGAAAATAATGAAGCAAATCCCTACTTCGGTAGGAAAGTGGCAAATCAGAAATGTACAATTAGCAGTTAAAATAAATAAATGGATGGCAGGAGCTCAGGAACGCCATGCAAGTGGTTGTCATGGACACAACCCAGGTTTGCAGCTTTGCAAATTGTTCTTGTTCTCACAAAGTGGGATGCAGCAGGATGAAGTCTCAGAGCAAGGCTGCCTGGGCCTTGAGAGAGCAGAGCAGTAAACATCGTTTCAAGACCCCATCCTCAACAACCCATGAGGACATGGTTTATAATAATGTGGCCAGGAAAAAAATCTTCCTTTTTCTGCCATACTGTCAGTGTTGGTAGGGGGTAGGAGTGGACAAGGGATGGAGAAGGAAGTGAACACAGAGATAGGGTGACTTCTGCTCTTCGCTCTGTGTATTTCTCTATCGTTTGCATTTTATTTTTATCAAAGATTCTATTTACTTATTTGAGAGAGAGAGAGAGAGCATGAGCTGGGGGCGAGGAGGAGGGAAAGCAGACTCCCCACTGAGCAGGGAGCCCGATGCACGGCTCGATCCCAGGACCCCAAGATCCTGACCCGAGCTGAAGGCAGACGCTTAACCAACTGAGCCACACAGGCACCCCTCTATCATTTGCATTTAAAAGATAAGATCTCAATTAATGTAGTTTTTTAAAATAAAAAAAATTGATATTCTTCTCTTACCTAAATATCTCATGATCTACCTCATTTCCCTTAGTTGAAATTTTGGGATTATGAAAAACCACTGATTTCCATATTCTGCAAAGGAACCCATAATATACTTGAAAACAATGATGAAGGTTTCCCCACAGTATTCTCTTCCAGAGTAAATGGCCAATAATTGGTTGTTTTTGCACAAGTTACCATATACTTCGAAAGCATTGAGGGTTACATTGCATGAATCTTCGTGGGGGCTTATAACTGGTAATACCATGGGGCTCATTGTAATGACAATTCTAATACCACTTTCTTTAGAAGGCTGGATATTAATGAGGCAGAGGTGGAGATGAGCACCAGGCAATCTCACGTGCTGAGAAAATACATACGTAGGATAGCTGCATGGGAATCTGGAAAGGGAGGATTATGATGTGTGTGCACAGGTCACACGTCCCACTCTTTTTCCCCAAGTTGGTGAAGGAAAAAAACGGGCTGGTTGGCGTTCACTAAACTTTAATGGTACAGATTGCTGAACCATACAATAGAGCATTCTAAACAGCAAACGAGGGGGAAAACAGAATCTTGTTAAACTCAGTAAGAGAAGGACACTTTAAGATCATCTATCTTGTAGGCTGGGGTACTAAAAATGTAAAGTGACATCCCAAAGGAGATACTGAATAAAACGAAAAGAAACACATTGGTGACATAGTGATTAGACCTCGTGTGCTGCCTATCTTTATTTGCTCCTCCGGATCTACTTCTGTCCTTCACCATGCTCTGCTCCACGAGCCTGACAAGTATGAACAGCTGGAATGGGCTCCCCATTCTCTGGCAGCCCACTGGGGCCAATGGGAGCCTTGGCAGGGGTTCATAGGAAAGGAAGGGGAAGAGTCAGGGCATTTACAACTCTTGTTCTCTTTCTGAGGGGTTGCCGAAGGCTGGTTATGTCTCTTAATCAGGTCCTTGGTGTCCTGAAAGAAAGTTCTAGCAAACACTTGTCATTCTTTTTGCACTTTCCTTAAACTCACCCCCTTCCTGGCATCTGAGCTGTCTGGGGATTACCCTACCTCATGGTTCTTGATGGGTGACAGAAACCAAAACTCCCTGCAAGCCACATGCTCACTCTCCCAGCCTCCCCTGCAGCTAGGCTCAGACACATGATCCGGGCTCCACCAACTGGATGGAGTTTGACTCCTGACATGACATGCGACAAGCAGGGCCTGCAGAGGATCTGTTTTGGCTGGAGCAGCACCTACATCAGTTTCCAGAGGGAGCAGCTGAGTCTAGCGTCAGGCGTGGGGTGCACGTGGTGCACCTGGCGGAACCCACACCCAGCAGCAGCGGCCGCACGGTTCCCTGCAGAGATCTTACGGACTGCTCTACCGCTGGAGTCCCCAACATCTGTCTCCACGGACCTCCCAGAAAGCCTGTGAGTAACACAACAGCCTTCAATTCATTTCTTTCTTGCTTGGATGAGTCAGAGTTGTTTATATTGCTTGAAACTAAGAACTCTGCCTGGTATAAAAAGTCAAATCTTTTTGACCTAAAGATGCTGGCATCCTAAAAATCCTATCTCACATTAAGTTAAAAATAGATCCATATTTGAGCACTGACTCTGTTTCAGTTACCACGCTAGGTGTTACAAAGCTGACCAACATGATAAACACTTTAATGGAACCTTAGCTCTTGGAGTACGGATGCAGAAGTGATTAATCCCGCCTGGGAGGGTTTGGGGCATTCCCAGAAAGGTAGTGAATTGGGTAGGTAAGGGATGGTGACGTGAAATTGTTTGGTGTGTCCAAAGAATGAAGCTGAGGTCAGAGTGACTGGTGTGGAGTACTGCAAGGGGTCACTGGAGATGAAGCTGGGAAAGTGAACGAAGGACCAGTTGCAAACTGTCCGAACTTTATTCTCTAGGCAAGCAGGAGAAGCCATGCCATGGACTCCGCAAGATGGGTTGAAGAGAAGGAAGAAGAGAATCAAGAAACCCACTTGGTCTCACAAAGGGCTATGACCACAGCAGAGGGAATGGCACTGAGAAGGAAGGCTGAGGCTTGAGAAACATTTAAAGAGATGCAAGTGAGCTTTGCTGCCCTGCTGGGTGTAGAGAGCCAAGGACGATCCCAAGATAGTCTCAAAGTTCTAGCTTGATCGAGTAGGTGGGGAGCAAAGTTTCCTACTAATACTGGGATCTCATCAACTCAGGTTTGGTGTGGAGGGAGGAAACAGCGGCATGCCCAGATCTTCTCTTAAGGATGTACTAATATGTGCATTTTTATATGCTGGGATCTTGCCTCTAATCATTGCTCCGGACAAAGAAAGGATGGAGTTGCTTCAAACCTGGCTGCCGTCATCTGATATACCTGCTATTCTTGGGGCTATTCGACTTGCTATGGGTATACCATAGCCTTAAATTGCATGATCATATGGGATGTTCTATGTTGGTAGTTAGGAAAATATAATTCTTTAGAAGGACTCAAAGTAAGCTACTTAAATTCTTCTCACACTAACCTCTTTCTCCCTTTAGGGTGCAAGTGTGACCTAGCTCCACTTATCTAGTCCACTGCCAGACCCACACTAGAACCCTTGGGAGGTCACTGGACCACAGGATCAACACTAACCCTCTCCCGAGCCCATCTGCTATTGACCTTCTGCATTCCATTCTTGAACCCTGATTTCTCCTGCCAACTGCAAGTCTGAGAGCTGATAGTGGCAAGCTTGGCTTCCCAATATATCCCTTTTATGTATACTTATAAACTTCAAGAACATATTTGACATTCCTGATAGCATTTTACCTTTGTTGTGAATAGTAAAGTTCTTCCGGTTGCTTTATTGTTAAGAAGTGCATAGACATGGGGTCTGATGGATGGTATCTTTAGACTTGGATTCTAAAAAGGGGCTACCACTGTGCACTTGGCTAAAGGAAACACATTTTACCAGTGAATGGCTTTCATTTATCAAATTCTCAGCCAGCACAAAAAGCTAAGGCCATTTAATAAGCACTATCCTACAATGCTACTCATTTCTGAGGGCACAAAACGATGACTGGTAGCTTTAGAAATGTTTTCTGGAAACCGAATATAAGAACAGCTTTGTTACTGCATACCTATGGAAACAGAAGACACATAGTTCTTTATTCATTCTTGCTCCCTTCTTGAACAGTTGTCTATAAGGTGGTGTTATTCTCTACTAGACCATGAGCTCTTTGAGGACAGAATCAAGTTCTAATCCATATGTAAATCCATAGCATCTGGTGCAATGAATGTAACATGACTGGGGCCAAATAAACGTTGGTTGAATTAATCAATAATATATGGTGAGAGAACCCACACCAGAAGGGGAGAGATCCTTTCAGCCATAATTACCGGGCAAGTGAAATTGCTTTGTCACGGGCAGTACCAGAAGCTGTCAGTGACTATTATCATGTAATATGGAAATTCCAAATGAATGGATAAACTAGACTCATGGATAAGAAAGTAGTCGTCAAACCAACAGTGTCTTGGAGATTTTTTTAAAGTCATAACCGTGCTATAGAAGCAATAAATTATGAAGGCTGAGCATGTGAATAAAACTTAATATTGTCATAAATTTTATGACAAAGTTAATCAGACACATATTTAATGACATGCATAATTATTACTATGTAGCATTGTAATAGACATTAATAATAAGCAGTCCAAGCCAATGCCTGTAAGAGTCTTTACTTGTGTTCAACCAAACCAACTGGTTGGCATTTTTCCCCCTTTTTAATTGTTAATTCTCTATACCTACTATAACGATCAGTGGTGAAGGTCTTTTCGGATATATGAATAATTTAATCCTCAGTGCACAGACGCAGAAACCCTTACTAAAGACAGTCTCAGCAGGTAAGGCTCTCTGCATTCCTACCACTTAAAACACCTGAAGCGGAAGCATATGGGTGCTCTGCCCACAGCCACACCTCAGTGTATTCCCACTCTAATGGCTGGATCTCTGCCTTTATGAAACAAACTAAAGAAAGCCTCTATGACCCAGAGGGATACACTGGAATTGTTGGGAAATAACAACCCCCACCCCGAGGCTCTCACCAGTGACTAAAGGGAATTTGTGATGAGATCTTTACCCCTTAGCCCTCAGGGCAAGTGGCAGTCATGGCTTAGGTGCTCCTGGCATTGCCTGATGGGCTTCTCACAGTGCTAAATGACTTAGGAATGCCCCCTTTGACGGTGTTCCTTTCCTTGCTCACTTCTTCACTCTCTAACCAGTGCTTCATGGAGTCACCTTGCAAACATATCACTTGCACCTGAATCCCTGTCTCCAGGTCTGCTTCTGGTCCCCCAGATAGTGTTCTGTCTTACTTTGGGGCTGCAAGTCAGATGCATTCCCTCCCTCTGAGGGCTTTCCTACTCCACACACACACACACACACACACACACACACACACACACAATCACACCCAGCCTTCCTGGATACAGCCATCTGCTGAAGAGCTGAGCCATAAGCTTGTGCTTCTCCTGAGGGCAGCTCTCACCATGTCATGGGCTCCAGGAAAATGAAAGAATGTGTGATCACTAACAGGACGGGGAATGCTCTCTGGATTCCTGACAAGTTGGAAGGGGGTGAGGGCAAGAGTCCACCTGGCTCAGCAGAGAGGGGAAAAGAGAGAGAGAGCATGAGCTGGGAGTCCCATTGCGTAGAAAAAGCTGCCCCAGGCGCTGATCTGCAACAAGTATGCAGACCATGTATCTCTGGGGTAGTAGGTCTCCAGTAGTCCTGACTTCTAGACCGACTCCCAGCTGATTCTTTTCGGAGAGGAAACCAGGACTTCCCTTCTGCAGTTACAGAGTTAGGCACAAGCAGCTTGATGAAGTCATGAAAGCACATTTATGCTAAAGTGTAAATGACTCAGAGCTTCTTTTCTATTTTTATGGTGGGGAGATGCTTATGAGCATAAGGACACTAATGAACTAAAAGGGGAAGGAACCTCCCTGACAAATAAAAGCCAGAGAAGGGGGAAGGCAGTGGTGACCAAGACAAAGCCCCCATGTTACATCTGGACAGCTCCACCTGTTACAGCTCGGGGGGGGGGGGGTTGGAACAAACAGATGCAATGTTTAGAGGTATGCCATCTCTGTGGCAGTGGGGTGCAGTTCAGAGGGGTTCCTGGTCAAGATGAAGACCCACAGGATGTTTCATTCCAAACTAGAAATACCAACATATAGAACACACCCTCACCAGTGTCAGAAGACATCTGAGCAGTTGCAGCGTTATAGGAAAGAAGACCATCTGCTAGAGTTTATAGACCAGTGCAGCTGCTCATTACCCTGTAATCTGGGAGAGATCACTAGAAATCTCTGGACCTCAGTTTTGCCATCTGTAAAGCAATAATAATTCTATCCATACTGCATATCTCATAAAGGTGGCAATGAGGCTCACGCGAGTCATGCCTGGAAAAGACGAGTTGCGTAGTAGTTAAGAGCACCGCCTCTGCAGTCTGACTAGATAGGCTGAAACCCCTGCTCGGCACATTCCAGGAGGGTCCTGGGAAGTCTTTGGCAATCTATTTACCCTTGGTGTCCTTGTCTGCAAAATGAGATTTAAAAAATAATCATAAGATTATTCCAATGATTACTTGAAACACGGCAGGTAGAGAATTTAGCCTCGTACTTGGTACTTGTGGTAGCTGCTAAAATCAATATGTAAAATATATAGTATGATATGGATGTTTAAGGCACTGAAAATAAACCACTTGCTGCAATACTCCTGAGTCCAGAGGGCTAAAATCAGAGCACAAAAGGTGAACGATCTGAATATGGAAACACAGTGTGCTTCTCTTTGCTCGGGGTCCAGTGGGCTTACCCTACTATTAACACTTGTTTAGTTGCTGACCTAGCTGCCATAAGGTCTAACATTTAGTTCCAGTTATTAGACTAAATATTAGTTTTGAATGGTATTTGAATTACCAGGTTCTAGATTTTTCTGGTTGGTAAAGTCTCCTTTGTATTTTGTGAAGAGGCTAAAATTGCTATACTGATGTATTGAACAGATGTGCCATTCTTCATAAAACCGTGGTTCACTCTAACATGGTACCTGTTGGAATAGACTTCTAAGAGTAAACTGGACTTTGGGAGGAAACACTGAGTAGAAGAGATAGGACATTGTTTTAGGTATTTTTCATTGTCAGATCATTTCTGCTTTAAACATTCTGGTTTAAACTGCTACCATTCTCTTTCCTTCTACGTTGTTAAATAAATGGCTAAGTACATTTCTAATTTGCAGGGCTGGTAAACAAAAGAAAATATAATATGATAGCCAAATTCATATTAAGAATTATACACTAAGAATTAGTAAAATGTATAAACTAAATACACACATGTGGACTACACTAAATTTTGTTCCAATATGCTCACTTCTGCTCTCCTCCAGGCACATTCTATCATGCTTAGGTCCTCACATAATATGGAGATAAGGCAGATGCATTTTGGAAAGCAAAACAAGAGTAAAACAAAAACACACCTTAAGCAAAATCTTATACATCTCAAGTTCATTATTAACCAAGTTTTAAATTTTAATAAGTTCAGGGGCACCTGGGTGGCACAGCGGTTAAGCGTCTGCCTTCGGCTCAGGGCGTGATCCCGGTGTTATGGGGTCGAGCCCCACACCAGGCTCCTCCGCTATAAGCCTGCTTCTTCCTCTCCCACTCCCCCTGCTTGTGTTCCCTCTCTCGCTGGCTGTCTCTCTGTCGAATAAATAAATAAAATCTTTAAAAATAAATAAATTTTAATAAGTTCAGTATGTCAAAAGTTTAGATATCTGGGTGTTTCTACCCCAAAACATGATCTTTGAGGGACTTCCATGTCTGTGTAATACAATGATCACATGACACTTTCCAAAATCACTAATCTGAACGCACCACATGAAGAAAGGTCATATTCTATCGTGTTCAGGACCTCTAGGAAAATGAGCTTGGTATTTATAAGATGAGGCTCTCTGGGTAGTACCGTAGACATGTCAAGCCAATCACCTTGCAAATGTAAAAAGAACACTGGTAGGTGCAAAGGTGGGGAGGGGAGGAGGCAAGAGAATAAAGGACCTCTTGTTAAGTGATGAGAAAGAAACATTCATATCTCAGTGAAATGAGATTTTTTAAAATTCGAAACTTAAATCTTTGAAATGACAAGGTAATATAAATGATCCACAAATAAACTCACTCGGTCATCAAATGCTGTTAAATCCCCAATTGGTAAGAGCAGTGAGTACAATCTACACATTTAAGCCCACTGGCTCACCTGGTGCAGTGTCAATTTACTTCTCAGTAAAGTCAATATCAGTTTTGTAAAAGGACATATTGATAAATTGTACATCTATTTGTAGGTGCCATCATGTAACCTGGTACAGAGTAAGCATTCTTCCTGTAGTTCAGAAATCTGAATGGTGTAGGGGCGCCTGGTCGGCTCAGTTAAGCATCTGCCTTCAGCTCAGGTCAGGATCACAGAGTCCTGGGATTGAGCCCTGAGTCAGGCTCCTTGCTGAGCAGGGAGCCTGCTTCTCCTTCTCCCTCTTCCCATCCCCCTGCTCATGCTCTTTCTCTCTCTCTCAAATAAATAAAATCTTTTAAAAAAAATTTTTTTTGGATGGTGTGAAAATTAGAAAAATAAATGCCCTATCATTAGGCTGTGACCAAGATTAAGTCACGTCAGTGTTACCTTCGTCCACTAAAAGGCTAAAACCTAGATAATAAAAGGTAGTTGCAGTACCAGTAACATTTCCCAAATGTCAGATCACAAAAGTATCACATCATTGCTTGTAGTTTATTCCTTTGCTTTCCTCTTTTCTCTGTGCATCTTTGTAACAATTTTTCAAAAGTGGAAATATAATTGTTGTCATGTGAACAGCTGTAGAAATGATTAAAAGGTATGGAAAAACATAACATGAATGCCAATAATCTGTTTCTGGCAATAATATATATGGAACACTATTTAGGAACCAAAGAAGAGAAAGAAGCAAAAGGGAGAAAGGTTTATCATTGTAAAAACGAAACCTTACCGCTTAATAGGAAAAAGAAAAGATTTCATATTTAAAGTCCACGAGAGCTAACTCCTAGCTAGAAACACTACCCCCCATCATCGGAGTCAGCAGGAGTGCCTTGTTGGAGAGGCAATGCTGCAGGACAAAGTGGACAGGATTTTGGAGCTGGGGGACAGAAATAGTCCACCTCCGCCAGATGAATGACCTTGGGCTAATCAGTTTATCTCTGCCAGGCTACATTTTGGCATCCAAAAATTTGACATAACTACCCAAACGCCCCATGTTGAGGTGAATATGTATTTCTCTGTGAAAGGTTTGTTGGTTTTTAAATGGATAGCACTGAGTAATTATAGTCTGTTGTTTTGTATTGCCAATTGTCAGATATACTACTAAATTCTATCCAACTGTACAAACCAGTATAGGCTCCCAATGGTCTTTTCAGTACTCACGGATTTATGAATAAAATGGTTTTCCTAATGGGATGAACCTGATGTTTTTCTTAAACATGTAACCTTGAGCCTACCCTACAAAAGAATGCTTTGACTATAGCAATGCACATAATAGAGGCTATCCTAGCTTCTAAGACGTCAAACATCATTCACAAAAGAGAACTACTCTTGAAAGAGATATCTTTGTTTTGGAAAGAAAAGACTTTGACTTCTAATTATAAATGATTTATTGATAAATGCAAATCACAGCCTGTCTGAGAGGCACTCCTGTGAGCAGCCTCATGTGTAGTTTGCAAGTTTAAGGAAAAGGGGAAATGCCTTGATGGTAACAATGGACATCATGTCTATTTTAATATTGATAAAGGGAAATTCTCTTTTAGGCATTTAAGAAAACTGCATTAAAATAAGTTTGAGAATGGGAAAACACCAAAACTGTAAAGAAGGTAAAAATAATTACAATCTTAACCAAAGATAATAATCAATCAACATGTTGACATATACTCTACCAGTCATCTCCTATAAATACATCTTCTAAAAATGCATCCTATAAATATAATTTTGTACCTGCCTTCTTCCCATTCAGTATCAAATAGACTTTTAAGGAGCAATTGTTTGGAAACTGTCTCAAGTACATGAGGAAATATGTTTCAATTGAAATAATTCAGTGGTCAATGGAAATATCATGAAAGTTCCCAATTTTTCTCATCATATCGAATAGAAACAAATGTTCTCATTTCAAAGGAGTGGGAATAACCAAACTGATTTAGGACTTTACTTATCTTCCAGTTAAAACAAAAAAAAAAAAAGTGTAGTCCCATCCGGCAACAATATTATGGGGAACAAAAGAAAAAGTAACTGTCTAAATTTGCACCAGGGTCATTTCTCCAGGAGACCAAAGCCCATCTATTTCTCAGCTCCATGCTTCGGGCTTAAAGTGGATCTCTCTGAAGCAATGACAGAATTTTTGCCAAGTGACTAGGATATAAACACCCTTTTGATTGCACAGTGAGACATATGCTCTAAAGAAAAATGGTTCAAAATAGGCAAGTGGGTTTCTCTAGAATACATGAGAGCCCTTGTAGGCAGCTCCTTCTTCAGAGCCTCATGTCTGCATTCGCTTGGTAACTGTCTTCTCCACGGGTAAAGGTGGCACGCTGTTTTCATGATTCCTTACACTAATGAACTGCTATAAATTTGTTTTCGATATTCCAGAGAGCCCTAACTGCAGCCCGTAGGCAATGCTGAGGATGCACCCTATATTTCAGACTCACCTTTTGCAAGGTGTACTTTCAGCATTGTGGGCGATTCCCATGGGGGAATATTCTATTTAAAGAACTACTGTCCCAGCATAATACAAAAAATCACTTATGAAGAAGCGAGAGACTCGGAAAGCTCTCCATTATGTTTACACAAGCACAACGTCAGAGCTTCCCTTCCCTGTTCCCTAAGGGGGTGGGGAGGGGAGTACTCAGTTGTGAGGAAAGAAAGACACAGGAAGGATTCATGTAGCTGTAGGAGTGGGAAGATGGAAGCTCCTTCCCGAGCCCAAGAGTGTGCTGTCAGGTCAAACAGGCATTGGCAGAAAGGAGGGAGGGAAGGAAGGACGGCCAAAGCCGAAAAGCAGTCTCTGTGACCCCTATTTCTGACCTCAAACACAGACATCAAATTCTTCTCTTGGCATGTCTTAAAATGGAGTATCTTTAAAACAAGGAATGTTTAAAGGGCACGTTAAATTTTATTTTTAAAATTTTTCATGGACTAAAAATAAGTAAACTACTCTCAATTGACGAAACGTGCCACTGCAGCCTAACCAGAATCTTCGCCTTTCATTTACAGGCGGCCAGATTCCTAGTCCTTGAAGTCCCCTGAATTTAAAAATGGAAATGACAACATAAACTTATAATGTATACGCTTTTCCGATTAAATTCCAAGATAGAAGTGAAAAAAATTTTAATGTCCTTTAAAAAAATAGCCAACTCCCGAGTTGGGATATTTAAGGGTATTTCACAGAAAAAAAAACAACAACTGTAGTCTCATAATTGTGTGCACCAATGAGATGGGGTCAATTTAGCTTTACTCTTACAGTGAGGAGAACGTGGCTGCCATAAAGTCAGATCTCTTCCCAGACATCTTCCAGGGCAGGAAGTCTTCTGTTTTATTTACTGATAAATCCCTGATCCCCACAACAAATACCTGTCACATAGGGGGTGGGTGGTCAACACACATTAGTTGACTGAATAAATAAATACAGAAAATATAAATTTGGTGCATGATGTGTTTGTGAAGCTGGGTCAATTGTGCATATTGTTATTGGGGTACGTAAACTGTCTTTGTTTTAAATTTGGGCATGAGGACTTCCAATGGGATAGATCACCAAAATCAAACGAAGACATTCTTGCTTGAACTTCTGTGCAGCAACGGAAGAAAAACCACTGGCAAAGCGCGGGGTGGGTGCCTGGTCAACCTCACGGTGAGTCCGGAGCAAGCCTGGGGCAGTGGAGGTCGTCGCACCTAGGGTTGTAATTTTGGCATTCCTTCTACCTGGGCGGCCAGGCAGGAGAAGAGCAGCAGCACTCATGGATTGCAGAGCACGTGCCAGGTTCAGGCTAATCCTGTGGATTATCTCATTCCATCCTTAAAATCAGCCCTCAGGGTAGATGCTTATTTTATTCCTACCGGTTTGATGAGGAAACTAAACACAGAGACTTATACAGCTTATCAAAGGGCTTTTGCCTACTAGGCATGGGTGTGAGGTTTTAGCCTTTGCATTCTGATTTTAGAGCCAACGCAAGTACCACCGTGTTGGATGGACTGTCTCAGGGACATTTTTACCCTCCCTGGGTCCCAGTCTGTAAAATGTAGGCAGCTAACTTGATAAAAATTAGGTTCAACATTTAAGGTTCAAGACACTCCATGGTGGGGGGGGGGCAAAATGGGTGAAGGCAGTTAAAAGGTACAAACTTCCAGTTATAAAATAAATAAGTCCTGGGGATGTAATGTATAGCATGGTGACTATAGTTAATAATACTGTACTGTGTATTGGAAAGTTGCTAAGAGAGAATATCTTAAAAGTTCTCATCACAAGAAAAAAATTTATAACCACATTTGGTGATGGATGTTAACTAGACTCATTCTGGTGATCATTTCTCAATATGTAATGAATACTGAATAATTATATTGTATACCTAAAACTAATAAAATGTTATGTGTCAGTTATAGCTCAATTAAAAAAAAAAGACACTCCAGGTTAAAGATCTGAAATTCTGATATTTATTTATCTAAAAAGGCCATAGAAGTCTCACTGCAATAACAGCCTGTCATCTTGGTATTGCTGGCACATAATTATTAGGATCAATTTCATAGTAAGTGAGGGTGGACTATTCACAAAATTTTATAATATAGTGACAAAACCATAGATAAATTTCAGTACATCTACAGGTACTTAAAAAGTTACACTGTACAGTATGTTACTACAACAACCAGAGGAAATAGTAATTCAACCGGGCTGTTCTTCTGGACCAGTAAACACTAAGAGTTTAATAGATATTTTCATTAAATTTATTCTAACTTTTGTTGCCACTTATGGATAGTTTACTTGCCAAAGATTGCTTTCTAATTGCTTTATGTTTCCTAACTAGCCTTTATACTGTTTTGGTAAGGACCTCAAACAATACTGGGCAGTTGGTGTGAAATGGATAATTAAATTAAACAGACTAGGGTGCACCTGGTTGGCTCAGTCCATATACAGCAGGTGACTCTCAGTCTCGGGGTTGTGAGTTCCAGCCCCACGTTGTGCCTGGAGATTACTTAAAAAAACAAAAATCTTTAAAAAAAAGTTTTTAGTAGACTAAAAAAGGATCCCCTCATTAGTACTTACATATTGAAATACATTTTATCATGGTTTCCTTTCAATCTGGTATTTTAAAATCTAAGATATTACCTATGTTATATAACAACAAAATCCTTATTTGTTGAGAATATGCACAGATAAAAGTTTACAAGCTTAAAAAGTAAATAGCGGTAATTGTCACACTTTCCCAATAATAAAACACATTTTAGTAAGGTTTTCACATTTTAAAAACTCAAAATAGCTTTATGAGTTTACAAAATAATACTGTATTTTCCCCCACGACATTAACATATTCTTGTACTGCAGTTGGATAGGATGTAATTTACTTGGAGATTTAGCATTTGCTACTTTAAAGAATACTTCTTTTAGTATTTTCATTTTAATATTCTGAAAATAGCATATTTACACCTATCAGAGGTCAATTTTCAAAACTTGACATGAATGGGTTTTTTGAAATACACAACTTTGGTAATGTCATGTATCTAATCTGGTTTTCTAATAAATTACGGTTTAATTCATAGTGATTTTCTATGATACGACAAATAATTAAACCAACTAACGGTTCCACAACAGGATAACATGTATCCAATCTGTTGGTTCTGAAGGTGAAGCAAGATTTTGTTCTAGTACAGTGTATCACTGAGATCCCAGGAGGAAACAGAATTAAACTCAATTCAAATGGAGAGATTTTTAATGAAGGGACAACCTACAGAGGCGTTGGCAGGGTCAGGGGAATCAACCCGAGATGCTAAGAACACAGGGACTGGCAAACTCCTCATCCTCAGGCAGAAGGCACAACGGGAGGAAAAAGTTCCTGGCATGAGGGCTTGAGCCCAAGACAGGAGGAAGGTCACCGAGCAGGAGCTACAACCCTGAAAAGGGGACGCTACCACCAGAGATTTTTCAGGGTCACTGCTTCGTACTGCCTGCACTGATGCAGGGAGAGAGTGGGAAGAAATATCCCAACTTCTCTCTCCCCTTCTCTCTGATCTTCTGTTTATACCTTCCATTGGCCAAAACAGAAGCCAGTCGGAAGGAATCAGCCTCTAGGGGCAAGAACAGGAAGAAGGCAGAGCGTGACTCAGTGGTAGGGGAGCATAGCACCGGGGAGCTCAATCACAAAACCATCACTGAGGCCTGATACAAAGGAGCAAGACTAAGCATGCTCCTCCGACCTAATTTCTAAGAAGTCTACCAGAAAATGTCATTTTGGGCAAATAATTTTTATTTTAAAAATAATTTAAAAATATTTTAAAAATACAAAAACCCTAAACAAATAATCTGATTAAAAGTTGGCAGAGGGGGGCGCCTGGGTGGCACAGCGGTTAAGCGCCTGCCTTTGGCTCAGGGCGTGATCCCGGCATTATGGGATCGAGCCCCACATCAGGCTCTTCCGCATGAGCCTGCTTCTTCCTCTCCCACTCCCCCTGCTTGTGTTCCCTCTCTCGCTGGCTGTCTCTATCTCTGTCGAATAAATAAATAAAATCTTTAAAAAAAAAAAAAAAAAGTTGGCAGAGGACCTGAATGCACATTTTTCCAAAGAAGACATACAGAGGGCCAACAGACACAAGAATCATTCATCATCAGGGAAATGCAAATTAAAACCACAATGAGATATCACCTCACACCTGTCAGAATGGCTAGTACCAAAAAGATAAGAAATAAAAAGTGCTGGTAATGACGTAGAGGAAAGGGAATCCTTACGCACTGTTGGTGGGAATGTAAATTGGTGCAGCATTGTGGAGAACAGTATGGAAGTTTCTCAAGAAACTTAAAAATAGGACTACCATATGGTCCAGTAATTCCACTACTGGGTATATACCCAAAGAAAATGAAAAAACACTAATACAAAAAGATACAGGCACCCCTATGTTTATTGTAGCATTATTCACAATAGTTGACATATGAAAGCAACCTCAGTGTCCATCAGTAGATGAATAAAAAAAATGTAATATATATATACATATATATACACACACATATATATACACATCTATATATGTATTCCATTACACACACACACACTCACATATATAAATATGGAATATTACCTGGCCATAAAAAAGAATGAGATCTTGCCATTTGCAACAACATGGATGGACCTAGACAGTATTATGCTAAGTGAAATAATCAGAGAAAGACAAATACTATATTATTTCACTTATATGTGGTATCTAAAAAACAAATGAACAAACAAACAAAAAACAGGAACAGACCTATAAATACAGAGAATAAACCGGTGGTTGCTAAAGAGGGGAGGAAGGTGGGAAAAGTGGGTGAAGGGGCGTGGGAGGTGCAGGGTTTGAGTCACGGAATGCATAAGTCATGGGGATAAAAGGTACAGCAGAGAAAATATAGTCAATGGTAGCGTAAAAGTGTTGTACGTTGACAGGTGGGAGCTACACTTGCGGTGAGCACAGCATAATGTATAGACTTGTTGAATTACTATGTTGTACATATGACACTAATGTGACATTGTGTGTCAGCTACACTCCAATTTTAAAAAATAAAAAACAAAAACTCCACTTTCTTCTGCATTTCCCCCCTCCAAGTTCTATTTGTTTACCTCCCGGTAACACAGAAGTCTGTGGTTCCAAGAGTCCTCCAGTTAAGGAGACCTTTCTCTAAGACCCCATCCTGAGAGCACTCTGAGCTATGGGAAGTCTATACTACTGTCGATGAATGCAAAATCCAGGAAATTTCCCTAAGATCCCTAGATTTTGCATATCTTCTGATTATACGGTAAAGGTAAATAAATACATAGAATAATCAAAAGCTACCACATGAGAACTTAAGCAGTCCCACTACTAGGAAGCCTTTTGAGTATATCTGGAAGTCTTAAATGGTGGTTCTCCAGGTACGCGTCTCTGACTACCAGGAAACAAGGTCCTGGAGGGCAGGAAGCAAGTGTGATTCATCTTTGCAGTAGCTACAGGTCCTAAAACAGTGTCTCGTGCATTGCAGGCACTCAATAAATGTTTGCTGAAATGGCCAAACCTTGGTTTGTCCCCATAATCAACCACCCCAAAAGCACACAGATAATTACTAGTTGGAAAAATTCCAGCTACTGTTTGATGTTACCTATGTGACTTTTCTCTCAAGAGCAGCTCTGTGGGATTATGCTATTTCGTGTTGTTTTTTTTTCCTTTGACCTTAATGGCATGTACTTGAACAACAGCTTCATACAAAATTCCTACCAACACATACCACAGAAGATTCAAGGTATTGTTTTAAAAATGGTGCCAGGGGCGCCTGGGTGGCACAGCGGTTAAGCATCTGCCTTCGGCTCAGGGCGTGATCCCGGCATTGTGGGATCGAGCCCCACATCAGGCTCCTCCGCTGAGCCTGCTTCTTCCTCTCCCACTCCCCCTGCTTGTGTTCCCTCTCTCGCTGGCTGTCTCTATCTCTGTCGAATAAATAAATAAAATCTTTTAAAAAATGGTGCCAGTATCTCTCAATTTAGAAGATACATAGTCTCTCTTTCTGAACAGAGGCTAGAAAATGCATAATCTGGTATTAACATAAGAGCTAAAGGTATTTTGAATATATTCTTTGATTTTTTTAAGATCCAAGTATTTTTTAAAAGAATTAAAATGGCACCACAAAACTGGCCTTCATTAAAAAGTAATCCTGCATTTAATAAGTGTCCAATTATAGTTTATTTTGTAATGTAACTTTTAAAACTTAAATGGCAAAAATATTGCATTTAAAATGGATCTGAGTAGGCAAAAACAAATAAACAAACAAAAAAGAGACATACCCAGTAAGACAGACTTTGCTGACATTTTAAATCCTATTTCATACTTTGTACAACTTAGAATCATTTTCATATTTTATAGTATAGGTCCAAGCTTTAATTTGAAATGACCTTGACCCTTGAAATCCTAAACTTAGCACTTCAGAACAAACTAGCTCTTCTCTTCTGCTTTATAGGCAAATCAACGAAATACTAGGGAATTATACTCTTTGGGCCTTTGAACCACAGGACCAAGAAATAAAATGCCGTTCGATGTATATAAACACTAGAGAATCCATTTTGATTTAATAAAAGGACGAGTTCATTGCACATCCTATGACAAAATATTCCCCCTTTCCTGAAAATGTTCCCTTATTTCCAACAATAGGGGATTGTTTTTTTTCCAGGGTGTGGAGTGGGTGGGATCAAAATAGCTGTTATATTCATTTCTCAAAATGCACTGTGGTGGGAAATTCAGAATGCAGTGAAGGGTAATAAGCCTTTTACCTCACTGAAACAGAAGGCTGAATTCAAAGCAGCAGGTAAAGGATATAACAGCAACAGTATACACTCATTATTTGCAATCTCGTAGTTGCCTAAATCTCTATATTACTTTAAAAGCTTCAGATTGATGGTTTTATGATACTTTACCAATATTTCAATACCTGAAGAGTGCAGGTTAAACCCTATAGTCTTAAATTTCAATATGACCTAACTCAATCTTTTTTATTTTTTGGACTTTTTCTCTCAAATTTCCATTTGTTTTTATTAATTGATAAATGATGAAGAATTTTAGGTGCCTATCCACAAAGAAATGAAATTTTTATCTTTTCAGGAGCCTAAAAAATGAATTAAAAAAGTCAATTCCAACATAATGTTATCAAAATAACCTTTCAGAATAGAGTGTTGACAATTACTTAATTATTTACACTTATCTGGCTCTACCATTCAAAGTGCATCCAGCCTTCAAAGCTAACCCTTAAGTAACGTCATGGTTGATAGCATCTAATTTCATGTTTAGCTGACGTCTTGAAGATCCAAAAGAAAGAAGACAAACACATCTATTGTTTTGGCTACTGTATCAGTCTTCATCACTGATGTTTTTGGGTGAAATATATTGCAGCTGACCCTTGGAGAGAGACTAAAATAGACATGGGTTGTTTCTGCCTGCCCCAGTATCCCTTCTGCAATTTTCCTTTGGAGAACCCCCCTAGTCTAGACAGTGTGCAGCTAACACCAGATGCTTTTTCAGAGGAAGACACCTGAATCCAAGCTTACTCAGGAGAACAGTCCCTTCTCTATGTTCAGAAAGGGGCAAGCGACTCAGACTGCCCCTATAAGAAGAGCCCTGAGACTTTTGAGAAGTCGTCTTTCTTTCTTGCTAGGACTAAGTTGGTAGTAGCACCCAAGGGCTATCATTAGGAAACAACTTGTCTAAAAATGAAGCCCAAACCAGAAAACGGATCTTGATAACCTTGACTGGTAGATCCAGCCATGTTTCCACTGGCAAGACGCCCTCGTAGGTTTTTTGCATTAACCAGATAAAGTCCTTCATACTGAAGCCAGTTCGAACCTGCTTCCTCCCTTGTAGCTAAAAGAATCCTGAGTCTAAAATGAGACAACACTAAAAATAAAATGACTGCTTTTGAGGTTTCTAATGGATTTTCCTCCCTATATATATTATCTCATTTAATCCTCACAACTCAGGAAAGCAAATATCTATTAATATTAAATTAATATTCATTATTTTTCGAACACATACTATGTGGAAGAGGATGGAGGAGGGAAATCTGGTGACCACAGAAATCTCACTTATATGGGAAAAAAAGTGGCGGTTACATATCTCAAGGCATTCAATACATATTCATCAAATGGAAGATAAACAGTATGTAGCAGAGCCAGGATGCAATTGTTGCCCTAATCCCTCAATGATAAATTAGGAGGCTCTTGAAATAGCCCAGGTCAGACAAATGAATGCCAAATAGGTAGCCCAATGAGAATGGTTCAAACAATAGGACAGAGATGGAGTCAAATTAGATGTGGGGGTCCCAGGTGGGTGCAGCTGTTGTCACTGGAACAGGAGAAGAAGGAAGGGGCAGAGTTTGGGAGGCAAGAAAGGAGACAAGGTATGGGTTAGGTAAACATGCCCGTAGGGTATATAAGCAAAAAGGTCCAGCAGGCCCTCAGGATGACAGGCCTGGGCTGCAGAGAGGCTGAGATAGGAGATGCAAGATGGAGCATCACTGGCATGTAGGTGGCAGTTCAGGCTTGGGCACTGCCCTGCTACGGCCTCGCCATGAAGAGAAGAGGAACAAGGAGCTGGCAACCAACGCCCCCCCTCCCGGTAATCTCAGTCCTGCTTGTGAGCTCCATGAAAAGAGGCTTTCCCAGACAGGGCCGGTCCTCAGGAAATACTCGTGAAATGACTGACTGTAGAGTATACCATTGGTTCTGGGTGGGTGCTTCTCCAGGGACTGGAGTATGGCCGCTAGACTGGATGCAGTCCCATTATTCAGCCCTCACCTCTTAAATTAGTTCATGTTCTCACGTTTGTGTAATTGCAGCTGGCAACGCTTTCTGGGGATGTCTCAAAAAGATTGGAGTAAAAAAATAATTTTGTGTCATTTTAAAGTAAAATTGTTGCCTCTTTCCCCTCCCTTGCCCTTTCTCCTGGCAAGCCCAGTGGCCCCAGCAGGCCTCCAAACAGGGCGGGTGTCCGAGATGGGGTTCCCTCCAGGTAATTCTTTAGACAGCCATCAAAGTCTCAAAGAAACAAAGGGAGGCTGAGAAGATGAAAGGCGTGGCTACTGGCAATTCCGAGACAGGTTTCCCCGCGTGAGGGAGCGCGTATCCTGGGGGCGCAGACCCCACTGGCTGCAAACCCTGAAGCTGAAAGGAAGTGCAATCAGTCCGCGCCCCCAGATCTTGCCAGATCTCCCGGCTTGAGCCGGGCCGCCGCCTGCGGCTCCGGATTCACTGAACACGCAGGTTCAAGGTCGCCCAGGGGTGACCGCAGCGCTAGGTGCCCCAGTGGCCAGCATCCCCATCCCGACCCGCCTCAGCTTGTGGTCCGGAGCTCGCGCTTCTGCTCTGGACGTGACCGAGAGGTCCGCTCATCCTTCTGCTTCCGCAGGGTTAACTGCCTGCGTTCATCCTTCAGGTCTCCGCCTGCCGGCTCCTCGGACTGGAACGAGCCCTTCCTCCCACCCTCTCCGCAGCTCCCCTCTGCCTGCCCCTTGGGGAAACTGTATTTTTGCTTCCCCGTTTGTGATTACGTGTGTGTGTAAAGTTCTAAGTCAATGCGTGAGGAAAAATTCTTCTAGGGTCAAAATTACTCTTGAAAAATCGCCCATAAATCACAAGATTCGGCGTCTACCCTCAACGCTGACGCGCAGACACACGTGGATAAAACAAGAAGTAAAGGTGCACAGTACATAAAAAATACGGATGCAATATTAAACTGTAAGTGCAAAAGAGAAAATGCGATCAGGTAAATGAAACTGCGTGCGATGCCACTGTACTTGTCACTGCCTGGTGTGCAGGACTGTAAGAGGCACGAAGGCAGGCCTCGTCTGCTTTGGCTCACCACGGCATCCTCAGAGCCCCGCCCAGTGCCTGGCACTTCGTACGCGTTCAAAGATCTATTCCGAATAAATGAACGAAAGAAGGAAGGAGTGCACACTCGATGGGACTCCGCGGCACGCAGACAAGGGGGTTCGAGAGGTGGGCGAGGGCGGCTGGGGGAACTCCATCGCGGTGGCCGCGGGCTGGGGAAGCGGGTGCTGAGACTGGCCTGGAATCCCGCAAGCCGGCTCCGGACAGTGACACCTGCACCGCCCCTGGAGGCCACCGCGCACGCCCCGCCCCGTCCCGCCGCGCACGCACGCGCCCTGCAGCCCGGCCGCCCGGCCAGCTCGCCCGCCCAAGCTCACCCGCGCGCCGGCTGCCCCTCGCGCCTGCGCCCGCTGGGGGGCGCTCCCCTCCCACCCCGCGCGCCCACACCCGGGCGCCTCACGCGCCCCTGATTCTATTCCCGACCCTGGGCGCGCGCGCCGCCTCCTACCTGCAGGCCGGCGATTGGAGGCGGGCGGAAGGGCTGAGGGGGCTGAATAAGACGCTGGCATGAGGAGAAAGAGCGAGCGGCCGCGGCAGACACTCCGGGCACGGGCGCGCGCGTGCGCGCTCCCGGTCCTCGCTCCTTCAGTCGACTCCCGGCCAGAGCCCAACCCCGCTGCCGCGCGCCTCCCGCCTCGCCGCGCCTAATAACAACGGCGCCCTGGGTCAGGTGGCCGCGCGCGGACAACGCCGCCATTGGCTCAGCGGGGAGCGCGGCGCGTTAGGATTGGTTGGGAGGCGGAGTCTAGGCCGGTGCGGGGGCGGAGCTGTGGAGGGAGGCGGGCTAGGAGGCAGCGGGGGCGGGGCCAGGCGGCGGTCCGCGCCTTTGTGCCCGGCGCGCGCTCTCCGCCCGCTCCGGCTGCAGCGCCGGCTGCATCAATAATTCAGAGCGGCGGCAGCGGCGGCGGTGGCGGGTGTGAGCAGGAGGCGGCGGAAGCAGCGGGGACCGAGAGGCAGCGGCTATGCATCCAAGTGCGGCTGGGCAGCCGCGGCACCCCTGAGGCCCGGGCGGGGCTCCGGGAGCATCGCGCGGGGGGCACGCTTGCCTGGGAGTGCAAGGAAGAGCAGTAGTGTCCGGAGAGGCGTCTGTGAAGCTGCACACGGAGCTGAGGAGGGGGCTTCGGAGTGGGGCTGGGGCGGGGGGGGCGGCTGGCGCAAGCAGCCCCCGGGGTGGGGGGCGGGGTGGGCGCCGGCGTCGCGATGCTGGGTGTCGTGGAGCTGCTGCTGCTGGGGGCGGCGTGGCTGGCGGGCCCGGCCCGCGGGCAGAATGAGACGGAGCCCATCGTGCTGGAAGGCAAGTGCCTGGTGGTGTGCGACTCCAACCCAACGTCCGATCCCACGGGCACAGCTCTGGGCATCTCTGTACGCTCTGGCAGCGCCAAGGTGGCTTTCTCTGCCATCAGAAGCACCAACCACGAGCCGTCCGAGATGAGTAATCGCACTATGATCATCTACTTTGACCAGGTGAGTGCTCCATGCAGATTGGTTTGCGGGGCGGGGGAGAGGTGGAAGGTTGATGTTCGATCCACTCCTAGGCTCTGCAGAGGCTCGGGGACAGGAGTTCGGGACTGACTCTTGTCTACTCCCCTTCGTTCCCGTCTCCTTATAGGTACTAGTGAACATCGGGAACAACTTTGATTCAGAACGCAGCACTTTCATCGCCCCGCGCAAAGGGATCTACAGTTTTAACTTCCACGTGGTTAAAGTCTACAACAGACAGACCATTCAGGTCAGCCACCGCCTCAGGGTCAGGCCCCGGCCCGGTAGGGGGCTATTAGCTGTAAGAGAGAGCGGGCCGTATGAGAGTGGGCGATAGAACCGGCAGCTGCGTGTGTCCGGGGTTGCTTGGGTGGACGAGTAGCAGGGGCTCACAGTTCTGTGGCTTGGACTGTCTCTTGCTTCTTTCGCGGGCTCTTGGAACCTAGCCCCCTTCCCACACAGAGTTTCCTGCCTTCACCTTCTGGGCCCCTCCAAAGAGGTCCTCCCCCTTTCCGACGGGACTGCAGGGATTTCCCATAGCGGTTGCTGGTTAGCATCAGAGACAGTTCCCTGGGACCTTCACCTTCAGCACCACAGACAGGATCCCCATCCCCTGTCCCAGCTCGGACTCCTGGACTCCTGTGTGCGTGCCTTCAGCACCAAGCTCAGGGGGACTCCTGGCATCCCTCTGGGGACGGACTCTGGGTTTTTGAACTACCAGCGCCGACCCCAAGCAGTTTGAAGGGTGGAGAAAGAAGGGAGGGAGTGTAGTGCTACTCCCTGCGGGCTCCAACCGTGCTCCAGCCAGCACTCACCGGCTCTCCAGGTTCCCGAAGGTGTCCAGGTTTCCATTGGGCAGAGACAGAAGGCCGGATGCACAGCTGGGGAGAGGGCACTGGGCCTTTGGCTGCCGATGCCACGGCAAGGGCAAAAGGAGGTGGTGGCGGCGGGGTTGGATCTGGGATAGGAATTGAGTCTGGGTTTGGGGATGAAGCACAGAGTGCAGCCCTGGCGGAATTTCTCACCCGCCAGAACCCTTGCCCGGCTTCTCCACTGTGTCTCCAGTGTATCCAGGCAGCTAGGGCCAGGAGGAACTAGGGTTTTCATTGGTTTTGTTTGTTCTCCCGGAAACTCCAGTTGCCTGAGTTTCTCTTTGAATGGGGGTGCGGGGGGGGGGGCGCGAAAGTCTCAGGGCACCTGAGCCACCTACGGGTTCATTAAACTGGATAAAAGAGCGCAGTCGGGATTTGCTTGGCACGCTCAAGGAATGAAAGTGACTCTTGGGGGGCAGGCCCTTCCTGTCACCCAGTTTGGCTGTCTTTCGTCCCATTCAACCCTCAGCAGTAAGCTGCAAAGCCCCTTTTTCTACGCCCACCCCTTCCACCATGTTCCCAGGCCTTTATGGCTGTTAGCCAAGTGGCGAAGGTTCGCGTCTTTACCGCCGCTTCGGGACCCGCCTAGGTTGCTCCTCTGACGCAGGCCTTTCTCTTTCCTAGGTGAGCCTCATGTTAAACGGGTGGCCGGTGATTTCAGCCTTTGCTGGTGACCAGGACGTGACCCGGGAGGCCGCCAGCAATGGAGTTCTAATCCAGATGGAGAAAGGCGACCGAGCATACCTCAAGCTGGAGCGGGGGAACTTGATGGGGGGCTGGAAGTACTCGACCTTCTCCGGATTCCTGGTGTTTCCCCTCTGACTGGCTCATCGCCGGAATGGAGGCGGGGAGAGGGCGAAGGCAGGAGGAAGGCAGGAGGGGGGATGAGAAAGAGGCTGAAATCTAGAGGACGAGAAAGCGGCACGACTTGAAACTTCCTACATGTTCCCCAGCTGTATCCGGGTAAAAGGTGCGCGCCGGCGGTCGGACCACTCTGTCCGTTTCCTCATTAGGAGGAGTAAATTCCGCTTAGCTCTGCGCACTCCCATTTCCAAAAATAAACTCGTCTCCCCCATTCCGGTTGAAGTAATCAAGAGAGACTGCCTTGTCATTGTTTCTACCCCCATGTTCCTATTCCCTACAATTTATACGAAAGAAACTTTGTATTTCACTGTATAATGTGAAATATCTAACTCAGATCCCTCTGAATCTTTCCACCTGCTGACATCTAATATGCCCCTCCCCTCTTTTTAGTTTGGAGAGGGGATAAGGTTTTTGTTTGGTTTTTGTTTTGTTTTGAATGAGGGAGGTAGTTTTAATTTGGCGAGTATTGCTCTTAAAACACCGCTCAAGAGTTAATTAGCTGAAGATACGTTGTGTCCTCCCGCTGCTCGTTACCAGAGAAAGGACTCACCTTAGGGGTGACTGGTTCAAAAATATATATATAAATATATATCATTTGTATTCAAAGAACTCTTCCCAGTGGAAACTGGCTGTATTTCCGTATTTCTATGTCCTATTCGGAGTGATCGTGAAATCTAAGGCTGCTTGATGTCTTGATGCTTGTCAATGCCCTCGTGTTCTGTGGCTCCACTAAATGCCAGGAGGTTCTTCCGGACGCTTCCTCATCCTCTGTAACATACGTGTGAATAGCCAAGATTTAATTTTGCTTTAACCCAATAAAGTTGAAGTGGGACTTTTATTTTTCTGGAACAGCTTTCTAAACTCCGCATCTTCCCCAGCGGCAAGGTTTGGGGGCGGGCTGTGGAAGGGCGAGGCTCAGAGGCGCGGGAAGTCGACGACTTGGTGATAAGACAACCTGAGAAAGGCCGGGGCTCATCCTTGCAAAGCCGGCCTGCGCTCCTTTTTGCGCCAGGCCTAGAGCCAGCCCCGCATTCGCCTGTGCTCCCTGCTTTGGCCGAAATCTTGGTAGGCCCGGCGCCACTACCGGCCTGGAAGCGAAGTTTGGATTTTTCGAAGTCCAAATGCATCAGGAAGAATCCCAGTTCGAGGAGCCGGCACGATTCCCACGCCTGTGCCCCCGGATTTCCCCAACCGTCCGCCCCACAGTTCCCGAAGCAGCGTTGTTTTATACCAGCGCCTCTGAGTCCCGAGTCCGCCCGCCGTATTCCCGGGGCTCCCAGGACCCGGGATTGCGCTCAACGCAGGACTTCTATTCAAGAGGTTCGTCCAGGAGTTTTGATTGTATCGGAACATAATGTGAAAGCAAAATTGAAATAAACGACTTCGTTTTAAGTCTGGAAGTCTGGCCCAGTCGTTTCAGCAGCGGGGAGGTCGGGGTCCATGAAGGGGCTGTCATGGGGCCTGGGGCAAAGTCTGGGCCTGGATGGGCACCTCTGGCTTTGGTCCTTTTAGAAGTTTTTTCCTAGCCGCGATTCAGGGGTGAATTTAATTGGTTCCTGGGGGGTGGAGAGAAGAGGGTAATAATAGCACAATAAGCAACGTTTCTCGTAATTCCTGCAGCTCCTCTGATTGAAATTAACCGAACAAGCGGCCTTCCTTGAATCGCGGGACCTGTTCCTCCTCCGCGCTCAATCCTAGGGGCCAGTATCACTAAGGGCGCGCTCGGAAGCCCCAGCGGCCCAGGGTCCCGCGGCGGATAGGTAGGGACTTCAAGAGTGAGGAGTGCTTTTCTCTTCCTGTCCCACAATTCTCTCCCTCATAGTCAGTCCCCAGGGAAGTGTGGAGAGGTTTAAGAAGAAAAGCTATTCTTTTTAAAAAAGGAACACTTGAAAAAATGCTATCTCCGCATTCTTCCGGTTGGGAGGGAGAGATCAAGAACAACGGGAGCCTTTGGCGGAACTAACTCGACCCAACCGCTATGTCCCGGAACAGCCAGCCCGCCAGGCGCGCACCCACGGTGCACCTGGTATTCTCCTCTCGCCTGGGATGAGGGCTCGCCGCCGGTGGTGCCGGTTGGGTAGTCACGACCCAAGGAAGCAGCGCCCCTAATGTGCTAACAGCTTGCTCGCTGTGGGTGGGTGGTCACCCCTCTTCCTGGGGAGGGTACCACCAATGTGTCCAGGATGTCTGTCCAGGCTTTGGGATCACCAGGCTGTGCTCCAGCTGGGTGACTGGGCAAGTCCCTCCGCTGGCCTCAGTTTGCCCAACTATATAAAGACAAAGAGGAATTTAAAAATCTCCAAGTCCCACCTGCTCTGAGATTCCAGCAGTCCTCTGTTAACTTGAACATGGGCCTGCAGTTCTTTGGCCGGGGTTTAATGAGCCCTGGCTGTCACCTGCACTGATCTGGCTCCTGGGGGCAGTCTCCTGAATGCTAGGCCTGATGCTGGGGTGGAGGCAAAGAGGGAGCCTACCTATCCAGGAACTCAGGCTCACCCGGAGCCCTGGCTCTGAAGCCTGGAAAGTGAACCAGAAGGGACTAAGTGGGCCCCAAGTGGGACAGAGAGGGGGAAGTTATCCTTTGATTCTGTCCTGGCTCCAGCTAAGGGAGGGCCCCTGGCTTCCCAGAGGTCTGATTTTGGCATGAGAGATCCTTCTCAGACTGGCTCCAGTCGCTGCTTCCTCCACCTGCTGATCCCTTCCCTCTGCCATTTGATGAGCCCGTCTCCCACTCCTGTCTTCATGCCTCTGCACCTGCTGTTTCTTTGCTTCAATCGGAAGCACCCTTCTCTCCACTACTTTTCAAAATCTTGTTTTTCAGGGATCTAAGCAGTTCAGGTAAGAACCTGCTTCCTCTGGGAAGCCGTTCTGTAGCTGCTTTTCCAAGGTTCACTTCCCCCTTCTTGCTCTCCCAACCCTTGTTTGGCCCTGGTTAGCAAGGGAGATATCTGGGCCTGGGCCTGGGCCTGCCTCCCGCTCGCTAGGCAGTGGGTTCAGGGGATAGTGGTACCCACTCCAGCAAGCTCTCTGAAGTGCTAAACAGGCAGTCCTGCCCCAGAGGCCCCAGGGGAAATGTGGGGTTCTCCACTCCCCCCTCCCCCAAATTGCCCTTATCTCAGGCCTGAGCTTCCCATTAGTCTGGGTGGAGATGTGGACAGCTCTCCCCAGGGACCTGGAGTTGGTGTTAGACGCCTCACTGGGGCCAGGCACTTGTCAGTTGAGCCGCCTCCCTCACCTCTGGGATAGAGGTGGGGGTGATCGTTACCTGTGCCAGAGGCAGGTGACTCAACCTTCATCTGAAAATTGTGTTCCAGCTGAGAGGGAACCAGATATTCCTAACTGGTGTGTTGGGGACTGAGAGGGATAGAGGAAAAAAAAAGGCCAGTGGCTCAGCAGAAACTACATCCCTGCCCCCAACCAGAGGCTAGGGAGGGGGCCCATCCTAAAACCCACACCTCCCCGTGGTTCCCTTTAATGCTTAAAACCCTCTAGGCCCTTTCAGATCTCAGCCCTGCCTCCTCTTTCATCTCTTTTAAACCTGATCAGAATAGAGCCTGTAGGGGTTCCGGGACCACCCCCTCATTCAGCCTCCCTCTCAAAAGTCTCAAAGACTCCTCCCCTGCCCAGGTCACCTTGGTTACTTCCTCCTCTCCCGCTTTTTGGACGCCTTCCTCACCCCGGAGAAGCCGAGTGATTACTCCTTCCTGGCCTCCCTCTTTGCAGTGTGGTCTCTCTTACCTCCCTCCCCCCAGCTCCCAACCCCAATTTCCTGCGGGCTGCGGCCGCGTTAGGGTTCTGGTGCGGGGTGGGGGTGGGGGATCTCAGGGAGGTTTCTCGGACCCAACGAGCCCAGACCTGACTTCCAGGCCCGGGTTTTCCAGGCTGCGCCTTGTGCCTCTGGGAGCCTCCGGGCCAGCGCTGGATCGCTGGCGAGAAGCCGGGGTCACTAGCGCGCGCTGTCTGGAGCCGCGCCGGGCTCCGCTAGGTCCTGCGCGGTCTCCCTAGCTCGCTCACTCCCCCGACACGGCTTCCACGGTCCCCAGAGCTGGGAGCGGGCCCCTGGGGCTGCGCTGGAGCGCTAAAGTTCCAACCCCGGGTGGCCGGCTCCTAATGAGAACATAATTACCCAGTTGGAGAGGGAACGTCACCCCACTCTTTAATTGTGCCTTGACGGGGCGGGGGGCGCGGAGCGAAGGGGCCGGACGCTCCCGCGGGTCCCAGGAGGGGTCCTGATGTCTCAGACGGGGTCTTGGGCCCTGCGAACCAAGTGGAGGATGAGAGTACTCTGCCCCTGGCTTGATGTGCGAACCGAAACTGCTCTCCTCGCCACCCGCCCCCCCCCCCCACCTCCCTGTCTGAACGTTTTCCCTCAACTCCCAAGTGAGGGGTGGGCTAGATGTCCAAGGTTTGCTCCGAGACATCTTTTCGGATAAACCCGTCGGTGGGTCTAAGCCTTCCGCCTCGCCCCATCCAGCCTTGTAACTCCAGGCCTGCGCTTGGCCCAGCCCTTGTCACCCCCACTGGCTTTCAAACAAAACTGAAACCTATTACCGACTCTGACTCTGCGGGAGGCCAGCAGTGCCCTGGAACTGGGAGGTCAAGCCTGGAGGGAAAGCGCAGGTACACCTCCCTTTGAGCCAATTTAATTCGGAGGAAAAGGTTTCCCAGGGGCGATTACAAAGGTCTCTTGATCTCTTTGCACAGAGCTCCTCATTGAAGATCCATCCACACTCTGAGCCTCAGTTTGCTCATATTTCAAATGGGGATAGTAATGCCTGCACAACAGGGTGGTTGAGAAAACTATGTTAAAAGGCATAAAAATGCTCAGCGCTGCCATAGCCCTACCCATAGCAGGTCCGGAATAAGTGGTAGTAACAGTGAGGAGCAGTGGACACCTGGGGCATCACCCTATCACAGAAGCAGGACATAGGGGAACATCTGCGTATTTATCAAATAAATGATAAAACTAAAACCAGATAGGAAGAGGGACACAGAGCAAGTGAACGGTAGAATTAGGATCCTACGACCTTTCTTTTCCCTGCACACCTGCCCCCCCCCCAGTCAATAATGAGAACAGACACCTGTATTCCCTAAGTGTCTTTCACCCCCATCCCTGTTGCTCATGTATTTGCATTGGCCACTATGGATGAATATTCTCTGGTTGCATGCCTGAATGTTACCCCCCCTTTCTGCATGAGCCCTGTTTCCATGTCTGTGTCCCTTGAGGGGGTGAGCCCCTCTATGGTGGGTACCGCATCCTGTTCATCTTGCTTGGCCCAGTGCCTCCTGCTTGGCACAGTGCCTCCCATGATGCCTGGCACAGAACACGTGTCTGTGATGATGAATGAAACCAAACTGTGCCTGTTGTGATTGCAGGACATGGACCCAACCAGTGAAACTGTCCTTCAAGGGAACTTCCCAGATCCTCCAGTCCTCTAGCCCCCCAGCAGTGGCAGGAAAATGCTGACATGGAAGTGCTTTCAGACCCTGTGCTGACAGAAAAACCTTCCCGGGCACGTGTGCTTGCTCTCGCCTCTCCCATTTTACTCTGAGCTCAGCCTGTCCCCAAGAAGTCCCAGCTTTGACCCTGGAATAGCAGCAAGTAGGGACAGCGAGGAAGAGGCCAAGATTAGATGTAGGTGGCGTTTGAATTTGTTGCTAGGTCTTCTGACTGGGAAAACACTTTTAACTGGGAACATACTTCAGGCAGCAGCAAGGAGATACAATGTAGCTGAAATTAACAAGGAGAATTTCATGATTACAAAGAAAGGATTTCCGGTTGTGTGGTCACAGCCCAGAGCCTAGGGAGGTCTTTGTTCATCTTGCTAAACTCTGAAGAGGTCAGGGAAGAGGTGCAGGGGAAGGACCAGCAACTGAAGGGATTGACCCCTGCCTGACCTTCAAGGCTTCATTTGAGCTCCATCCACCTCCTCTGCACGTCTGCCCGGTTGTCTCTGACCCCCACACATCAGGGCCTCGCTCTCTGCTGACCACCTGAACTCTCCTATTCAGGTGACACCCTGAGCACAACTCTGCTGGGCACTGAACTCCATAAGGATGAGCCCTCATCTGCTGCTCCCCACAGAGCGCCTAGTGCCTGGCACAGTGTCAGGGCTGGTAGATGCTCTGTAAGTGTTCCTTGAATGAAGGGTGAGTGAACACATGAATGGGTGGGCAGACAATGGGAGGGATTGTTGGTTGCATCCTGAGTCTATCTGCCTGATTCCCCAGACCATGAACTCCGCAAAGGTATTTACCTTGTTATTGGCCTAATGTACAATGACATCCTCAGGGCCTAACACAGTGTCTGGAATAGGGTCAGCATGAAGTGTTTCTTGAACGGATGGATGGATGGATGGATGGATGGATGGATGGATGGATGAGGAATCACAGTACTCTGGCAATGAGACTCCTTGGACTGATCCTGAAGTGCAGGCTTGGCATGGTACGCCTTTCTAAATCTCCACCATCACCCCGGACAGCCACGTTTATTCCAGAATGGAATGGAATTGTACCTGTTGTCTGGAGTTAACCTTACAGCACAAGTTGTCCTTGATGCTGTTGCCCTATCCCACCCCCAGCATGGGCTTTAGAGGGCAGGAGCCATATTTTATTTTCGTTATAGGGCAGTAATACCTTCCCTTTCTTCCAACACCTAATGATATGATTCAGTATTGGTTGATTGGTTGTTTAATCCAGGATCAAGCCATGAGGTCTCTGGAAATGGCTGGAGTTGAAGCCCTTGATTATGGTGACAATGGTGGTAAAGCCCAGAAGGTTTTTCAATGGAGCCAGAATAGTGGCAAGGTGTCGACAGTAGCTACATGATGCCTTACCAATGACGGAGCTGGTATGTCCCCAGCAGACCCTGGTTTGTGGCTAGCCATGGGTTCTCTGGGTTTTTGTTCTAGCTGAAAGCAGAATGACCTCTGAAATCCCCTCACAGCTTTGCGTTCTGCTGCAGACCATGGAGGTGGAGTGGGCTCAGTTGGTTTCCTCTGAAGAAAATCAAGGATTCTGCAAATTCTCCACCTTCCTCAGACCCAGGGTCCAGCTGGGAGTTCAGCCCAACAAAGAGTTCTCTAGAATGCTCTGCGAGCCAGCAGCAACCTGCTTACTCAGGTGAGGCTCCAAGAGCCTTTTCTTCCATCATCAGAAATTACTGCCTACTTTCAGGGAAACTTTCAAAGAGGGAAGAAGGAATTACTAACAAAGGAGAGGCAACTGGGCATCTCATTCTCCTCATTTAAAAGGAAGCTGTGTGCTCTGCCCAGATCTGGTATTGGATAGACTCTCCTTTGTATTCTGAGAGACTCAAAAATAAACTCCCCAATGTGTACTTCTGCTGAGAAGTTCAGATGGTTTTATAATGACTGAGCAGATCCAAATACGCAGCTGATGTGGGGCCTGCTATTTTACTAACTCATCTTGATCAAAGTTGGTCAATTTAGGCCTCAGCAATGTTCCAAATGCTCTCTCTCTCTCTCCCTCTTTCTCTCTTTTTGAAGGAGTTCATTTCAGGTAGATGGATTATTTACTTATTCTGAAGATGCAGAGGGAGAGGGCATGTTAGCAATACCAATTGAGCTGTGGGTGCGGGCTCGCAGCTCATCCTTCACGTGGCATCTGAGTGTCTGGTGCTTTTCCTTCCTTCTCCTCTGGGCTCTCGGATGCTGGCCAAGTGGGAACTTGCTTGGCAGGTTCGCCAGCATGTGGGTCGAAATAATCTCCTGCATCAATCCGAGTGACAGTGGTGCTCCTTGAGGCTGTAAAGTTGGCAGCTGTTTTCTTTGATAGCCTAAATGTGTCCCTGTCTCTTCCATGAGAAGCTGGGGTCCAGGCTGAGGGCAGAAGCCAGTCTGTTCCCCCAGGAGTGCGACTAGATGACCTCTAGGGTCCCATTCCAACTGGAAGCCTATGAAATGCAAGATTCCCTGGATGGTAGTTGGGGTCTTCTGAGTTTCCGGCTTTAAATTATCCCCCAAATCCTACCTTCAAGCGTTAGCCCACAGGAAAACTATGCAGTGACTAGCTCTTGAAGCTGTGATATAAATCTTCTTTTGGCCCCTTTTAATTCTCTCTCCTCTCAGTAGCCAGAGTGAGCTTCTCGAGCATAAACCAAACCACAACACATGAATCCTCTGCTTGAAATCATCCAGTGTCTTCACAATGCACTGTGACTCCTTGTAGTGGCTTGCCAGGCTTCCGTGATCTGGTCCCTAGGGACCCCTACAACCTCATCTTCTGTTGTTTTCCTCTACTGCAGAGAAGCTCATTCCATTGTGAGTTCCTACAGTATGCCAAGCTCTCTCCTGTCTCAGAACTTTTGTCCGAGTTCATCTTTTGGGGGCAAGGAGTACTCTTCTATCCCTATGTTTTGCATGGCTCTTTCCTCTTTCATGCCTCAGCTGGCCATCCCTGATAACTCTCTCTAATACTGAGCCACTTCCTCTCTTACCAGTTGAGCTTCATTACATGGCCCCAGAATGCTCATTTACCTGTATACTGTCTCTCCCTCCCTGGGAACAGGCACCTAATCTGTCCTAGGTGTTCTTATCCTTAGAGTTTGGAATGGAAGCTGGAGTGGTAGGGGTTTGATTCATATATGAACAACTGAATGGCAAATCAGCCATCCAATCATATTTCCCAGAGCTCAGGGCTTCTGCTCCATCAGGGCAAAGCCATTTTCTCCTTGGTTAGAAGCTCAAGGGAGCCATTAAACATGTCACCTACCAGAAGCCATATCCATCCAGAGGGATAGCATGCTGGAAGCCATGAAGTCAATGGTGGGTGCTGGAGAATTGGTCTCTTCCACCATTCCTTGGTCTCATCCACAGGCCCAATGAATGAGACTTTTGCTTGTTAATATCTGTTGATAAAATTGCTTAATTCAGCTAGCCTTGCAGTCGAGCTAGGGAAAACTGAAGTGAGCTGTGAATTATTGAATTTTTCCCACTGATGTTATTCTGCCACAGACAAGCACAAACAAGAGAAGGAGGAGTAAAGGGACCTTGGTCTGGGGCAGGGGTGAAAAGCAGCTTGGATGCTGCTCCCGGAACTGTAACTCTGCTTGGAGCAAAGAAGGGCAGGCATTGAGGTGGGGACTGAAGGAGGAGAGTGAGTGCTGGCAGGCTGTTCTGGACAGGTCCTATAGGGGAACCCAGGCAGGGGGCCTGCCTTGCCCATAGCCCAGCTGAAAGAGAGTATAGTGCAGAGAAGGATAAGAAATTGGGGTAAAGGGCTTGGCTGTCTGTCTTGTTTGCTTTAATTCTCTCCCTCCCACACCATGTGGACTCCTCATGGGGACCAAGTACATTTTCATGACCTTCGGGTTTCAGCCTCCTTTACAGGGCAGAGTAGGGGGTACTGGTTAAGGAAATAGCCTTTGAATAAAGCAGAGCTAGTTTTGAGGGCTGCCTTTGTCACTGGATTCATCAGTACTCTAGAAACGCAACTCAAACCACACTTTGTATCACCTTCCCCCAATAATGTACTGGCTTCCATAACTTAAAAAAAAAAAAAAAAGTCCAAGGATGATTGAATTCAGGCGTGGCTGGTCCAGGCACCCTAAATAATGTCACCAGAGATCTGCCTCTTTTCACATCTGGATTCATTTCCAGGCCCCCAAATGGGGCAATATGTTTCCAGCAGCCCCACAGGCCCACATCAATCTATCTGGTTGCCCCATTAGGAAGAGAGCCCTTTTTCACCAGAACTCCAGAAAAAAATCCAGAGCCGATTAGTATCAGACTGAATTAAGTCAGGTGCACTGTCAGAACCAGTCTCTTTAACCAGAGAAATAAAACGAGCTAACTGACCAGGTATAGAGCCAGGCTGGAGACAGAGGTGGGAAGAGGCAGGCCTGTCCAGGGGCAGCTGGTGCCAGAGAAGGTGAAATGCATGTGGGGTGAGCAAAAATAGTCGATGTCTATCACCCCGGCCGCTCCCTGACTGACTGTGTGACTGAGTAAGGGGCTTAATGTCCCTGAGCCTTGGTTTCCCTCTCTGTTAAAATGAGATAAGCAATGATATTTAGTTCTGTTAGGATTAAGGAGGTAATGCCTATGAAAGATTTAGTGGGGCAAAGGACATAGTAAGTGCAGAGTAAATAGTAGTGATTGTTATTGCTTCCAAGACCATTTTTGCCCATGTACCCTGGCAATGTTATTTAATTATATCACAAAGATATCTTTTTTTCCCCCTGGAGGGAGCATAAGCTCCTTGTGGCTTACCAATGGTTATTGCATTCAGTTAATCTGGGGGATCTTGTCAAAATGCAGATTCTACAGGTATTGGCAAGGATGTGGAGAAAAGGGAAGCCTTGTGCACTCTTGATGGGAGTGCAGACTGGTGTAGTCACTCTGGAAAATAGTATGGAGGTGTCTCAAAAAGTTAAAAACAGAATTACCCTACAATCGAGTAATTGCATTACTGTGTATTTACCCAAAGAATGCAAGAACACTAATTCAGAAGGATCCGTGCAGCCTTACGCTTGTAGCAGCATTATTTACAAGCCAGCGTCTCGGGTGCTGCATGATCGCAAGTGCCCTGTGTGACTTCCATGTGCAGCCCAGTTTGCAAACACCTGCTCCCAACACCTTGCATGGGCTAAAGTATGGAAACAGTGAACAGACGTCTGCCGAATCAGCATCTCCTCTTTCCCTTTGTGTGTGGTCTTCAGGCTGAAGCAGCAGTGACTGGGGACCAGCGTTACCTATAATTTCCCTTAATGAAATTCGCTTATACATAGTTGTTACTTCTGTAGTACTGAAGAGATCACTTGAGAAGTGTAATTAGCATCAGCTTGCTTCGCAGGAGAAGGGGTGTCCTGCCTGCGCCGGTGTTGGCGAATGTGTTTGCCTCTCCGTAGGATGCCCGGGAGGCTGTTTGGTGACCACATCCTTCACTTTCACTTAATGGTGACAGCCCATCGCAGCCCACGGTGTTTCTGCATGGTGTCCGTGCTGATAATGAAGGCGGCGTCACCAGAGCCCTTGTCTAATCTGTCCCTGCTGGAGAGCCTGCCTGCCTGACTCGTGTCATTTTAATTTGGCCCTTCACACTGCCAAAGCCACCTTGCTTGCTGTCCCTTCCTGCCTATTGCTGTTCTTGGGCCTATCTCCCGAGGTGGGAGCTCCCAGCTTCTTCCTTTCCTTACCCCTACTTTCCGGACCGTGCAGCCCCAGCCCTCTTGACCTGGTCTTGGGGGCCCCTGCCCACCTTCCACCAGCTCCTACAGCTGTCCCTGTGACAGGCTCAGAGCTCCCTGCTGCCCTGTTTTTGTTAGGATGTTGGCTTAATTTCCAAGTGTAAGAAAAGCTGCATCAAAGGCCCAAGTCCATAATCTTCTTCTTGGAGCCGCAACCTGGAGTTCTGGAAAGTGTCTATGGGGACACTTTGGCTGTAAGAAACAGAAATTGGCTATTTTAAGCAGAGGAGGAATTTTTTAACATACCTTTTGGCAGCAAAGCCTGGAGAAATAGGCTCAGGAGGAGGCAGGAAGCAGGACAGCCCTGAGGGGAGGGTTGTCTAATGGCAGAGCCTTCAGGAGCCCACCTCCAGGATGCATGGGCGATAGTAATTTCCATTCCTCGGTCACGAGGCTCAACATTTAACATCCCTGGAGAAAGGATTCCCTCGCAAGCTCACCCCTCATCTGGGGAAGCACTGCGCCTCATAATTGTCCCTCATACCAAGATGTTGATAACGCAGCCGAGAAAGTTCCTCAGGATGAAGCGTAGCTGAAGTGTGGGCTCCAGAGCCAGACTGCCTGGGTTCGTATCCCAGCTCAGCCATGATTCACGGTGCAGCTCTCAGCACGTTATTTATTACTTTTGGTCTGGGCCTCAGTTTTCTCATCTGAAAAATGGGGGTAATAATAATATCTACTTCATAAGATTCTGGTGAGGCTTAATTAAGTGAATACATGTAAAACACTTAAAATAGTGCCAGGCACGCAGTAGACAATCAGCATTGTTACCACTGGTAAGACCAAAAGGAGGGGGTATGACTGCATGGATGCTCAGAATTCTCCCTCCATGGGGTTTTTGCACATCCCTCTTCAACCTCTAGCTCAGATTTCCTTGTGGTTTGTCACCCTCTCCCCCAGTGTGGGTGGTACCTGGTCAGGAGGAAAGAAGCCTCAGGAACTTCCTGGCCCATAGGTCCCATGAACACAGAGGGACAGGTCAGGACAAAATACGGATCAGCAACATAGGCTTTAGAGGAGACTTGACCTTGTTCAAATTCTGGCTTTGCTACAAACGGTTGTGTGACCTAGGCTACTTGTAGAGTGTCTCTGTGCTGTATGGAAAGCAGGATAATAAAAACCTACTTCTTCGGGAGGGTCCATGCATTCAAGCCAAAAATAGTTATGGAGTCCCTACTAGGAGCCAGACACTGTTCCAGGTGCTGGGATTACAGCATGAACTGAACAGACACACCTTTGCCCTTGAGAACACAGGCATACCTTATTCCGGCTATCGTACAGAGTTGCACAATCCCAGGGGATAGGGCTATGGAAGAGTCACCTGCATATGGAACTGAGCTATGAGGAGGTCTCATTTTGAGCTGAGATTTGAAGTGTGACTAAGAATGAGCTAGGCCAAGGTTGGGGGGGCGGTGGGACAGAGCATAGCATTCCAGGCAAAAGAAACAGCATGTACAAAACCCCAAAGGGTAAAACATCGCAGTTCTATGGAAACATTGGAAGGACTGATAAAGGGCCAATGTTGTCCCAGACTGGGGGGGAAAGGGAATCCATCTGGCCTGGAAGGGGACAAGAGTGGAAGCAGGTGATCCAGTGACAGCCATCTGTGGCAGCCATCCAGGCTTAGGGACAGAGATGGCTAGGACTATGGCAATGACAGTGAGGCTGGAGAGCAAGTAGATGGATTTGAGAGATATTTGGGAGTTAAATCTTTATGATTAATGACGGATTAGGATACAGAGGTGAGGGAAAGAGGGTGTCAAGGGTGCTCTCTTTGATTTCTCCAAGATGTCTGGTTATGCTATAAGATGCCAGTGTTGCCAGTCCCAGAGAAAAGAGCTGGATCTGGGGCCAGGAGCGGGTGTGAGGTCAATATGGGACATGTTGCATTTGAAGTTCCTTTGAGACATCATACGTCAATGTCAAAAGGACTGCTGAGTATCTAGGCCTGGAGGCCAGAGGACAGGTCTGAGCTGGAGGAATAAACTCGGCCCTCACAGGCATCAAGTTAAGTCAGGAGCCCTGAGAAGAGATGAACTGGCTGAGGGGAGACATGGAGACAATTTGGGGAAAGCTCTTAGAAAGTGCTGCCATGTTACAAAGATCTAAATGATTGTTGAGCAGCTGTGTGTGCGGACATGCACCCATGAGTACATGTGTATGCATACGTGCGTGTGTGTGTGTGTGTGTGTGTGTGTGTGTGCTCCTACAGTCAGATCTCTCCTCTTGAAGCTGCTGCTGTGATTGGCTGCTGGTAGGGTGAATCTCACCTCATATTTGCTCTGTTGTCACCTAGTAAAGGCTATGATCCAGAAGGGGCCACTCTGTGGTGGGGAGAGGAGAAGGAGATGGTGAGGTATGCCGGTGGTCTTACGAAGCTCCTTTTGCCTACACCCACCACACAGGCAGCTCAGTCCTGACACTTTGATTGAACTTAAATTCTTTCTTTCTAAAGGCTTCCCTGGAAGAATTATGCACCCAACTTCCCCTGACAGCACCAGGGGGAGGATGATATTGGCAATGGCATAAAAGCAGAGGAGAGAGGGAAGAGCAAAAGAGGAGCATTTATCCTGAGCAGGGTCCTGAAGCACCAGCCACCTTCTGAGCAAGACAGAGAGGAACCAAGGGTTTTAAAAATAGAACTGCTACACTGCCTCGGGCAGGGAAATAACCCAGACCAAAGCCGACCTTCCTGATTCTAACCAACTGATCCCCACTGAGGCAAAGAAGGCCCCTGAGCCCCAGAGAGGAGACGGAGGGCAACTGGGCAAGAGGAGAAGGGCTGTAATTGGACCCTGGGCCGGGAGCTTTGTCCTGAAGTGGTCAATGTGTTCTCTAGCTCTGAAAAGAGAGCAGGTCCATGGGGCACATGGAGCCCTTAATGCAGACAGCAGTGTCCCCAGAGGTGGCAAAGCCATTGGCAATACGGCAGGCTGTTTCTGGAAGAGACCAGAACATCTGGATGCAAGCACAGGTTATTGTCTATAAAACCATTCACAGAAGGTACAATTTCCCTTCTTCAAATGATGGCAGGGTTACAAAGTTAAGGATGACAACATTGGTGCTCTGGGAGGCTGAGGGACTGGAGAGGAGGTAGGCTCCGAGACATGCGTCCAGTGCCTTGGTAGGGAGAGGTATCAAGTCCCATGGGAGCTTGGAGGAAGCGGAGGTCTTCAGAGAGAATATGACTTTGTTTTGTTTTTCGTAGACTTTATTTTTTAGAATAGGTTTAGATGGAAAAATAAATTATGAAGATAGTACAGAGAATTCTCCCATACCCTCTTACCTAGTTTCCCCCACTACTAACAGCTCAACATTAGTACGGTACACTTGTCACAATTAATGAAACAATATTAATACATTATTCTTAACTAAAGTCCATGCTTCATGTAGATTTCCTTAGTTTTTACCTGATGTTTTTTTCTGTTCTGGGATCCCATCCAGAATGCTGCGTTACATTCAGTTGTCCTGTCTCCTTAGGCTTCTCTGGGCTGAAACAGTTTCTCAGAACCTCTCTTGTGTTTGATGACTTTGACAGTTTTGAGGAGTACTGGTCAAGTATTTTGTAGATTGCCCTTTTATCAGAAATTGTCCAATATTTTTCTCATGGTTAGAGTGGAATTATGGGTTTTTAGGAGGAAGACCACAGAAGTAAGTGCCCTTTTCGTCACATTATATCAAGTGTACACCTCACCAGCATGTTTTATCATGTTGGTACTGACCTTAGCCACCTGGCTGAGGCGGTGTTTGTCAGGTTTCTCCATGGTGAAGTTAATCTCCTTCTCCTTTACAGAATGTATTCTTTTCTTTCTTTCTTTCTTTCTTTCTTTCTTTCTTTCTCTTTCTTTCTTTCTTTCTTTCTTTCTTTCTCTCCTTCCTTCCTTCTTCTTTTTTTTTTTTTTTTAGATTTATTTATTTGAGAGAGAGAGCGCTCATGGTGAGGGGGGCAGGCAGAGGGAGAGGGAGAGAGAGAATCTCAAGCAGACTCCCTGCTGAGCATGGACCCTGACACGGGGCTCGATCTCACAACCCTGAGGTCATGACCTGAGCCAAAATCAAAAGTCAGTCGTTTAACTTACTGAGCCACCCCGGTACCCCTCCAGACTGTATTCTTTGGAAGGAAGTCAATATGTACAGCCGTGTTTAAAAAGCGGGGTGATTCTTCCTCTTCTTGAGAGCTGAGTATGTATCTACATGAATCTTTTGGAATTCCTATGCAAAAGAAATTTGTCTCTTCTCCCTCATTTACTTGTTTATTCAATCACATTTATATCAGTATGGGCTCCTGGACATTTACTTTATAGTTTGGGTTACAGTCTGATGCTATCTGATTTTGTTGCTCATACCATTGCAGCTTTGACCATTAGAAGCTCTTTCAATTGGCTCCTCTTTAACGTGCCCCCTTGACACAGAATTTTAACTTCCTCACTTTTTTGGTACCGTAAGATGCTCAAGGCTCATCTTGGATATTTCCCACCCCAGCCCTAGAATCAACCGTCTCTTCAAGGAGCTCTGGTTCCTTTATTAGAATGGTATTAGAAACCAAGATCTGGGTACCAGGTGTGTTTGTTGCTACTGGGATGTCATTGCTTCTCTGCCTCTCAGCTGACAGATCGAGAAAATGTATGGATGTACACTAATCCACGCATGTACACACGTTTATAACTATTTCTATATGTAACCATTTGTGTCTATATTAAGTGAAAGGTGAGTTCATACTAATGTCTCTAACTCTAATCTGTTATCAATCACATGGATCATTGTGGCCTTCTCCCCTTATTTGTATGTAAATTCCCACACCGACAGTGAGAAACTTGGCTCATACCCCCAACATCTATATACTTAGTTGTTCGATTCCAGTATACATTTATAGTGGTTTCGGAATTATTAACCTATAGGACCGGAATAGGAAATAACATTATCAAGTAGAGCACAGTTCTTATGTGAAGTTCTTCTTGCCTTTAGTCTTACAGACTCCGTTCATTGCCAAGGTTACTTAGGTCAGCCCCTTTTCTGCCCACTCTTCTCTGAGGTTGTTCCATACATGTGCCATATAGGTAGACTCTTTTGTCACAATCTATATTCCTTCCTGTGATCCCCCAACCTCCTAATTTTTAAGATCTGCACACACTGAAGTGTACTCTTTGTGCTGTAAACCCTGAGTTTTAACCAATGCACAATGTCCTGTATTCACTATTAAAGTATCATACAGAGTACTTTCACTGCTCTAAAAATCTCCTGTGCTTTGTACATTCGTCATTTCCCCTTACGGTCCTCCAACTTCCAAGAAAACACTTTTTTTAAAACTGTTTTTATAGTTTCATCTTTTACAGAATGTCGTATAATTGGAATTATACAGCATGGAGCCTTCTCCACTGGCTTCTTTCACTTAGCAATATGTATTTAAGGTTCCATGTCTTTTCATGCTTGACAGCTCATTTCTTTTTATTGATGAATAATATTCTACTGTATGGCTATAACCGTTTGTTTATGCATTCACCTGCTGAAGGACATCTTAGTTGCTTCTAGCTGTTAGCAATTATGAATAAGGATTCTATAAGCATTTGCAGGTGGATTTGTGTAGACATACATTTTCAAATATTTGAGTATATACCTAGGAGGACGATTGCTGGATCTTGTGGTAAGATCATGTTTAGTCTTGTCAGAAACTGCCAAGCTATCTTCCAAAGTGGCTGCACCATTTTGCATTTCCTTCAGCAAGGAGAATTCCCGTTGCTCTGTGTCATCACCAGCATTCGGTATTGTTAATTTTTTGGAGTTTGGCCATTCTGATGGTTATGTAGTGGTTCCCAATTCTTGTTTTAATATATAATTCAGTAATGGCAAATGATGTTGTGTATTTTTTAATCGCTTGTTTTCCATTTGTATGTTTTCCTTCGTGGGGTATCTGTTCAGGTCATTTGCCCATTTTAAGATTGGGTTATTTCTGGGGCGCCTGGGTGGCACAGCAGTTAAGCGTCTGCCTTCGGCTCAGGGCGTGATCCTAGCGTTCTGGGATCGAGCCCCACATCAGGCTCCTCCGCTATGAGCCTGCCTCTTCCTCTCCCACTCCCCCTGCTTCTGTTCCCTCTCTCGCTGGCTATCTCTATCTCTGTTGAATAAATAAATAAAATCTTTAAAAAAAAAATTAAAAAAAAGATTGGGTTATTTCTTGCATTATTGTTGCAATTGAAAAGTTCTTTTTATATTTTGGATACAAGTTCTTTTTTGGATATGTGTTTTGAAAATATTTTCTCCCAGTCCGTGGCTTGTCTTTTCATTCTGCTCATAGTGTCTTCTGAAGAGCATAAGTTTTAAATTTTAATAAAGTCCAACATCAATTTTTTCTTTCATGGGTTGTGCTTCAGGGGCTGTACTTAACTTACCATCACATGCATAGTCACCTAGAATTTCTTCCTGTTGTTTTTTTAAAAGAAATTTTATAGTTTTGCTCTTTATATTTATTTCTATAATCCATGTTGGGTTCATTTTTGGAAAACATGTCAGGTCTTTATCTAGATAATATATTTGCAGCTGGTTATCCAATTGTTCCAGGTTGTCCAAATTGTCCAATTTGTTGGAAAGATGATTCTTTGTTGACTTGGCTTTGCTCCTTTGTCAAAGATTGACTATATTTGTGTGGGTCTACTTCTGGCTCTTTATTCTGTTTCATTAATCTATGTGTCCATTCTTTCAGCAGTACCACCTTGTCCTGATTATTTCAGCTGTAGGATTTTGATAAATGTCCTTTATCAAATTGAGAAAGTTCTCCTCTATTCCTAGTTGCTGAGAGGTTTTTTGTTTTTTTGTTTTGTTTTGTTTTGTTTTTTAAATCATGAATGGGTGTTGGATTTTTTCAAGCGCCTTTTCTGGATCAATTGATACGATCATACGATTCTTTCTTCTTTAACCTGTTGATGTGGTGGCTCAGAGAGAAGCTTGGGCATTCTAAAAATGAGAGAGATTATTTTGGTTGGTTTTTGAATGTTGACTCAGGCTTGCATACCTGGAATAAATGCCACTTGATTATACTCAATAGCTTTTTTATACATTGTTGGGTTAGACTTGCTAATATTTTATTGAGGATTTTTGTATCTATGCTCATGAGAGATATTGGTCTGTGGTCTTTATTTCTTGTAATGTCTTTGTAGGGTTTTGGTATTAGGGTAATCTGATCTCATGGAATGAGCTAGAAAGTGTCTCCTCTGCTTTTATTTTCTAAAGAGATTGTAGGAGAATTGGTATTACTCTTTTTCTTCAAACCTTTGGTAGAATTCACCAGTGGAACTATCTGGGCCTGGTGCTTTCTTTTGAAATGGTTATGAATTATTTGTCAAATTTCTTTAGTAAGTATAATTATTAATTATTTGTTAAATTTTTAAATAGATATAGATTATTCAGAGGATCTGTTTCTCCTTATGTGAGTTCTGATAGCTTGTGTCTTTCAAGTAGTTGGTCCATTTCATCAAAGTTATTGAATTTGTGGTCATCATTATTCCTTTATGATTCTCCTTAGTGTCCATGGAATCAGTAATGATGGGTCCTTTTTATTTCTACTAGTAATTTTTGTCTTCTCTCTTATTTCTTGTTGAGCCTGACTAGAGATTAATCAATTTTATCAATCTTTTTGAAGAACCAGATTTTGGTTTTGTTGAATTAAATTATTTTTCTGTTTTATTTATTTGTAATCTAATTTTTATTATTTTTCTTCTGCTTTTTTCTGGGCTTAAATTGCTTTCTTTCTATAGTTTCCTAATGTGGAGGCTTAGATTATTGATTTTAGGTCTTTCTTCTTTTCTAATAATGTTATAATTTATTAAATTATAATGTTATAAATTCCTCTGTAAATACTGCTTTTGCTACATTTCACACGTTTTGATAAGTTGTATGTTTACTTTTATTTAATTCAAAATATATTTAAATTTCTCCTGAGACTTCTTCTTTAACCCATGTGTTATTTAGAAGTGTGTTATTTAATGTCCAAATATTTTTGGGATTTTTAAATTATCTTTCTGTTATTGACTTACGGCTTAATTCTATTGTTGTCTGAGGATACATTTTGTTCGATTTCTTTTTTTATTGAAGTATACTTGACACACAATCTTACATTAGTTTCAGCTATACAATATAATGATTCAATAATTCCGTATGTTGTGCTATGCTCATCATAAGTGTAGCCGCCATCTGTCACTATACAACATTATTCCAAAACCATTGACTATATTCCCAATGCTGTACCTTCATCCTTGTGACTTGTTCATTCTGTGCCTGGAAGCCTGTACCTCTCACTCCCCACCATTGTACTTGTCTCCCCGCCCCCTTCTTCTCATGCATTCTCTGGTTTTAATTGACCATTTTATATGATTTTCTTTTCTCATCTCTTTTTGATAATATCAATTGTCCTTCTTAAAAAAAAATTTAGTGGCTTCCTGAGAGTTTGAAATATACATTTACAGATGATCTAAGTCTACTTTCAAGTAACACTATTATGACTTTTGACAACATAGGGTTTAGGGGTGCCAATCCCCATGATTTGAAAATCTACATATAACTTTTGATTCCCCCAAAACTCAACTGCTAAGAGCCTACTCTGGACGGAAAGCCTTACCAATAACATAGTCAATTAGCCCATATTCTCTTTGTTCCGTGTGTTATCTACTGTATTCTTACAATAGACTAAACTAGAAAAAAAAAATGTTGCTAAGAAAACCATAAGGAAAAGAAAATTTATTTCTAATACTGTATTTATTGAAAAAATCCACATATAAGGGGACCTCTGCAGTTCAAAACCATGGTGTTCAGGGGTCAACTGTATACCATTTCACAGGTATACAGTTACCTTATGGCAGAATATTCCTAATTCTGCCCACTAATCACTTATAAAACTGCTGTTATTGATTTCATTTATCCAGATTTAGAAACCTACACTACATTGTTAGTATTATTTGAAAAAAATATTTATTAGGTCAATAAAGGTGAGTTTCTCACCTTTCTTTTTCTCTCCCCCTCTTCAAGGAGTCTAGAGGGAGCTACAGTTAGGTAAGTGCCCTTTTGCCTTTGTGAGTTAAGGCTCCGGTAAAATTCTTTTAACGGAGAATAAGCCTTTGTTATGGAGAATGCACTGGGCATATTTAAAACTGTTACTTTCTCCCTCCCTTTGCCAGAAATATGAGGGATTTGTCTTGGCTGTTCACCATGGGATTCTGGTGGGGTTTCTGGAGTTAAAACCCATGAAAGTGTGAGGAAAAATGTATGACTGGTCTCCATGATTTCCTCACTCTCAAGCTAGTTCACACTCATCCTCCAGCAATGTAATGTAAATATATTATAATTTAATATAAATGCATTTATATGTCATATTGGTTTAAGGCTCCAGTGGCTTCTGCTTCACGTAAGCTGATTTTGGCTGTGTTTTTCTGTATTTGCCTGTCTCTTCACATTTCAAGACATCAGTCTGCCCTGCAACCCCAATTCTCTAATAGGTCCAAAAAAATACATTGATTTTTCAGTTAGTTTAGTTTTTTTTATTTTTGTTTAAGGATGGGTATGATGTCATCTAAGCTCTTTATATGTCAGAACTGAGACCACAAGTCCAAGAAATGACTTTTCAGTTGGAACCTGAAGATTATTTCCCCAATAGTCAGGGTGATTGGTTACATGCAGCTGCGACCACACGGACCCATCCTGATCTGGCTTCCTTGGACAATGCCTCTGCCTCTCCTCCTTTTACACTTAGGGAGTTATTACCAGGAATTTAGCAACAAAAGGCAGTCATGTCAGAATGGCCATTGGTTGTGTTTTGACCACCTAATCATCCATTCACTCTCTCTGTTGTAACAGCCCTTGTTTTTTTCAGTTAGAGATGTATCCCTTCCCCACCCCTTCCTCCAGCAGTAATCTGTGTGCTTTGGGTGAGGCCAACTCCTCTACTTCCTCCAGGCATGTGACTTTTATCTGGCCAATCAGAGTCGTAAGTTTTCCTGGACACAGTCATTTGTTCCTGTAATCCCACTGGAGCCAACGAGATGTGAAAGGAAATCTATGAGAAGGCATTATGGGCTCAAAAGGGAGGAGCTTGATGACAATCACATTAACATAGAGGAAGATAGATGTGAGCAAACAGGAAAACCTTGTCCTAGTGATATTGTTAAATCTTTTGCTTCCAGCTGTGCCTGAAAATACTTAGGTTTATAAACTTTTCACTTACAGGATTCTTTCATTACATGATTTCCTTTTTCTGCTTAAGCCATACGGGTTGGGTTTACTTTTGCTGCCAACCAAAGTCCTAAGTAATACAGAAATGTATGGCCAATCAACTATATTAATACCAGAAAACAATGCCTTACCTAAAGAGATGACTTTTCATGGAGGATTTCAGACCTCATAAGGGGATATACAACCCAGGTTCTGCCACATGCATGCTCACACGCAAGGTGACTATTCCCCCATCATGTGGTACTGGGGTGAGTACTTGTTTGCTGAAGTATCCTATATTGGAATTCTTTTCATCTTTTTATTATCTACTCTACCCAAAGTTTACTGGGTGGTTTTCCCAGGATCTTATTCATTCATGTTTGGGATTTTGAGGTGTTTCCTTGAAAATGAGTCTGCGTTTCCCTGCCATTTTTACATCCTCGGCTTCTTCACACAGACTTCCATTTAATGTGAGGTTAAGCTTATTCTTGCAACTTTTACTTTGAGGGAGCCAACCAGAGCCATAACAAAATACGGTAGACTGGTGGCTTCACAAAGGAAATTTATTCCTTCCAGTTCTGGAGGCTGAAAGTCCAAGATCAAGGTGATGGCAGGTTTGGTGTCTCCTGAAGCCTCTCTCCCTGGCTTGCAGATCACCTTCTCACTCTGCTTCCTATGGTCTTTCCTGTGTTCATACATGTCTATCGTCTCTCCTCTTACAAGGACATTGCTCCTACTGGATGAGAGCCCTAACCTATGACCTCATTTAGCCTTAACCGCCTCTCTAAAGGCCCTATCTCCAAACATAATCACTTTGGGGGTTAGGGCTTTGATAGATGAATTTTGAAGGGATACAATTCGTCCATAACACCACTTTTTAGTCGGTCTCGTGATTTCTCTTCATTCTGGATGGAGTTTAATTGCTTTAGTCAAATGATGATCAGAAGAAGTTCTAGTGTTGAAAATTCTATTCAGCAAACAGGTTATGCATCTTGTCTTCCTGCCCTGGGCCAGCAGGACTTCATCTCATGGCCTTGAAGGCAAATGGAGGTTAGACTGGCCTTTGATGGCACAGTTCATCCCCCCTGAACTTCTCTCTCAAGCCCATCCACTTGTGTTCTCCTCTGACCATCTCATGTCCCCCATCCAGGCCTCCTGCCCCTAGAAAATGTCCCTATGTTCTCAACTAAGGCAAACCCACTACTTGAGCCTGCCCTTAGCTCTCTCTCCATGGGAAAAGTGATCCTGTATACTAGTCCACCCGGAAAGGCTGGGATGGATAACTGCTTAAGGAACTCTCTCTCCCAGGGGCTCAAATCAGAAGCCAAATGAACAAAACCTGAGTGGTGGAGTTTGAGCCATTGCGGAGAGGATGGTCCAGGATCCTTTCTGTTGTCCTTCTCACTATACCAAGAAAGGTCACTCTTACAGATTCTGGAAGGGGTAGCCCCTGGACAAGGTGGAGACAGCTGAATAGAAGGCCACCAATAAAGATGCAGGTTTTAATCCAGACGTTGGCTCCGATGTGTGATAAAATCTCGGGCAAACCCTTTTCCTTTTTCTCAGCCTCAACTTCTCCACCTTCACAATGGAAAAAAAATCCTGTCTGGCTCAACACCAAGAATGAATGCTGTAATGGACAGAAAAGTGTTTTAGATAGGAAATGCCATAAAAGAAATTCAAGGTGTTATTATTTTAAGGTGCAAAATCAGAACTTATAAAACAAGGCATAAAAATGTCCTGGTGGATATATTTTCATTCTGGAGAAAATTAATGGCTACGTCTTGGGCTTGAATTTTCTACAGAGTCAGTCCCAGAATGTGGGACTTGAAAGTGCCTTTAATGACATTCAGTCCCACCTCGTCGGATGAAGCGTCTAAGGCCCAGAGAGGGGAAGGATTTGTTCAGGGTCACACAGCAGGTTAGGGACTCATTTGGGACTAGGAGCCTGTAGTTGTGACACCTTTTCCTAGATTCTATTCTTACTTTTCATGGGAATAGCAGAGAGTGGCAGGGCTAAAGCATATGAAACATCTTTAAACAGTACCTGAGGACTGTAGGGCCCATTTCAGCATCCGAGTGTATCTGTCTCTGATGGAGATCTCTGACTTCCAGGCCCAGTGGACTCTCAGATGAAATCCTGCCACAATTGCTGACCTCAGCTCCTCAGCACTACTGTCTGGCTTGACCTGGAAACTCCACTACAGGTCACATCTCCTCCACTGGGCTGGCTCCTGTACAGTGTGGCTTGGTCTGGTTTGAGTGCAGAGGTAATTGCAATATATTGAGGTTTGGTATTGTAATAAAAATAGGGGCCATTACAGCTAGCATTTATGTCATTAGTATTTAGTGGTGGTGTGTTGCAGCTTTTTTAGTGCTCATAAAACTGTCGCTGCTTGCAGATATGTCACGGCGCTGATATAAATTTAAAGGGTTGGAAATCCATAAGTCATAAAAACTAGATAGTAAATAGCAACAGAACAGGGTGGACAAGAACTGTTGCATTAGGCATGCAAATGCTTATGGATTTGCATGTCTAGTGCTTGCATTAGCATAATGAGAAGCACATTTACATTACAGATGGACTTGATTAACTAGGCCCTTGTAAATAAAGTCCACTCAGCCTAAATAGCGAGTGTTCAGGCCCCAGAGAAGGGATGGTTATAGGAGCCAAAGGGCAAGTAGAGTCATTTTTTGCTTCTCTTCTGGCATTGACCATTGAAGAGGAGTCTTCAGAATCACTGATAATGCCCAGATGGGAAAGCATTTGGACTCATTTGATGTCATAATAACAGCTAACGTACACTGAGTGCTTACTGTGTACTGGCCACTATTTAAATATTTTACACATATTAGCTCACTTAATCCTCATAACAGCCTTATTATAATACCCATTTTGCAGATGGAGAAGCTGAGATATGGAGAGGATAAAGGAATTTATCAGAGTCCAACTATCAGTAAGTGGCAGAACCAGGATACAAACCCAGGCAGTCTAGCTCAAAGCCTGTGCTCTTAACCACTGCACTAGCTGTCTTGTATCTTCTCAATTCATACAGGCATGCAGCTAACACTTGAAGCGTCTGCTACATACCAGACCCCAGGATACTGCTAAAGATAACAACAATAAGGTAATTGCTCTCTTCCTAAAAAGTTCCTGTAGTCTAGTTGGAGAAATTGAGAAGAAAGCAAAAATTCCCACATTGTGTTCAGGAGCTCATAGAAGGACACTTAACTTCCAGGAAAAGTGGGTCAAAAAAGACTACTCCGAGGAGATACCACTTAGACTGGGACTTGAAGTATATGTAGGAATCCGACAGGTGAGGAATGGAGGATTAGAGAACTGACTTAGGGAACTGCAAGCACCAAGTCATGGAAATGGTGTGTATTCTCAGACCCTAAGTCATTTCACACGAGAATGTGGGGAATATATTAATGCAAGGCAGAAGAAGCAGGGACTGGTCATGAGAACCTGTGGGACATGGAGGAGCCAATCAACCGTCTGCGCTTATAACCCTCTTCAAATAGAAACCCCTCTCCAGACTAGGCACTAGGACTTACATCTCAAATACCAACTCCCTATTTCACTCCCCCAATTCAGATCTAAACCTTATTCCAAAGTCCTGTGCCTTTTCCATCATGTCATAGATTCATACACTCACAGAGTAGGTTAGGACATCATGGCCATTCAGACCAGCCTTTTCATGATCCATGAATCCCGCCACAAGCTCCTCATAGCTGGTGGGCTCTTTAGTTTCTACCTGAAGATTTCCATGTGCAGTTGGGCAGTAGGGGAATTTGAGCTGGCTCCTTTTGGGGAGTCCAGTTGAGTGAGAGTCCAAGGAAGTACCCCAATATTTTAGCGTGTTCTCTATTAAAATCTATCGGTTCCATGAGCTCTTCTCGTAGTAACCGCTCCTAAAAGTAAATATACTACTAATTCCAGGTACGTTTGAATGGAAGGCTTCATAAATGATTTTTATGATGGCAGATAACTTGAGGAATTCCTGAGAGCTGAGAACGCTCTTTGAATCATTCTGGGGAATCAAGATAGGACACATTCTATTTTGTACCTCCAGATAACATGGAAAGTAGATTATTTTAGGCTGAGTCTTGCGGGGGACCAGATATACTGGTCATCTTCTCCATGACTTGGAATCTTTTATTTGCCTGGATGGTGACTCTGGGGCCTTCAACGAGCAGCGGAAGTTGCCATCTTGAGGTAGACAATAGAGGCCCTGTAAGGATGCTGGTCTGGGCTGTAGCCCTTAAGTGAAGGGCAGAAGGAAGGAATGTGGGAATAGTGAGACGTAAGTGTTTTAGAATCAACAAAACCTCAGGGAGAAATGTGGCAGAAATGCCCCAGGCAGAACTTTCTCACAGGAACTGTGCTGGAGATTCCATAGGATCATGACTTTCCCTTATCCCTCACGCCTGCCCCTGACTACTGGTGAATTCTGGTTAAAGCCCGTCTGGGTTTCCTCTTTTTCTTCCAGTGAATCCAATCAGGATGAAGTTTGCCATGCTCTCATGGCTGGTTCTGCTCTTGGTCGGCCAGAAGCTCCTCAGACATTCCTTTTCATCGCTGGTGAAAAAGCTGGGTTTGGGGCCCAGAGCTCTAAGAAGCATGCTCCCGACTACCCTCTGACCAGCAGAACCTGGTGTCTGCTTCTGTGGGCTCTCAGGGCTGGCAAGTTTCTGACAGCTGGACCTTCCCAGAGTTGGTGGGACACTGTCTCCTTTGACCTGCCTCTGTCCTCCACTCTGGGTCCTCAACGCAACTACAAAGCTGGGCGTGCGTAGTGTTGACTTTGAACTCGAACGAAGGGCCGAGGGCATGGTTTCCTACATTCTCTGTTTCTTCAAGTTGCGGGACAAGGGTTCCAGTTCATGGGTGTACAGTTCGTGTCAGTGTAACCATGTGCCAAGCGACATTGTCCCAGTGTGGGTATATATGTGAGTGTCTGTCTTTTCCTGGCTGTGTATACGGCATTACTTGGTCTGTGTACACATTCGTGTATTGTTCTGTGTGAGTGTGTATGTGTGCATGTCTCTATGTCTATTTCTCTCTCTGTTTTAGTGTGTGCAGATGCTTATGTCTGCGAACTCGTATGTATGTGCATATATACAAACCCGTGTGTACAAGTGCATCTGTGAACACACACATCTGAAAATGCTCGGGGGCGTTAGACAGGTGCTTGAGGCAAAGTTAAGAGCTGACATTGTAATTTCTTCTCTGGAATTTTAGAGCCTCTGGGGACAAAATCCCCCTATAGGAGGCAGCAGCCTGAGTTGCCAGCTGGGCTATAAATCCCGTTTATGTTGCCCGAGGCCATTGTCTGAGACACCGTCCCTGGCCTGGTAGTGTAAGAGATCAGAATCTGCCAGAAAGTGTGGTAAGAGCTAAGAGGGCTATATCCACAGGACAGGGCAATCGGGTTTCCTCTCCTTGCACCTCCCCCCTCCTCACCATGAAATAGAAACACAGGGGCAGAGGGGAAATAATGGTGATAGCAAACCGTCATTGAGCTACTTTTTACATCTATGAACTCACTTGACTCATGAGAGCTCTATGAGGATTATTAGTCCCCATTTCCAGACGAAGACATAAAAGCACAATGAGTTTAAGCAACTTGTTGCGATTGGATGTCAGGCAGCACGGCTCCAAATGTACAGCATGGCTCTCATGCACTAAGTTCTGGGATGAACCACGCAGAGCCAAGATTTCTTGTTTCCAGTGACCAGAGGCCATTCCTGAACGAAAGGCGAACATAGTGACATTTTTTTCTTTGCAGTTCTTCCTTTTCTTCTCCATTCTTCTCTTTGCTCCGAACATGTGCATACCTCATGCTTCAATAACCAGAGCTTCCCACTGAAGTGCCATGCTAAGACTTGTCCTCCCAGAGCTCCCTCACTTCCCAATTTCTTGACTTCATCAAGATCGCCTGTCTTGGCAGTCATACTCTCACTGACCTGGCTCTGCTTTTCAAGGTGTTTCCATATCGAGCAAACGAGTCAGTGCTAAGGTGATTATGGCTACTAATGAAATTAAATGTCTCACTTTCCCCGGACCGAATGCCCTGAAATGTGCTGAACGTGCCCTTCAAGTTCACAAAATCCAATGTCCTCTCTTAGGCTCACAGAAGGGAAGGGACCCATCCAAGGAACCAACAGCTAATAAGATGGTGTGTTGGCCTTGAATTCAATTCTTGTGGTTTCAAACCCAAAACTTCTTTGACTTTACCAAATTCTGGATTTACACTTAATCCCAAAGAAATATGACGATGGTGGGAACTGCAGGTATTGAGATTAGTCCATGGTGGAGATACTCTGGTTATACTATAGTCTGGTTATACTATTAGTCAATGGTAGAGACAGTCTGGTTATACTACAGCTTTACTCATCTGTGAGGAAAGCTGGCTTTCTCAAAGTGTTGGAATGGGAGCCCTCTTGAATGGATTCAACATGACGACTTGCCTACATCTGTCCTGGGTACTTGTCTAAGATCATAAAAATCTCAACCTGAAATGTGACCTCTTGCACAAATTCAAGGTGACGACAAGTGTCAGTCACCCAAGTGACATTCTTTCAAGAATAAGATACAGGAAAGGAGGATGAAGAATAACTTTTATTGTGATATTTGGGCTAGATATTAGTGCCGAAACCCCTGTCTGGAAAAGTCCAGCCAGAGGGCAAGTCTGATAGGGAGAAAATAAACAGCAGGATTTAACTATTTATTTATTTATTTATTTATTTATTTATTTATTTATTTAACTTTCGTATATAGGCTGTAGCTATTGTATATAACTATTGTGGCATCTCCCACCTGCTACTCTGAAGCTCCTCGGTAGCTGTCCCTGTAATGTTTTAAAAAAACATGGACGTCCAACTCACCTGGTTACAGTACCCTTGATTCATTTTCTGGGTGGATCCTCTTAAAATACAAGGCAGAATTGGCAAGAATCTACAAATCTCAACCTTGGAGGGAGGAAACTGGAGGCATCTTCCAATGGTGGGTCCTCTGCTTCTCCTGAACTAAGGTCCCATGGTCCCTACCAGAATTTAAGGGACTCAAGGACACCAGATGTCCTACTGTACAATTAGCATCAATTGGAGAGGGTTTTCTCCTCCCTAAGAAACTCATGAGCTGCTGAAAATGAGTTTCCAAATGTGTGTTGAGACTGGATTTACGTCTGGGTTGCTGCATATTAAATGCTGATTATTAAAAACATTTGCATGGTGCTTTAACAACGACAGATTATGTATCTGTTACCTAAGTCTCAGTGAAGGCTTTATTAATTCATTATTATTTTATCAACATACAATAAACTGTTCTATTAAATCTAAATTAGACAGATATTTGGGGAGGGATCATCTGAAAGGACCTCAGCCGAGACTATCCCCAGGGAAGGACTTAATGAAGTTTCAAACAGTTAATAACCCTCAGTTCATAAATAAACCATGGGTATTTAAAGACCTGCAAAATACTGAAATAAGATGTTGAGATTCAACAAAGGAAGTATAAGAGAGAACCCTTGGAATTCCCCTCCTTGTAAGTCACAGATACAACCTCTACTTTTTGACAATATTTATTGGGTGCCTGGGAATATGTGGCTCTCCCGGGGGTGTTAAGATGAACTCTGGCCTTGGTCCCAAATTCACTAAGAAAATGAGTAGAAGCAGCATTAAACAATATTCCCCTTCTCTCAAATCATCCACTATTGGCTTTAAAAAATGTTCTGGTCTGAGAGGTGAGAGATGGGAAAGAGATTCTGCCCTAATATAAGAGATGATAATTCCTTTATAATCCTACATGGTAAATTGAAAGTCAAATCTCATGCCTGCATGCTTGGGAGCAAGAACAGTCCACACCATTTTCAGGCCCAGGGCAAAATGAAATGCAGGGCTCCATTTTAAAAAAATAATTAAGAATTTTAAGATGACAATAGCAGAACATTAACTCAACTAAGTACGGGGTCCAGTGACTACATAGGTTGAATGACCACAAAGCTGGCCCTATGTGGATGCCTTCTTGAGCAGGGTAGATGGAGGTATAAGAATCAAAGACTCCAAGTTGGGTAAGTTTTGGTGTTCCACTGGAACATGGGAAGTACAGAGGTTTAGAGGAATCATTGTAAGGAGAACGAGGCTATAGGGGTAAGTTGGAAGCAGATCATAAGTGGTTTAAGTGTTGGGGTAAAGGAGGCAGGAAGCTGTGGAAAGTTTTAGAGTAGAGTGAGATGACCTCAGAAGTTCAAGCTCGCTGATGGTCAAAGGCCAAGACTGACTCGGTTGGGAAGGTTTCCTTGCATGGCAGTGATCTATGCTTCCAAACTTACTTTTTTTGGAGGCACTGCTCAGAGCCAACACTTGCCTTTTGTTCTTCTCAGCTTCTGGTTTCTTGGGTGCTGAACACTACAGTAGGACTTAGCCCTGCTTCAAGTAGGTTTCCCTGAAAGAAGAGCCTGAGACACAGTATTGCGTGGAAGTAGTTTAATTGTGGGGTGATCCAAGTAAGTAGAGTGAGGAAGCAGGGAGACAGAGAAGAAAAGCCAGTAAAAGATGTATTACTAAGTGATTTACCCAGTGGGCAACTGGGGTTCAATTTCGCTGGGGACCCTCTGAGGAATGGTGCAGAATGCACCATGGAATTGTCACTGTGACAAACAGGAAGGGGAAACATTTGTTCACTGATTCCCACACCACATAGGTTGAGGATTCTCTTTGGGGTTATAAAGCATACACTTTGGGACTACACAAGTTGGTGGCTGAGAACCTTCATGGCTTTAGATAACATTTGGGAATAGAAAGAAACAGAGAGATGCTGAAATACAGTTGAGGTAAGATGCTGGTTGTGTGCTCAGAGATGCCCACACAGCTGCCTGGCACTCAGGTGGGTCTAGGGCACGTGGCATGGGATACATAATACTTTGAACAGGTGCCTTAGGCCACTGAAAAGTGTCTGGAAGTCTTCATGACCCCACCTACTCAGAACTCAGTCTCTGGGGACCCAAGGATGAGTTTTGGGGGAGCTGTTGGTTGTCCTTTCCTATGCCCATAACACAGAGTATGTGTCCCAGATGGGCACAATTTAAAACATAGGTAGACCAGAAAGCTTCCCTGGAGAGTAAATGATTATCTCCTCCCTTTGGAAGCCTGGAATTCCACCTCTGATTTCTCTGTGAGAGGATTATTTTCTCCCAAAACCTTCAGTGGGAATGGCAGCATAGGAATGTTGGACTCCTGGTGTAATGGGGTGGAAGGGAAGCACATGAGCTTGCCAATAACTAGCTCTGAGGCCAAAAATCATGACTTAAGAGCATGAGCTATGGCGAGGGCAGCCCTGGGTTTGAATCCTAGTCCCGCCACTTGTCAGCTGTGGAATTTGGGGCAAGTCACTCATTCATCTATGTAGCTATTAATTAACTAAGTGGTTACTGAGCATTGACTCTGTTCTAGGCATGGAACAAGTCCACTTGAAGTTTCAAGACTAGAGGAAGACAATAAAAGATGAGAAAATAATGGGTAAAAATGAATTGTTATAAGTCTGTAAAGATGAATCATGTGAAATGATAGAGTATATTGAGGGTGGGGAAGGTGAATAAACTATGAAGATAGGGTAATAAGGCTGAGTTTCTAAATGGAATAAAAGGAGACAACCATGGGAAAAGCAGAGGTAAGAACTTTCCAGGCAGATAGAACAACACGTGTCATGACCAGAGGTAATAACGAGACTGCATGTTTGCAGAAACAAGAGGAATCCAGTTTGAAAAGGCCAGAAGAAATGAGAGTAAGACTGTCATGAGATAAAATCGAAGAGGGAGTGAGAGGTTGCCTCATGTTGGGCATTGTAGCCCAAGGAAAAGACTTTAGGTTTTATATTACAGATAAAGGGAAGCCATAGAAGCATTTTATGCAGAGGAGCAATGTAATCAAATTTTTGGTTTAGAATAAATCGTTCTTGACATAGTGAAGTAACTAATATGGTGGAGGGCCATGGGGAGACCAGTTAAGAGGATTTCGTGGTATTTAAGAGATGATAATAGTAGCGAGGATAGAGGGAAATGGGTAGAGTTGAAGGATATTTGGGAAGTAGAGTCAACCAGAGTTGCCGGTGGGTTGGATGTCAGGAAAAGACAGAAGTTTCAGTGATGATTCCCTGGAGACACTTGATGTAATTTATTGAGGTGAGTAAAACAGATAAGAAAGTGTCTGAATATGCCTAGGGGCGATCAAACAGTTGGACGTGTTGAGTTTGAGATGTCTGTAAGGCCCACAGGCTGAGATGGCAGTTTAGTATTGGCTTTTTGGGTCTGGACTTTGGTGAAGTCGCTTCGACTGGAGACTAAACTTGAGAGTCATTGGCCTAGAGATGCTTTTTGAAAGGTTGGGAAAGATGAGCTCTAGTAAGTGGGAAAGAAGATCTATCTGCAGAGTTAGGCATTGCTCAAGGGTCCCAAGTTCCTTCTCCCGTTTTCCATGCCTGCTTTCCTTCCATCATGGGGACTAGTGGGTGGCCCCCTGGAGGCTGGCGCAAAGACAGGAGTGAGGCACCCAGCCTCAGAGTAATGGAACAGCACGATCTTGGCTCAGCTCTAATTAAATCTGGTCTCATGTAAGCCTCTTACTTCTGAGCAACAGGACGCACTGGGTTGTGCTGAAAGACTCATAAACAAGATGGACATGGACCTTTGACAGTGAACTCATTCCCAAGGTAAAAGCTGCATTGATTCATCTTTCTTTCAATGCTGTGAGGTGGGGAGGAGAGGCGGGCCTTGGTGTCAGGAATCCAAGTCCTACGTGCAAAGCGACTGCAAGCCCATTTGAAGTTGCGATGACAAAAGGCCTTGGTTGCTAGGAAGAAGGCAGTGGAGAGGCTCACACAGGCCGTTTGCCAGGGTGGATTAAATACACATTGAAATATGAATCATTGGAGGCCTTTGAAGACTGTCGCCTGACATATAGAAAGCACATTTCTCTTCCAGTGGAAAATGGCAGCAGGCATCGGTTGCTAGGGGAGGCCACGTGAATGGCAGGCCTTGTGCAGTGCTTCGTTCTGTGTGGAACATTGATTGCACAATGACAGTTTCTGCACAATGCCTGCAAACGTACATGGGCAAAATCACACACACGCACACACACACACACGCACGCACACACGCATGCACACACTCTGGTTATTCAGCTGTAGATATTTTTGAGCTTCCTTGGAATTCTTATTAAGAGAGAGGATTTACATGGCCTTCACTTCTTTGCCTAGCTCCGCAAAGTGTTTCTAGAGCTGAAGAGTTTCAAGCAATCATGACATCAGCTTCAGTCATAATATTCCTTTATGTTGGGTTAAGAATCCCAGTTCTGGTTTCGGATAGACTGGAGTCCAAATTTTGGACCTGCTACTGTGACTGTGAACAAGTTACTCCATCTTTCTAGGCATTGTACATTTCCTTATATATACAACCAAAATAACCTACTATCAGAATGTACAGGGTTATCGGGAGTGCAAAAATGTTTAATGCCCAAAGAGCACTTAGCACAGAGCCTGGATGTGATAGGTATTCTGCAAGTGCTCTCTGTTACCTGCATCCCAGGCCCTGACTTGCAGATGAGATAATGGAGTTCACTAAGGTTAAGTGAATCACCAAGGTCACACAGCTGGTCTGGTGTTAGAGACGGAATGTTTGTATTCCCGGTACCTAAATTCATATGTTGAATCCCTAACATCTCGAGTGATGGTATTTGGAGATAGGGCTTTTGGGTAGTAAGCTTAGATTAGATTAGATTAGATCATGAGGGTGGGGGTCCTCACGATGGGATTGGTGGTTTTATAAGCAGAGAAAGGGAACAAGGGCTCTCTTTCTCTCTCTCTCAATCTGAGTGCAGTATTGAAGAAAGTTCATATGAATACAGAGCAAGAAGGGGGCCATCTGCAAGCCAGGAAGAGAGCCCTTACCACAAACTGCACCAGCCAGCACTTTGGTCTTGGGCTTTCCGGCGTCCAGAACTGTGAGAAATTAATCTCTATTGTTTAAGCCACCCTGTCTGTGGAATTTGTTATGGTGGCCTAAGCAGAGGAAGATGTGTGATAAATCGCAACTTGAACTCATATTCTGGCTCCAAATCTAGGTAGGAATCTCAGACAGGGTCTGGAAATGTCTCAGAGCACCCGTATGCAGAAACACAAACAGGAGACAAGACTATGCTTTGCCTTATTCTGGTCTTTCTCCTTGGTTTCCATGGGGTTCTGTGCAATGAGCTGTATGGTTTCTTGACCAAATGTTAAATTGCCCAGATTATCAAGCTTGGGTATGGCATTTTTATTCACTCAGCATTCATTTAATTCACAGTTATTTTTCCATTCATTTATTCTTTTAGCACATTTTAAAAAGATTTATTTACTTATTTTTGAGAGAGAGAGAGAGGAGGGGCAGAGGGAGAGGGAGAGAATCTCAAGCAGATTCCCTTCTGAGCATGGAGCCTGACATGGGGCTCGATCTCGCAACCCTGAGGTCACCATCTGAGTCGAAATCAAGAGTCAGATGCTTAACTGATTGAGCCACCCCCTTTTAGCACATTTGTCATTCAACCTTAAATCCCTCAGCATTTATTGAGCACCAACTCTGTGCAGGATCTTTGTAAAATAAGTGAAATGTAATCTCCTTGCAACCTCTGTGGCTCAGATGGCTTTGGAAATCCTGCATGTCCAGGGCGTGAGGCATTTCCTCTCTAGCTGCTCACCTTCCAAATTCTTGCACCATAAACGCACCAGATTGCATCATGGATACAACTTGCTCCCTTCCTGGCATCTGGCTCCAGCCTGCAGCCTCTGGAGAGACTCTACCAGTGCCTGCCCTTCTTGCCCAGCCTTGCCCAGATCCCTGTATTAGTTTCCTATTGCTGCTGTCACAAATTATCACAAACTCAGTGGCTTCAAACAACACAAATTTATTATTTTTCAGTTCTATAGATTAGCTAAAGTATGACGAGGGTCTCACTGTGCTAAATTCAAGGTGTTGACAGGATTGTATTTCTTCCTTGAGTCTCCGATAAAGAATGAGCTTCCTTGCCCTTTCCAGCTCCTGGAGGCCACTCACATGCCTTAGCTCATGGCCCCCCTCCCCCATCTCCGAAGCCAGCAACACTGCTTCTCTCTGACACTTCTGTAGTCATATCACCAGGAAGGTTCTCTGCTTTTAAGAATTCATGTAACTAGATTTGTCCACCTGGCCAAGGGGATCATCTCCCTTTTTCAAAGTTCCTAACCTTAACCCCATCTGCAAAGTCCTTCTTGCCATGTAAGATAACATATTCACAGGTACCAGGGTTAGGGCAGGGGCATCTTTGGGGGTGCATATTTCTGCCTACCACATGCCTCAGCAGATCTCTGTGCAGGGCAAGCACCACCTGATGGGGTCAAGCATCTGGCAGGCTCTGGCAGGCCTGCAGGAGGGTTTTACATCCCAAGTTAAGAAGTTCAGGTTCAGCTCAATGGATGGAGGCTCTCCAGTCAATCAAATTATAGTTCAATCAGTTCATTTGAATCACTCCTCTGGAGAGAAGTAAAACTCTGCGTTGAGGAATACACAGCAATTTTATTGATGACAAGTTTAATTGTTTCATTTTTCCTTACTGTCTCCAACACAGCCGACTTTTCATCAGTGGGAGCTGAAGTTCTAATGAAGTAAAGTCCACTTTTCCGCAGTTCACAACTAGCTGGAAATAATTGGGCTGAGACTCCCCTCCAGACGCTGCAGAGCCGCTGGCATTTTCCTGAAAACCGGGCTTAATTGCTTTGCTGATGTTGTTAAGTAGTCCTGAGGGGCTGGAAGTAGTAATGCTGCCCACATATGCTGGGAAACAATACCCCAAAATGTCTTAAAAGGGTCCTCAAAGTCTGTCCAACTGGTAGCGAGGAAGACAAAATGAACCGGAGTGTGTTTTCTGCAGGCAGGGGCCTGGGGGAGTGTGTGGGAGCTGTAATGTCGCCCGCGGCAATTTGAGAGAGATCAACTGTAACTGCTTGTTTCCTTCCTTTGAAAGCCAAGCAGGATTCCGAGTGTGTGTGTGTGTGTGTGCGCGTGTGCGTGTGTGTGTGTGTGTGTGTGTGTGTGTGTGTGTGAGTGTGTGCCCGCATCTGGATTTGTGCGGTGTGGTTTCAAGGAGAGACAGAGATTCTGGAAGCAGGTGGCTGCCTCTGGCCTCTGAAGAGGAGGCTCGTGATGCCAGACCTGGAGGATTCTAGTGGATATTGGCTCAGCTCTGAGAAGCAGCAGGGCGATCGGCTGGTCTGGAGAAATTTTAGGATCACAGGGTCAAGGCTTGGGAGAGGCAGAGAGATTCCCTCCTTATCCCCGCCAAAGCCCCACTATTTTACTTTACTTGATGGTGATGATGACAGCAGCTGCTGGGTTCACTTCCTATGTGGGCAGAGATTTGGGCTCTGCTCTCTTTTATTCCTCATGAACACCAATAAATCAGGTGCTATTAGTATCGCCTATATACAAATAAAGAAATCAAAGCATAGAGAGGTTGCAAAGTTTGCCCAAAGCTATATTTGTCCAAAGTGGTAGGATTTGAACCCAGATCTGCAGGACGCTAGACGCAATTCTCTTAGCCCTTATACCACATTTTCAGACATGACAACAACATTAAAAATAGGTAATTTTTATTGAACATTACCTGTTCCTGGCCTAGTACTAAGCACTTTCTGTATATTATCTCATTTAATCCCCAAAGCAACCCCAGGAGGCATGTTCCCACTTGGAGAGTAAGAATAAGGGAATCGAGGTCTGGAGTGAAGGACACTATCAAGTGGCACTCAGATGGGATTCAGACATAGGTCTGTCTGCTTTGAGAAGTTATGCTTTTATAGACAGCACTCTGCTCGAGAAAGGGCCTAGGGTACTGAATGGAGATGATATTAGTGTTCTCTCAATCCATCCAAATCATTAATTCTATGGTTCTGGATCTGGATGAGATGGGTCAGGACAGGGCATCTCTTTAAACACCTGAGGAAAGGGGCAGGGGGTGGAAACTCCCAGAGTCCTCACCTAACAACTGTGGTTTGGAAACTCAGGTTCCATTGCTACCTCCGAGATCAGCCTTGGGAAAATTATTTAAGTTTGGTAAGCCTCCATCATATTGTCTGAAATTGTGAAGACTGTGAAGCTTTTGTGAAGATTAAGTGAGATCATGTATTTGTTCTTTCATTCTAGAATTTTCTATTGAGCTTTCTACTCCATGCCAGGAACTGTTGTGGCGCTAGAAATGCAACAAGGAACAAGGCCTGTAAAGTCCTTGCTCTAGAGGATCTCAGATTCTCGTTGAGAAGTCAGATAAGGAATAAGTATGCAAGTGAGCAAATAAAAGAATTCTTGCTTGTGCTAAATTCTACAAAGAAAAAAAAAATCTACAGAAAGTACTATAGCAGAGGGAACTCCTAAGAGCTGTGGGGAGTATGGGTGGTCAGGAAAGGCCTCTGAAGAGAAGACATAAGACTTGAATAATTTGCAGGAGTCAACTATGCAGGCATCTTGGGGGGAGTAGCCTGTTAGGCAAAGATGACAAAATGTGCAAAGATCAGAGGCTGGAATAAGCTTGGTGAGCAGAAGAAGGAAAGAAGGCCGGCATGGATGGATAGCAACAAATGAGAGGGAAGGAGCTAGAATATGATACTGAGAAATAAGCAATGAACAGATGATGCTGGACCTGAAGGAACAGGCACTGGAATTTGTATTTAGTTCTAATTTCAGCTGGAATCCAGGGCTCCTAGCAGTAGAAAGACAACCTCTGATTTACTTCTGTAAAGGCATTTCAGTTGACCTCAAGAGGCAAGAGGAGATCAGTGAGGAAGGCCAACAAACGAGAGATTGTTATCATAATTATCATTCCAGAAAGGAGGTAGCTGTTGGGGGAGATACATGGTTAAATGGTTCTGTAGCAAGAGGAAAAAAAGTCTGGCCAGTTATGTAAAATGTAAGATGAACATTCCGAGAGACAGGTATTCATGAATCATTATGCTTTTTAATGAATTGAAAAGTGTGAAAAACAGAAAGTAAAGGAGCCCAGATGATAATGACAAAACACGAGTGATTGATCAGCGAGTTTGTTTATGGCAATAATGACTGTGTGATTGCAGAGTCATTTCGACAATAAATAACCAAAAGGGCTCTTGACTGGGTGGAAGTAGGAGATGGCAAATATCATCAAAACCTTGTCCTTAAATCCCCACTCTACCCAGGCAGGATCTCTGCGTTTGCGGACACACTTTCCAATCCACATTGCTGATGTCTCGGAGTCAGAAAGAGCAGACACATACACTTGTGAAGAAGCTTATGGGAGATGTGTGTGTGTGTGTGTGAGAGAGAGAGAGAGAGAGACTTCTTACCTTATCTCAAATCATGGTGGTATTTTTATTTGAATTTTCTTTTTCTGCTGCTGTTAGATAACAAAGGGTAAATTAAAATACAATAAAAATTACAGAGGGAACCAGTAGAAAAGAAGAACGACATTCTCCTGGCATTTGTTTCAAGGCCGCAAAATGTAGAGTGTCTTGACAGCATCAAGAGAGATTTTTCTCCTCTAAACTAGGTGTTGGAAAATGTGCTTCATTTAACAAATCAATATCTTTAATTTCAGCCCGTTGCTCTAGATTTAGTGCCCGATTTCCAGGGAAACATGGGAAGAGTCAAGCCTCATAACTTTCCGTAGTTTCCATGAAAAGAAAGCAGAAGACCAAGGGTAACACAGCAGCTATTTTTAGAAATAATTTAACTTCTACTTCTTGGACTTCCTGTGAAGTCATAGTGCATGGAAGGAAAATAAGGGAAAGAAAGGGATAAGTTCTGAGTGTGGGAGGTATAATTATAAATATGGCTTGAAAAGGCCTCACCAAAAAGGTGACATTTGAATAAAGACATGAGCCAGGTAGAAATCCGAGGGAAGAGGACCTCAGGCAAAGAGGGGAAAGGACAAGGCTATGTGATTGGAGCAGGTTTGAGGGTTCAGGAAGTTAGGAGCCAGGTGTGGCTGGAGTAGAGGGAAGGAGGTACAAGTGGCTGGGTCATGTGGGGCTTAGTGGTTCATTTGATGAAATTTAGCTTTCATGCTGAGTGAGATGGAAGCTCCCAGAGGGTTTGGAGCAGAAAGAGTGACATGATCTACCTTACATATTAACAAGATTTCTCTGATGCCCTGTTGAAAATTTCCCAAAGAGGAGTGAGCTGCAATCAGAGAGAGCAGAGGGAACAGGGGAGGGCAGACCAGGGTTTGAACCAGTACGAGTGGCAAGAAGTGTAAGGTCTGTTTGTTTTGTTGAAGAACAACCAACAAAATCTGCTGACAAGCTGGGTGTGGTTGTGGGAGCCCCGGGCATGGGGAACCAGAGATCAAGAGTCTAGTCAGGACGTGTTTTGTTTGAAATATCTTTTATACATACAAGGGGAGATGTTGCGGAAGTGGTTTGATGGGTAAGTCTAAAGCTCAGGGTAGAGGTCCGGGCTGGAGATGCAAATTTGGAGGTTGTCAACATTCAGATGAAAGTTGTGAGACTCCATGAGCTCTGTAAAGGAGAGAGGATATGTATTAAAGAAAAGAACATTAGAACTGGGTCTAGGGGCCTCTAACTTTTGAATTTCATTGCCTTAATTATGGGAGAATTAAGGCAATTGAAGGAGATGAAGGAGTGATGGAAGGAAGACATTGTTGATCCAAGCTCCCATGTTGGCTTTTCATTTCTGCAAGTGTTTCACCTTTTTCATGCACTAAGGCCAGTGATCAGTCCATCCATCCATCCATCCATCCATCCATCCATCCATCCATCATAATTTTCTCTTTCATGGTATATGTACAAGAGCATTCAACATTTTACAAAACTGGGATTCTCAAATGAGCTTCATCTCTAGTTCCTCACCTAGGCACCCAAATTCCTTGGCTTCAGTCTCCCCATTAGTCAACTGAGAGGATTGCCTAAAATGTCAAGGTTTAGATACTGTCTTAGAACATGCCTACTGTGATGTTCTATGATGTTTAGGGCTGTCAGAAAATGTGAGGGTCCTTTACTTAGTTATTTAACATGGATCCAACTGGATAAATATGGCAAGAATTGCTCTTTGCTACCTACTACTTTATTTCCGGTTGTGCATGAAAGGGCATACATACAAAATAATCTAAATCCTCTGAGTCCACTGTCTCACGGTTCCCAAGTCCATTTTCATTCAAATTCCTTGAGCTCCTCTCTAGCTCTGAGGATGACTTTGCTGTATTGAGGTGCTGGCACGCAGATGTTGGAAGGTTTGCTGAACAGGCAGTTTGGGGAGCAGAGTGTCACATTGTCCGGGGCACAGCACAGGCAGTTCTCATTGGGACCACTTGCTGATGGACGTTCGCCAGTTGGCTCATCTCTTCTTCGATATTGTCAGTTTAGAGACAAGAAAAGGCCAGCAGGTTTAAAAAATATGTATCTCAGAAGTCGTCTTTGTCATCAGTCAAGTTGCAACAGCCCTTATCCATATGCATGATAGAATACTAACTTGTCTCTAAGTTCGACCTCCTCGTGTCTCTTTTAGGCAACACAAGCTGGTTTTTCCACAGCTGTAGACCAAAGACCCTTATCCCCAGCCTGTCCCAAATATCTGACCACGTTTAAGGCTTAGAACTTGGATGTGGGGTTTTCTCTTGGGATCTTCTTATTGTTCTGGGTTCACTCAGTAATGAGAATTGATCTTTACGTGAACTGCTCTCTGCCCTGCAAGCCATCTGCTCATTGCTAGTACAAGTTATGAACACAGATGACCACACCCAATACCTGGATATATCAATCTTAGCTTGGGTCACCTTGATGGTTCCAGTGATAGGTAATGTGTTCGAAGCTTTGGCATGGACCAGGGAAGGTGTGCCTGAACATTGGCCGTTGACTTCCAGGCAGATCCTGGGCCTCTGGCCATGAACATCTTTATTTATGATCTTCCTTTCAACTCTCTCAGGCAAAGCAGTTGTCATAATAGAGTAGGTACAATTTATTTTGGTCTTGGCAAAGCAACACCCCCCTTCCCTAGGCTTTCATCTTCTTCCTCCTTCTTTCTTTGACATTATTTGTCAAATGATCCAAAGGTAATTTTTAATACCTTCACATCACACTGGAGCTAAGTTCTGCTGGATTATTAATGATTAAATATCTTCTAGTCACCCACCTGCACAGTTTGTAACAAATTATCCCCAAAAGGAGATTAATTCCATTACAATTTTGAATAAGAAAATGACAAGAGAATGCCCTGCAGTCCTTAGAATTGAACAGTTGCTCCGAAAACCTCTTGTGTATCTGGAAAATTGTTGGTTTTATGAAAGGACTTGAATCTGTCCTTCAAAGGTCATTTATCAGGTATTTACTGAGTCCCTGTGGGTATTAGCCCGGTGTGGGGTGTTGCAAAACTTGGTTAATTCTCAGAACCGCATGGGGAACTTTGTAGAAATGTTTACCTCAGATGTACTGAATCAGGGTTTTTACAAGTGGAACCCCAAAATAGGCATTTGTGGAAGGCTCTCCAGGTAATTCTGGTGCAGCCAATCTACAGAACTATTTTGGAGTCTCCGCTATGGAGGATGTAAGAGGAAGTGGCAGACTTCTTGCCCGAAGAGGGTTTATAATCTCACAGAATTCTGGGATTTACCTAGGATGCATTATCAAATAATGAAAGCCATTTATGGTTTAGGATGAATGAGTCCGCTTCTCAGTGAGATAATGAAAGTGTTTTGTGAACTGTGAGTCAATATCAGAAACAGTTCAGAGGGGAAAGAAGACTCAGGATGGTTTCATCAGGACACAGGTGAAGAATGAAACTGCCCATTAACAGAAGTGGGTGATAAGTAGATAAACTTTAGATTATCCGGGAGCATAAGGAATGTAGATTCTGATCGATCAGTCTATCGATCTATCTATCTATCTATCTATCTATCTATCTATCTATCTATCTATCCATCTATTTATCTATCTGTATTATGTATCTATTGATCTTTATGTCAATCTAATCTAATCATTTTGGCTTTGGTTATTAAGTTGGGTTTAATTTTATTACTAATGGCCTTTCTCGCACACGTGAGGCGAACAGGGTCAGGCATTCTGGGTCTGAGTCCTATCTCTGTTTTGCCTGCTTTCTGGCTTTCCGTAAGTCTTCCCACCCCTCTAGGTCTCAGTTTTCCCATCTGTCAAAGAGGAGATTCAATGTGATGACCTCTCAGGTCACTTCCCGCTCTAACATTCTATGAAAATATGAGTCCACTCTCCTGCCTTAACAGCGGTCTGGTGGCCTTAGTGGAGTCTTTCTTTCATACCAAAGGATACAGTAGGACCTTAAGTTCTCATCTCGACTATTAGCTCCCATTTATCAAGAATTGAGGTTGGAAAACTATGTGAATGTTAATTGAACACCGAACAAACTATGTAAGTTTATTTGTTCTAAAAAGACTAAGTGCAGCTCTGAGCTCTTTTTGTATCATCTGCATTTTTCTCTCAAGTGGATAGAGGGAGCAAAAATACTAGTATCTTGAGTAATTACAGTGAATGGATGTTATACTTAGTTTGCAAGGTATTCTACTCATTATTTTTTAAAGATTTTATTTATTTACTTACTTGGAGGGGGGAGGGGCAGAGGGAAAGGAAGAGTCTTAAGCAGACTCCATGTGAGCATGGAGCCCAACTCGGGACTTGATCTCATGACTCTGAGATCACAACCTGAGCCGAAACCAGTGGGACTCTTAACTGATTGCACCACCCAGGCTCCCCTATTCTATTCATTATTATCCATAGTAATGAAGAGAGAAGTGTCGTTTACAAATATGGGCTTATTAAGCACTTATTATTGGGCAGGTCCTATGCTAATTCAAATCCATTTGTGTATACCAAATTGGAATGCTCTGGAAATTTTGTTTGTTGCAATCTTGCTTTTGTCATTATGTCAAATAGACAAGTGGTAAGAACCAGCTGTGTTCCCTGAGCCACCCAGTCTAATGGCATTGGGTGAGTGGTGCCAAAGGAGGCTTCAGGATGGGTGTTGCGTTATTTTCTTTAGTGTCTTTGGTGTGGGCCATGCCCAGCAGCCCATTTATGCCTTTGGTCCAATCCTCCATACACTAGAAGGGATCCTTTTTTGCCTGGCCAAATCCAGCTACTCCTTATCACTTAAAATCTGTACCCTTTAAGAAAGTTTCCATGGTTCATTTCATCCCCCTTGTCTCTGATTCAACTCTATCTTCTGCTATTTACTGAGCACTTGGTGGATACCAAGCACTGCGTGCTAAGCACTCGTCTCCATAATATTACTTTTCCTCTGATGGAAACAATAGGATGCTATTCACATTTTTCAGAAAAGAAAACTTAGAGACACTAAACCACTTGTCCAGGATCCCATAGCTGTTAGGAGGTAGAGACAAGATTGAAACTCAGTTAATTATGGGTTTTGGCCCCTTCACTCTCCTGCCACCTCTTCATTGGGCCACCACTTGCCCAGTAACTTGATGCATCTTAAGCTTGTGTTGAGCCTGACGCACAGAAGTTTGGCATACGTGAAAGTCACCACTCATATTTGTCTGTCCTACAGCTCTGAGTCAGTGTTGGCCCAGTCCCTTTCTTAGTGGGCACTCGCAGAGTTAAATGAAAGTGGTACGTTTGGTTGTCACCAGCTGGCTCCTGTCCTTGAGGACTGGGAGGGGAATGATTAGAAGTCTACCAAAACCCGAAACCCGTGCCCTGCCTCTCTCCTACCAGCATGACTGGGGAGTTGGCCCCAGGCATCCATTGATAAAAAGCCTCAGAAACCAAGGCACCAGCTCCTGAATAAAGAGAAATTAAAGACCTGCCCTTAATAGAAAGCAAATTATTGCTGTCTGTCTTCGTGTGCAATAAAGAGGGTGGGTGGGGAAAGGAGTGATCATTTCTTTGAGTATGAAATAAGACATCAGAGCTTACTGAAAAATTATCTTTCCCCCCCTATAGAATTAATCTAATCATCTAAGAAAATTTTACTTATTGGGGACCAATTATTCTAATGATTCAATAATGTCTCCTTTTCTCTTTTTTTCCAGATAAAAGAAAGACAACCCTATTATGGAAAGGAAATTAGCTGCAGATATTAGAAGGCTGGGTACAGGTTCTGTGAGCCATGAGCTCTCTAGTAGGTATTTATGATTTGAGCCTATGCAAATGTGAGGCGCCAGTGGACAGGCCTCTTGAAAGATCACTGCTATCCCAGCAACTGCAAAAATGTTGAAAAAGAACACTTTAAATATGTTGCCTTTCATGTCAAGTTACTGCTAATTTTTTGGAATCTGGAGAAGTTCGGTTTCCAGAAATCAGACACAAGATTATAGGAACAGGAGGGTATCATTTCCAGCACTACTTATATAAGTTGAAGGATTCAACACAAAAGCAAATTAGAAACTGCCTCCTTAGAGTTTGCTTGATTGTGTTGACAAAGAACCAACCACCTCAAACCTGCTAGGGTTTTGCTTGTTTTGTGTTTGCCATAGAAACAAATGCTAGACCCATGGTGCATCAGCAGCTTGAAAAATGCACTGGGGCTTTATTTTGCATTCAAGACAAACGATGTCTCTTTTGTTTTGCATTTGAAATAGGAACGTTGCATCAATAACCCCAGCCTAACCTCACTGGGTACCTGCAAAGGGAGAGGGGAAGGCCAGCATAATTGAGTATGTGCCTTCCCTTCTGAGCAAGGCACAAGGGCAAATGTAGTTTTACCCTTGTGAGGAGTTTCTGGAAGGAGACAGTACTTTTTTCCTTTCAGCATAACTGCATTCCTTGGTTGAATTCTGTGGCTTCACGATGCAGGCCAACAATTGAAAAAGTGGACTTAGAGCCATGGTGACAACAGAGAGGCTGTCAGTAGCCCCCGAGAATCCTGACCTGGTACAGCGAGGCTGAGGACGTTTTACCGGCATGACATCTGGTCACACAGATCATCTCTTCGTACCCTGTGACAGCACTGTCTGCGAAGAAGAGAAATAGCCTGGCATCCCCTGGCAGCAAGAGAAGAACCTGGGACCCAGAGAGGGGAAGGGAGTCGTTTGCGGTTAACGCAGCCTGTGTTGAGAGTTGGGGGGGGGGTGCTCTCTGAATTAGTGCCAGGTCGTGTTGCTAGGGCCTCCGCACCCCCACTCCAATTTGCCTGGTGGGTATGGTAGTAGTTTCCCTCTACCTTTCTTTGCTTGGAGGGTGTTTTCACTCTTCCTATCAAACTCAATGACCCCGAATCTCTAGAGTATCCTCGATAAAACCTGATAAAGTGGGACCAGTGGGTGCTGGTTGGGAGTTACGGTGGATAGATTCTGGCTTTGTTCTCAGGCAGAGCTAGTGTTGCCTTCTGTGTGACCTTAGGTAAGATATGTAACTTCTCCGACCTTGGCACTTTCATCATTGACATGGAAATAATAATACATCTCGCAGATGAAATAGAATGATATACATTAGGTATATAGTAGTCAGCCAGCTCCATACTGTGATTCTCTTCCATGGCTTAATCCTAGGGACTTGGATGAAGACAACATTATAATCATGGCAAAGGCAACTCTTGGGGTGCTGTTGGGTGCTCACATCCTATCTCATGGGTGTCTGCTTCTTTCCACCTCAGCGGACGCATAGAAACAGAATTGCACAGGGGGGTGGGTTGGTGGCGATCCTTGCTTAACCCAGCTTCATTTATGCATGGGCTCATTGAGGCTCAGAGACAGGAAGGGCAACACAGGACGTAAGAGAAGCGAGAAAGGAGAAAGGAGGCAGAGTAGAAATATGATGTGTGGGACAGGGTCCAGAGCCACAGGGCACAGAGCACAGCTTGGTTCTGCACAGGGGCACTGGGATGGGGAGTGGGCAATGCGTGCCTCTTCCAGGGCCATGAGCGCCTGGACAGTGCACGTCTGGTTAATTGGCACAAAGGTGCCCGAACTGCCACAGCCCTGCAGAGTACCCTTCTCAAAGTCAGAAAATTTGGGTTTACTCCTCTGGAGCAGATTTTTGGGTCATCTGCCCCTACAGCACACGTACTGAGTAGTGTGTGAGAGAGAAACACACAGAGAGAATCACACACACACAGACACACGCAGAGAGAGAGAGGAGAGAGAGAAATTCTTCTAAGCTAGAAATTTGCTTAAAATAAACATGTTTTAAAGTTTTAATGACCTGTAAGTCTCCAAAGAAAGTAAACTTATTGACCAGGTAAACCAACCAGGAGATAGGAGTGTCGAGTGTCTAATAAGGTTTTCTCCTCATAGGTTGGCTTCAGTCCTAACAGACTTAGCGCTCCCTCTGGTACTTCCCTTCTTCCTTTTAGATTGCTCTCTTCCTGGCTCTTTGATCTCTCTCTGCCTCTCTTCACCTCTCCCTCCTCTTCCTGTCAACTGTGGGGGTAAAGACAGGAGAGAGACAGCCCCAGCAGGTGTCCCAGACAGGTGTACCAGCTTACTGGGCTGAGTTCCCCACAGGGCTTCTTCCTGTCCTTGGGGGACACCAAGACCTCCATGGAAATCTCTGGTATTAATCCGAGGAATGGTTCCTGGCTTTCCCCCACCCTCTGTCTAAGTCTCTGACACTCCCTCTCTATCCCAGGGTTTTGGGACTACTTACCCCTTAGAAATCTTCTCTTCCCTCATCACTTTCTCCCAGTTACTATCTGAATGCTCTGTTCCCCTTGCAGAAAAGGTTTGCAAAGCAGTTATTCAGGGACGCCTGGGTGGCTCAGTCGGTTAAGCAGCTGCCTTCTGCTCAGGCCGTGATCCCAGGGTCCTGGGATCGAACTCCATTATCAGGCTCCTTGCTCAGCGGGGAGCCTGCTTCTCCCTGTTCCTGCTACTTCCCCTGCTTGTGCTCTCTCTTGCTCACCCTGACAAATAACTAAATAAAATCTTTGGGGAAAAAAAGCAGTTTTTCATGACTGCCATCACTTCTTTCCCACCTCCTCTTCTCTCTTAAACCCATGAGTGCTCAAAATTCCACCTCCACTGAAATGACTCTTGTCAAGGTTACCAACGAGTTCATGTTTCCTAAGCCAGTGTTTGCCTCTTCCTGCCACCTAACCCAGTTCTTCTTAAAATACCATTGATGATTGGAGGGATACTTTGGACCCCTCCATCCTCCTCAAAACACTTGGCTCCCTACTGTGGCTTCGACCTTATTTGCTATTTCCCTTTAGTCTATTTGGCTGGTGCTTTGCACTGAAAGACTCCAGAGGTCAGTCCTTGACTGTCTTCTCTGTGGAAGTGCATCTCCCTGGATATCCTTATCACCAACCATATGCCATGACTCCTGAACATCGATCTTAAGCCTAGAATTCTTCTAGGTACTTCACATTTGTATTTCTGAACACTGTGTTTGTATCTCCGCATGGATGCCCAACAGCCACTCCCTGACCTACTTCTTCTGAGTCTTCTCACGTTAGGTAAGGGCCTGAATACTCACCAATTTATTCCAGTCCACTGTGGATATCCTTCAAGATTATTTTTCCTCCCCACCCTGTTTTTGATACCTCCGTGCACCAGCAGGCTGTAACAAATATCTAAAAATGTGGAAGTGGCTCTAGAATTAGGTACTGGACAGAGCCTGGAGAGGTGTTGGGTTGTTTTTTCCCTAATTTTTTTATTGTGATAAAATCTGCATAACAAAATATCCCATCTTAATGCTTTATAAGTATACAGTTCAGTGTTATTAAATACATTCATGATGTGGAACCATCACCAACATCCCTCTCTATAACTTTTTTCAGTTTGTAAAACAGAAACTGTATACCCGTTGAACAATAACTCCCCATTCCTCTCCTCCCACCCCCAGCCCCTGGCAGCCACCCCTCCACCTTCTGTCTCAATGATCTTGATTCTTCTAAGCACCTCAGATAAATAGAATCATGCAATATTTGCATTATTTTTGTAACTGGCTTATTTCACTTAGCATAATGTCCTCAAGTTTCATCTATGTTACAGCCTGTGTCAGAATTTCCTTCCTTTTTAAGGTTGAATAATATTTCATTGCATGTAGATACCATGTTCTGCTTATCAGTGAGTGGACACTTGGAATGGCTTGCACATTTCAGCTGTTGTGACTCGTGCTGCTCTGAACGTGGGTGTACAAATATCTCTTCAACACCTAGCTTTCAATTCTTTTGGGAATATACCTAGAAGCAGAATTGCTGGATCATATGGTAATTCTATTTTTATTTTTTTGAGGAACTGCCAAACTTTTCCACAGCAACTGCAATATTTTACATTTCTACAAAGGGTACGAAAGAGTTCTGATTTCCCCACACGCTCACCAACATTTTTTTTTTTTTTTTTACAATGGCCGCCCTATTGAGCGTGAGACGGTATCTCTCTGTAGTTTTGGTTTGTATTTCCCTAATGATTAGTGATGTTGAGCCTCTTTTTATGTGCTTATTGGTCATTGGTTTATGTTTTTATGGAGAAATGCCTGTTTGAGTCCTTTGCTCATTTTTGAATTGTTTCGTTGTTGTTGTTGTTGAGTTTTAGGGGACATCTGTATATTTTAGATATTAATCCCTAATCAGATATATAATTTGCAAAAATTTTCTCCCATTCTGTGGGCTGCCTTTTTAATCTGTTGACAGTGCCTTTTGACACACAAAATTTTAAAATTTTCATAAAGTCCGATTTGTCTGTTTTTTCTTTTGTTTTCTGTGCCGTGGTATCGTATCTAAGAGGTCGTCACCAAATCTAACATCAGGAAGCTTTGGTCCCATGTTTTCTTCTGAGAGTTTTATTGTTTTAGGTCTTACACCCACTTGGAGTTAGTTTTTGTATATGGGTTAGGTAAGGGTCCTACTTCATTATTTTGCATGTGACATCCAGTTTTCTCAGCCCCATTTGTTGACGAGACATTTTCTCCCCATTTAATATTCTTGGTACCCTTGTCAAAAATCATTTAGCCATATAAGCAAGGGTCTCTTTCTGGGTTCTCCATTCTATTCTATTGGTTTGTATGTTCTTTTTTATGTTAGTACCACACTCTTTTTTTTTTCTGAGAATTTTTTTAAAAAATTAAAAATTCATTTAAATCCAATTTAGTTAACACCTGCTGTATTATTAGTTACCTGGGTAGAATTTAGTGATTCTTTCCTAACTGTTATATGCAATATAACATATATTGCATATAACACCCAGTGCTCATTACATCAAGTGCCCTCCTTATTGCCCATCACCCAATTACCCCTTCCTCCTGCCCACCTCCCCCCCAGCAACCCTCAGTTTGTGTCCCAGAGTTCAACATCTCTTATGCTTTGCGTCTCTATTTTCATCTTATTTTGTTTTCCCTGATTTTTGTAGCACTGAAGTAAGTTTTGAAATCCTTATGCATGAGCCCTCCAGCTTTGTTCTCCTTTTTCAAGATTGCTTTGGGTATTTGGGGTTCCTTGAGATGGCATGTAAATTTTAGGGTGGGTTTTCTAAAAAAAAAAAAAAAAAAAAAAAAAAAGGTCATTGGGGTTTTAATAGTGATTACACTGAATCTAGGGATCACTTTGGGTACTATTAACAATTTGATAATATTAAATTTTCAATCCATGAACATAAGATGTGTTTCCACTTATTTATTTCTTGTTTTTTAAAAAATGAAGCATAATTGACATATGGTGTTATATCGGTTGGTGTACAACATAGTGATTCAACCTTTGTATATATCACAAAAGGATCGCGTCAATGAGCCTAGTTACCATCTAACACCACACATAGTTAATACAATATTATTGACTATATTCCCCAGGCTGTATATTATATCCCTATGACTTATTTATTTTATTGCTGGAGGTTTATATTTCTTGATCCCCTTCACCCATTTCACCCCCTTAACTTCCCTCCCTTCTGGTAACCACCAATCTGTTCTATGTATCTGCGAGTCTGGATTTTATTTTGCTTCTGTTTCTTTGTTTGTTTAGATTCCAAGTATAATTGATATAAGGTATTTGTCTTTCTCTGCCTGACTTATTTCACTTAGCGTAATACCCTCAAGTTCCATCTACATTGTTGCAAATAGCAAGATTTCATTCTTTTAGATGGTTCAGTAGTATTCCATTGTGTATGTGTATATATATATACATATATATATATATATATGTATGTATATTACATCGTATCTTTCTTATCCATTTACCCATCAATGGACACTTAGCTTGGTTCCATTATCTTGGCTATTGTACATAATGATGTAATGAACGTAGGAGTGCATATATCTTTTCACATTAATGTTTTCATATTTTTCAGACAGATAACCAGAAGTGGAATTGCTGGATCATATGGTAGTTCTATTTTTTATTTTTTGAGAAACCTCCATGCTGTTTTCCATTGTGGCTGTACCAATTTATATTTCCACTAACAATGCAAAGGGCTCCCTTTTCTCCACATCCTCGCCAACACTTGTTATTTCTTGTCTTGTTGCTAATAGCCATTCTGACAGGTGTAAAATGATATCTCATTATGGTTTTGATTTGCATTGCCCTGATAATCAGTAGTTTGGACACATTCTCATGTGTCTGTTGGCCATCTGTACATCTTCTATGGAAAAATGATTATTCAGAATCTTTGCCCATTTTTAATTTGGATTATTTCATTTTTTGTTTTGAGTTTTGTACGTTCTTTATATATTTTAGATATAACCCCTTATTGGATATATCATTTGCAAATATCTTCTCCCACTTAGCAGGTTGCCTCTTCATTTTGTTGATGGTTTCCTTCACTGTGCAGAAACTTCTTAGTTTGATGTAGTCCCACTTGTTTATTTTTGCTTTTCTTGCCCCTCCTGTTGGAGTCAGATCAAAAACAAAAACCAAAACCCAAACAAACACATTGCTAATGCTAAGACCTTAATGCTTATGTTTTCTTTTATGAGTTTTGTGGTTTCAGGTGTTACATTCAAGTCTTTAATCGATTTTGAGTTCATTTTTGTACGTGGTTTAAGATAGTGGTCCAGTTTCATTCTTCTGCATGTAGCTGTCCAGTTTTCCTAATATCATTTAAAGAGATTTATCTTTCCCCGTTGTATATTCTTGCCTCCTTTGTCAGATTAATTGACCATATCTGTGTGGGTTTATTCTGGGCTCTCTATACTATTCCTTGGATCTATGCGTCTCTTTTTATGCCAATATCATATTGTTTTGATTACCAGAGCTTTGCACTATAGTTTGAAATTGGGAAGCATGATACTTCTGACTTTATTCTTCTTTTCAGATTGCTTTGGCTGTTGGTCTTCTGTGGTTCCATACAAATTTTAGAGTTATTTGTTCTAGCTCTGTGAAAAATGCCATTGGTATTTTGATAGGATTGCATTGAATCTGTAGGTGGCTTTAGGTAGTTTGGCCATTTTAACAATATTAATTCTTCCAATCCATGAGCACGGAACATCTTTCCATTTACTGGTGTCTTCAATTTCTTTCATTTATTGTGTCTTACTGTTTTTAATGTACAAATCTTTCCCCTCCTTGGTTAAGTTTCTTCCTAGGTATTTTATTCTTTTTAATGTAAATATAATTGGATTGTTTTCTTGATTGCTCTTTCTGATAATTTGGTGTTCGTGTACAGAAATGCAACAGATTTTTTATATTAATTTTGTATCCTGCAATCCTCCTGAATTCATTTATTAATTCTAGCAGTTTTTTATTTGTGTGGCGTCTTCAAGGTTTTTTATTATACGTATCATGCCATCTTCGAGTAGTGACAGTTTTGCCTCTTTGTTTCCAATTTGAATGTCTTTTATTTCTTTTTTTTTTTAAAGATTTTATTTATTTATTTGACAGAGAGACAGACAGCCAGCGAGAGAGGGAACACAAGCAGGGGGAGTGGGAGAGGAAGAAGCAGGCTCATAGCGGAGGAGCCTGATGTGGGGCTCGATCCCATAACGCCGGGATCACACCCTGAGCCGAAGGCAGACGCTTAACCGCTGTGCCACCCAGGCGCCCCTGAATGTCTTTTATTTCTTGTCCTTGCCTAATCATCCTGGCTAGAACTTCCAACACTAAGTTGAATAGAAGTGGTGAAAGTGGGCATCCTTGTCTCGTTCCTGATCAAGATCAGCTTTCAGGAAAAGCTGTCACTCCTTCACCATTGAGTAAGATGTTCACTGTGGGTTTCTCATACATGGCTTTTATTATATATTTTTTCTTTTTTTTTTTTTAAGATTTTACTTATTTATGTGACAGAGAGACAGCCAGCGAGAGAGGGAACACAGCAGGGGGAGTGGGAGAGGAAGAAGCAGGCTCCCAGCGGAGGAGCCTGATGTGGGACTCGATCCCGGAACGCCAGGATCACGCCCTGAGCCGAAGGCAGACGCTTTAACGACTGCGCTACCCAGGCGCCCCTATTTTTTCTTTTTTTAAAAAATATTTTATTTATTTGAGAGAGAGAGTGCAGAGTGAACAAGAGAGAGAGCACAAGCAGGGGGTTGGGTGGGGGGAGAGGCAGAGGGAGAAGCAGGCTCCCAGGGAGCTTGATGTGGGACTTGATACCAGGACCCTTGGATCATGACCTGAGCTGAAGTCAGATGCTTAATCGACTGAGCCTCCCAGGTGCCCCTGATTGTTTTTTTTTCTATTCTTCATTTTTTTAGTGCATTTGTCATAAACAGGTGTTGGATTTTGTCAACTGTTTTTTCTGCATTAATTGTGATAATCGTCTGTTCTTTTTGCTTCATTCTGTTAATGTGGTGTATGACGCTGATTTATTTTGTGTGTTGAACTATCTTTGCACTCCAGGAATAAATTCCCCATGGTTATGGTGCATAATCCTTTTAATACGTTGCTGAATTCAGTTTGCTAGTGTTTTGTTGAGGATGATTAGACTAATGTTTGTAAGGCATACTGGTCTGTAGTTTTCTTTTCTTCTAGCGTCTTTGTCTGGCCTCATAGACTGCGTTAGGAAAGGTTCCCTTCTCCTCAATTTTTCAAAAAAGTTGAGAGGAATTGGTATAAGTTCTTCTTTAAATGTTTGACAGAATCTCTAGTGAAGCCATCAGAGCCAAGGCTTTGCTTTGTCATGAGATTTTTGATTATTGATTCAATCTCTTTATTAGTTACAAGTCTAGTCCGATTTTCTATTTCTTCATGATTTAGTCTTGGTGGGTTTTGTGTTTCTAGGACTGTGCCCATCTCATCAGGTGTTCTGAATTGTTGGCATGTAACCGTTCATAGTACTCTTATGAGCCTCTCTAGTTCTGTAGAATCGGTAGTAATGTTCCCACTTTTATTTCTGAGTTCAGTAATTTGGGTCTCTCTTTTGTTCTTGGTCCACTTACCTAAAGAGTTGTCCATTTTGTTGAACTTTTCAAAGAACCGATTTTTTATTTTGTTGATTGTTCTGTAATTTTTTTTCCTATTTCCTAGTTCATTTATCTCTGCTCTAATCTTTACAGTTTCCTTCCTTCTGATAGCTTTGAGTATAGTTTGTTCTTCTTTTTCTAGTTCCCTACGTTTGAAGTTAGTCTGCTTATTTGAGATCTTTCCTATTTTCTAATGTAAGCATTTTTAGCTACACATTTCCCCCTTAGCAGCACTTTTGCTGTGCCCCATAAGCTTTGGTATGTTGTGTTTTCATTTTCATTGCCTCTAAGTATTTTCCAATTTCCCTTGTGACTTAGTCTTTGATTTATTGCATTACTGTCTTCTTTTGTGTTTACTTGTTTTTTTTTTTTTTTGTAGTGAAAGACTTAAATCCTTTTCTCATTTCCTTTGTGTATATTCTCTAGCTATTATTTTTGTGGTTATCATGGACATTACATTTAACCTACTACAGTTAAAGCACTCTAATTTGAATTCATATCAGCTTAACTTCAATAAATTCTGCTCCTTTACAGCTTCTTCCCCACCTCTTTCAGTCGTTAATGTCACAAAATTCCATCTTTATACATTGTGTGCCCAAAAAGTAACTGATAATTCTTTTAAATGCATTAGTCAACTCTCTGAAAATACGTAGAAGCAAGATTTTGAGGTGCAAACCGAAGTTACAATAATACTAGCTTTTAGATTAACAATTGTGTTTTTTTTCTTTAAGTGCATTAATCCCTTAAATCCTATAGAAAACAAAAAGGGCTGTTAGAAAGCATTCTTACAATAACAGTAGCTTTTATAGCCCATGTTTTTCCCTTTACCGGTATTTTTGTTTCTCCATATGGCTTCTAGTTACTGTCTAGTGTTCTTCCATTTCACCTTGCGAAACTTCCTTAATCGTTTCTTACAGGGCAGATCTTGTGGTCACAAACTCTCTCAGCTTTTGTTTATCTGGGAATGACTTACTTTCCCCCTCACTTTTGAAGGACAGTTTTGCTGGATATAAGATTCTTGCTTGACAGGTTTTTTTTTTTTCTTTTTTCTTTTAGCACTTTAAGTATATCTGCCCACTGTCTTCTGGCCTCCAAAATTTCTGAGGACAAATCGGCTCACTCTCTCATGGAAGAGCTCTCGTATGTGATGAACCTCTTTTTTGCTGCTTTCAAGATTCTCAGTTTGTCTTTGGCGGGAAATTTTGATTTTAATGCGTCTCAGTGTGGATTTCTTTGAGTTCATCTTACTCAGAATTTATCGAACTCCTCAGATATTTATGTTCATGGCTTTCCACAAATTTGCGAAGTTTTCGGCTATTATTTCTTCAAATATTCTCTCTGACCCTTTTTCCTCTCCTCCATCTAGGACTCCCATGGTGCATATTTTGGTCCATTTGATGTGGCTTCACGGGTCCTTAGGTTTTGTTCACTTTTCTTCAATCTTTTTTCTATTTCTTAGACTTGATATTTTCCATTATTCTATATTATTTGGCTGATTCTTCTTCCTGCTCAAGTCTGCTTTAGAATCATGCTAGTGAATTTTTCATTTCAGTTATTGTATTTCTCATGTCCAGAATTTCTTTTTTTGTTTCTGTTTAGATTTCAATTTCCATTTTGTTCATAGGTCATTTTCTTGACTTTCTCCATATCTTCCATTAGTTCATTGAACGACTTTTTGACCGCTGCTTTAAAATTCTTGTCTAGGATATCTGCCATTAGGTCTTTTCAAGAATAGTTTCTATTACCTTTCCCCCCATTTGAATGGGCCATACTTTCCTGTTTCTTTGTAGGCCTTGTGACTTTTTATTGAAAACTGGGGATTTGAATCTCATCATGGGGTATCTCTGGAGATCAGACTCTTCCTTGTCCTTAGAGTTTGTTTTATTGTTTTTTTGGTTTTGTTTTTCGTTTTTGTTTTTGATTGTTGGAGCTGACAGTACGTGAGTGCTCAGCCTGGGGTGTAAACTTAAGGTCTTCTCAGGTCTTTACTGAGGTTTTCCCCTGGCATGTGCAATCACTTTCTATTTTTTCCCATAAATGCAGTTGTTTTTGAATGTCCTAGTCTTTGATGGCTGGCTCCTAAAGGGAGGAAAAGAGAAAAATGAAGAAGAGTTAAGGGCATTAGCCCTTTAAGTCCCCTGGAATTCACTTCAACCAAATGGGGAGGGGCTAGTCACAGTGCGGGGAGGGGCTTGTCACAGTGCGGGGAGGGGCTTGTCACAGTGCGGGGAGGTGCAACAGCGATGGCCACCCTCCCTTATCTGCACCTCTGTGATAAGAAGTAATAATCAGGATTCAGAGCATAGATTCCCTAATACTGGGAAGATAGGGGTTTTTTTTTTTTGTTTTTTTGTTTTTTATACCAACCCCGGCTCCCAGAGGCTGCTTGTGAGCTGCTCTAGGGACGTGTATACAGCTACCTAGCATGGGCTACAGGTGGATGGTGGGTAGAGACTACTGTGCTAATTACTGAAATTGACTGAAATTAACTGCAATTAACCATCCAAATCTTCCCCTGGAAGCTGCAAGCCTTCAATAGACTCCAGAATTCCAAAATAGTGACATCAGACAGATTTTACCTTTGCAATTGTCATCTGGGTGGGAAGACAGATTCCTGGTGCTTCTTATTTACTATCTTCCCAGAATCCTCTGAGGCTGGAAGAGTTTTGAAGTTCATGATAGAAAAAGCTAGATCGTCTTGAAGACATTGTTGCTAGAAATATAAATGATCGAGTTGCTCCTGGTGAGGTCTCAGACGGAAATGAGGAACTGTGTTATTGGAAACTGGAGGAAAGATGATCTTTGGTATAAAGTGTCAGAGAATTTGGCTGAATCGTGTTCTGCTGCTTTGTGAAAATTAGAACTTGCAAGTGATGAACTTGGATATTAAGCTGAGAAGATTTTTGAGCAAAGTGTTGAAAGTCTGACCTGGTTTCTCCTTGCTGCTTATAGTAAAATGTGAGAGAAAAGAAATAAATTGCAGAAGGAATTGTTAACCAAAAATGAACCAGAATTTGAAGATCTGGAAAATTCTCAACCTATCCTTATTACGAGAATGAATGCTCTGGAGAGAACAGGCGTGTGGCAGGACAACCACTGGCTAAAGAGATTATATGTGTGACTTGTAGATTCAGTCGACCGTCTCAGCAGAAATGCTGCCAGCTTGTACTGAAGAGGACAGAGAAAGAGCAAAAGGAAGGAAGACTGTCCGACTTCTGGGATTCTATAGGTCATGCGTGAAAGTGTCTTACTGACTTCACGTCCATGATAAATCCCCAATCTGTTTACCTCGCTCCCTCCACTGCTATCACTCTAGCCCTACCTACAATCATCTTTTGCTAGAATGACTTCAGTGGGCTCGTAAATATTCTTTATATTTACACCTTGTCTCCCACCCACCTCTATCCATTCTTTATGCAGTAGCCAGGATACTCTTTTAAGAATGTATATCATATCATATCATTTTCCTGCCTGAAACCCCTTGATGTCTTCTCATCGTGCCTTGTATAAACCATGGTCTCTAAGGTCATCCACAGGGGCTCCTCACTTTGACAAAATCTCTTACCATCTCTCCCACCTTGCCTCTGCTCTCGTCATACCAGCTTTTATTATTGTGGTTGTTATTCTTCAAATAAGCCGGGCTCCCTCCTGCCTTGGGGCCTTTGCACTTTCTGTTTCCTCTGCCTGGAGAGTGCTTTCTCCAGAAATTTGCATCTAGATTTTCTTTTCTTTTCTTTTCTTTTTTTTTTTTTTTTTTCAAAATTAGGTCTTAGATCAAATACCACCTCCTCAGACAGGGCTTCCTGGACCATCAGGTACCTTTCATCTTATTTTAGAGATGAGGAGAGAAAGATTCAGGAAGTTGAACAATATGTCCGAGGCCATGTTGCTGGAGAGCACAGAGGAACTCAGGATGAGAAGGCAGTGTTCTAGCTCCCTGGCTCCAGGCTTTCTCTGTTTGAATATACTAAGTAGAGATATAAACATTAGTTTCACTCACCCTGAGAAGGGGGGGTTTACTTAAGCCTCTTCTCTTGTCGGTCTGTCTCACTAGGGAAGGCTGCCCGACTCTGAGCCAAGCCGGCGGGAGGCTGTTTGCCTTCCTCCTCCATCCATCTTGGTTTGATTATTATGTGACGAGCAGCCGGCTCCTGCAAGATTACAACTCAGCTTGGGCAAGTGAGATGCAGAGTGCATGGGGCATTGTGAGTGCCGGACAGACATGAAAAGAAGAAGAAGAAAGAAAAAAAAAAAAAGCAGCCTCTGAAATGGAGGGGTCCAGCACCATTCTCACGTTGTCACAAAGCAGACACAACCCCAACCCCGGAGGTGGCTTAGACACCACACAACCTGCTGGGCCACTTGAAAATCCTCTTTCTCCCCAGGGCACTGGCTGGTTTCCTCGTGCCTCAAACAGCAAAGCAGAAGGTGCTCATAACAACCTCCCGGTCACTCTGTCAAGCCTGGACCAATCACTACACCAGCACAGGCTGGAGACCACCGCCCTGCTCCCCTTCTTCCACCTTCTGATTCCTCTTCTTTTGTAAAATATCATCCAAATCCCACCTCCTCCGGAACAAGTCCCAGTGTGTTGGCCTTTAGTTTGGGTTCTGATGAGATCTGTTTTCACTCCCTGTTTCCCAGGGTCATTGGCTTCACTGTGTGCCCAGTGGGCTTTCCCACTTCCCAGTGCTGGAAACTGGAGATTGTAGCAGGTGTCGGAGACACACAGGGCCAGAAGATGAATGTGCAAAGCTGTTGGGATTTTGTAGACAAGGGTAAGAGTGCACAAGTAACAGGGCGTCCTCCACGGGAGGGACGGTCTCTGGCCCTGGGTAAGGGGATCAAACTGGGGAGCCTGCCTGCTTTGGTGTCCTAAATCCCACGTCAGCTCAGGGCTTGTCAGAAGCAGGATAGCTGCTAGAGGGTTTTATCCAGCACTTTCCTCCATTCCCCCATCACGAGTCACTGGTCTAAAATCAGCAGCCAGAAATGATGGAATTGTTCAATATCCTATGGATTTAGGGGCACTGATCTCTGCAATCATCTTTTGGCACAAGTTCTGGCTCATTTCCAGCCTTATTGGATGGAAGGAAAAAGAAAGACCCTTCCAAGCACTGGTCAGTCCCTCTGTGAAAGCATCTCCCAAGTTTCTCTGGCTAGGGCTGCTCTGACTGCCCTGGGAGACCACCAAGGAGCATGACCCCAGTGCTAAGACTACTAAGCACATCCAAGACACATGCTACCGTGAAAAAATTCACTCATTCATTCACTCATTCATTCATTCATTCATTTTTTTTCATTCTTTTTTTAAGAGCCTGATGGAGTTAACACTGATAAGGGGATAACAAAAAAACAGACTTTCTTCTTTATGCTTTTATGGGACTTGTTGATGAATGAGGGAGATAGACAGTGATGAAATGATCACACTAATCAATGTTTTATTGGGAACTGGAAAATCCCTGTGTAGGACAGGATACAGTCCTCTAACTGCACATTAACAAAGGAACCTTGCTGGGAGGAAAGAGGGATTTTGGAGGCTTTTCCTAGGCAGTGAGGTTCAAGATGACCACTGAAGTTAAGAGGGGCTGAGTGGGATAAGAGATGGGGAAGAGTATAAGAGAATAAGATAAAGCATGTGCAAAGGCCCTGTGGCAGGAAAGAACTGGCACTTTCCAGGAACTAAAGGAAGACTGATGTGGCTGAAACACAGAGTGAGAGGAGTGATGGGACAGTGGGGTTTGACTCTATAAAGCCTGTCAATGGTGATTTCCTGGACCCTGGAATTACATCCTGGGCAGGCAGACCAGGGACCTCCCATGCAGCCACAGTAGCCATCCTGGCAAATTAATACCCAACAGTCATCATACTTGACTTACAACATTAACCCCAGCCCTGGTAAAACAGGAATTACTACGAGATGGAAGTCAAGATTGATTACGAGATGGAAATACCTTAGTGTTGCCCTCACCCACATGGGCTTGAGAGAATGAGCACAGAACAGATCATTTCTGAGCAGAGATGGGTCTGGATGGGCCACCTTGTTCCATATATTTTGCTTCCTCAACAAGATTGTAAGTTGAGGTCTGGAATTTTGCATCCTCTCCCAAAGGCACGGGGGCATGCTGGGCATTCTGTAAGTACGTACTTAGATGATACGCTCATAGACTGACAGTCTCCCACCCCTGGTTCTTGCCACTTCCTGTGTAGACCTTGGTGATAACCTCAGGCTGTGTGTGACAGGGACCTGAATGCATCTGAGGACACAGAAGACCCTGATCCAGAAGGCCATGAAGGCAGTTCCACTGCACCCACCCAGCATCTGCCAGCTGTCTCCATAGCCTTCTGCTGTTGCTCTCATTACACTGCCCATGGTGTGCTTTCTTTTGGGGGGCTGTGTTTCTCCCCGGCAGGCTCAGGCACCCTCACGCATTCTGCATAGCATTTCAGGTGCTTTAGTGGTCCCAAAGTAGTTATTTTTGCCCTCCATTAGTTTTCTCTGTATTCGTTTTCATGTCAGTAACCCGGAAATCACCATGGACTCTTCTTTTTCCCCACTCAACTCCGTATCCGCTCCAGCAACAAGTCTGCCAGTTCTGCCAGTATCTGTCCCCTTCTCTCCATCTCCAAAGCCATCGGGTGGACTACAGCAAGCCTCCTCATGTGTTCCAGGCTGTAGCCCTAGCTCGAATCCATTCTCAGCAGGTAATATCACTCCCCTCCTTAAAACTTCTATAGCTCCTCATTCATTGCATTCAGAATAATCTCCAAATTACTGTGGCTGCGCCAGGTCCTATCCCCCACCTCCAACCCCAGTACACTTCAACCAGCCTGCCCATTGGAAAGCTTGCCTTGCCTTTTTCTTTCCCTCCCTCCCTTCTCCCTCCTTCCCTCCCTCCCTCCCTTTCTCCCTTCCTTCCTTCCTCTTTCTCTTTCGCTATCTTTTCTCCTCTCCCCCCCTCTCTCCCCCTCCCTTCCTTTCTCTCACTTTTCATGGAGGTAACACTTAATATGAGATCTGCCCTCTTCATAAACCGTTAAGCACACCACGTTGCATCGTTAACAATAAGCACAAGGTTTCACGGCAGACCTCTAGAACTTACCCGTCTTGCATACACTGAAACTTTATATCCATTCTTGTCTCATGATTTTCACTAATGCAGTTTCCTCTTTCTACAGTTGGTTTTCCCTGCACTCTTAACCTGGTGATCCTTACACACCCTTTACGTCTTAGCTTATATGGCATTTCTTTGGAAAACCTTTCGCTGACCTCCACCCACCCGATCCCCTGGCTTGTCCCGCACAGCCCTGACCTTAAGATGTGAGACATATTCATTTTCAGTTTTCACTTGCTGCTTCCCCCACTAGACTCTAAGCTGCTCCACGAAAGCCTGCTTTGTTCACCTCTGTGCCCTCAGCTCTGTGCTTGGCACATGGCAAACACTTAACGCATATATGTTGAGTGACTGAATAATTCCTTCAATCGATAACTCATGAATCCCATCCCTGGAGGTACTTGAACCCTCTGGCTCTGGTGGTTTTTTTCTTCCCAGTCCTTCGGGCAGGTGCACAGCCACCCCCGTTATTCCCACACTTACCTGTGTTCTCTTCCACGTCCCTGATGAGCCGTATCTCTCTAGAAACAAGACAATTTATTTTTCTAATAAATGTTTCTCAAGAGGGTAGTGTGCAAAGTAAAACCGTGCTGAGGGGAAAGAGCACAGGCTGGGAGGACGGAGCTCTCACTTAGCAGCTTGACAACTCACTTTATCCTTAGAGCCTTGTTTTCCCTACTCGTCAATGAAAATGTGTTTGTTTTCAATCAATCCATTCATTCTTTCATTCATTTTGGAAAAGCTAGTATATGCACATGGTGTAAAAAGGTGTAAAAGTGTATACAGCACAAAAAGTAAACCCGTCTCCCAGAGTCAATAGTCGTAGCCTCACATCAAGAGTGATAGGCTGGTGGGTGGCGGGTGGGGGCTGGGCTAGCTGGGTGATGGGTATTAAGGACGGCGCTTGTTGTGTTGAGCGCTGGGTGTTGTAAGTGATCAATCACCGAATTTTACTCCTGAAACCAATATTGCACAGTATGTGACCTAACTAGAATTTAAATAAAAATTAAAAAAAAAATACCAGTAGGCTGGCAGAAAATTAAGGTCTTTGGAGTACTTTTAAAATTTTCACAAGTAATATAAATTCCTTATAGAAAATATAGACATGTACGAATAGATCAAATCCACCTAGAGAACAGCCACGGTTAACATTCCTGTATATTTTTCCAAGAATTTTTAGTATATTTTTATTTTTCAGGTTTCTAAAATATTTATTGAGCATATATGATACACCGAACCCTGCAACAGCTTGTTTCCTACACATGATCTCATTTAATCCTCATTAAATTCTGTGAACAGAGCTTGCTGCTGCCCCATCCTGCGCTATCAGTGGCGTGAACCCCAGCCCGGGGACATTCAGTCATCTAAGGACAGCGAGGGGCTGTGCCAGAATCCACACAGCTGTGCTCCATTTCAGATCCACCGGGCCTCCCAAGCTGCTCCGAAGATTGTCCAGGGGCCCTTCTGGCCCCAGCTGGGTCCTAACACTGCCTTTCCCTGCACTGTGTGCCCCAGAGGGTCCAGGGAGTCACCTGGGGGAATGACCCTTCCATTCCCTGTGTTCTGTGTGTGTGTTGGGTTGGGTTGGGGGAGCGACGGCAGAAACAGTGTCTCATTTGGGGGGACCACCTCCTCTTCTGGTAGAGGCTACACAGTGCTTTGGTGGGAGTTCTATTTTTAATCACCTTCCTGGGGTCGGGACCTAGGCACTTAGCACAGGAGCCAAGCTCACACCCCAGGCTGTACATTAAGATTTAATGGGTCTTCCTTATTTACACCTAAATGAGTTTTTTAATGGTTTAATTAGCAAAATATATCAGTTTGCTTCTTTAAACCTTGCCTCTCTGAGGTACCACTTTTTAGCCAGTGTTTAATAAAAGATGAAAACCTTCATTTCTCCCTGCTAAAGAGGACTGTGACTGCCTCCGCCTTCTTAGGTCAGACTCGGGGGTGCCTTGGAAAAGTCAAAATCCAAAAGTCAACCAATGACCATGTTTCCAGCCTGGCCAATGAGAGCACGGTTATCGGGGAATGTTTGCTATCAGCTTCTCCAACTCATTTGAATTCAAATCAAATGGCTAAAATGAAGGCCTTACAGATGAGACCACAGTTCACGAGGGGCTATTTCTCTAATCTGGAAAATCCTGTAGAAATTCAGACAGAGGATAAGTGCAGAATGCCTTGCCGTTCAGAAATTCCCGTGCTCACCCTGCCCGGGAGCTCCGTGCAACAAAGCTCTGGGCTTTGAAATACCGTCTTATTGTCTGGACATTCCCAGAATATTGGGGAAATCTTACTTTTAGTGACTTTAGGCATTGCCATACATGATTCCTGTGTTCCAGTATTGCAAAAAAATTGCAACGGGGAGGTCTAAGACAGAAAGTTCCCACAATTCTATTACCTAATCAAATCAGGTTTTGTCCTTGTTATATTAGGACCCTTGTCCATATGGCTACTTAATCTCTAAGTATTTGCAGTGATACTGTAGATAATATTTCGTATCTTATGTTTTTACTTATTCTGCTAAATTTTTCCAGTTTGTAATGAACCTTTTTTTCTTTCTTTCTTATACCTTCCCTTACCTCCTTTCCCCTTCCCTCCTTCGCGTCCATAAGCGAGGTAATCATTGCTAACTGCCCAGTGTCTGTGCTTCCAGGTTTTTCCTCTAAGTCTGGACAGATAATTACAGATATACATACTTTTATTTGGGCTTTTTCTTTTTTTGCATTTCTTCCCCTAAGCGGGATTTTATACCATATAGATTTCTCTGCAACTTGCTTTTCCCTCCACTTAATACATTGAGGACAGTAGATGTGGTTGCAAATTTAGTGTTTAATTTCTTGTCTTTTTTACATTTAAGTTGTCAGTCTACCTGGAATTTCTTGTGGTAAATAGTGTCAGACAGAGGTCTCACTCTGTTTTCTTCCAGGCATATTGTCAATCATGCCAGCAGCCTTTATTAACCAGAACATTCCAATCATTCCCTCAGCTGCTTAATCCTGCTTGGATATTTCTAGACAAAGTGCTTCTTCACTTAGACCCTGAGGAGCCAGAGGTAGTGCTCCCTGGTTTGCAGTCTCGTCAGCCTCTGGAGTCCAGAACCCTCAGAGAGCATCTGGTCTGGTATCTGCATCCTGCACTGAAGCAGAGAGGCCAAGAGAGCAGAGAGGTCAGAGTGGTGTCCTAAGAAGAACCCAGGGCTTGGAGTCAGCCAGACCTGAGCATAAATTCCAATTCTGATGCTTCTTAGCTCTGGGACTTCGGGTAAATTACTTAAGCTCCTGGAAACCCAGTTTTCTCACCTGAGAAATGAATATTCTAATACCTACTTTGCATGAGGACTGGAGGAGACGTCTATACAGTGCCTGACACACAGACAGCTCACCATAAATGTCCATAATTTTTAGAGCAGCCCCAGGACATACACCACCTATTTCGATGTTTAGTCTAGTTCTCTTTCCATTGCACCAATGTTCCCCAAAATGTCATACAAGTGATTTCGGGAGGCATAGAGATGGATATTTTTATTTTCCTGCAATTTATTTAACACCGTTGTTTGACAGTGACCTTCTGTTAATGGTGAGTGATACTGTCTTTTCATTTACCCGAGTAGTGTAAAGTTCATCCTCAGACATAAGTGCATTCAGGGTCAAAAGGTCGTTGATTTACAAAAATTATTAAGTGCGTAATAATAGAGGTGGTGGAGGAAAATGGCAAATATTGTGCAGGTGGCTTGTAAATGGCTGCGTGTTTTGCATACGGTACTTCTTCATGCCGTCCTGTGTGATCGGGCAATGGCTTCTCCGGAGTGGGCAGTCCAGTCTCAGCTGTGTAGGTAAGCACATCAGCACCTCCCGTCCAGCGGCTTCTCCGTGGGGTCCACCCTGCTCATCCTCGCAAAGTACCAGACCTCTATGGCTTCTGTTCTTGTTGAAAAGGAGCAAAGAGGTCTCAGCTCTACGAGCTCTTGCTGTGCATGCCTCTGTGTGTGTGTGTGTGTGTGTGTGTGTGTGTGTGTGTGTCTGTCCTGAGCAAGCTGGAAGTTCCTGGAGGGCAGAGACCAGCCCCTTGTCTGTCTCCGTAGAGAGCTGGGCACACGGTTGATTCCCAGTTTATACTTACGGACATATTGAGGGCTTTTTCCCTGCAGGTATCCTTTGGCTGTTTTGGGGAAACTTAGTGTTTTACAGACTTCTGTCAACATTTATAGAGTATCAACAATGGGAATGATAGAAATGTGGCATGCATGTTTTGGTGCTCCCTCCGTCACTACCCCGTAGCCATGGCCGACGTCGCAAGTTGATGACAGAGGTTTTTCTGACGGGGTCAGCCTCAGAACCCTTCCGAAAGCCCCTTTGGATGAGTGGAGTTGACACGTGACATGAAACCTTTCGGTCATCCCTGACCTACAGTGTGCCAGGGCAAGGATGTGGGGACCACAGCATAGTTTTCAACTTTGTGTACGTGTCTAGGACAGTATTTCCTTGCAGGACCCCCCTTCTCTCATGACACTGTTCAGTTCAGGATGGGAGGGCTTCTTGGAGAGGCAACGGAGAGGCCGACCCACCTCCCAGGCTATTGGCCTTCTCCCCATTTCATCACTGTGGGAGTCCAGAAGAGCCTCTGCCTGAGTGGTCACAGCAGGGGAAGAGGTGTGTCTGTCTTGCTGGCGGACGCTGTCCCTGCCCTCACGGCGTAAGTGCTGTGTCAGCAAAACCTGCCCGACCGTGGATCTTGAGATAGCAAAGGGCAAATGGTGAGGTGTGAGCCCAAGAGCCCTCGAAACCCCTCCGTGACAGTTGCGAGGTGGTGTGACAGTGTACTTACTCTGGGGAGGAGAGAAGGCTGGAGTCTGGGGTGGCAGTGGGGTGGGGAGGAATCCGCATGATGGGGAGAATTCCCAGCTCTATTCAATTCTGTTTAGTTCGAGAGACATTTACTCAGCATGGACAGTGCCAAGTCCTGTGCCGGGCACTGGGGGGACCCACATTCATTCATTCGACAAAACTCTACTAAGCCCTTACTATGTACCACATAGTGTGTGGACCACTTGTGATACAGAGAGGGACAAAGGAGCCCAGGCCCTGCCCTTATGGGGCTTACATTCTTTTGGTAGAGAAATGCGGATACGTACTGTAGCAGGCCAGCTAGGTAAGGCTGTATTCCAACCACAAACCGAAGATTTCAGTGACTTGACATGACAGAAGTTTATTTCTTGGTCACTCAAGTTTATTGCAGGTCAGGTGGCTCTTGAGGACTGCTGTCCCCCCTGTGTTGCTTGCTCTGATACTGTGACATGCTCCCTGGTGACCACAGTGGAGGAAGAGAGAGCACAGAGAATTGGGCTTGACCTCCTAACTGCTGTCACTTGGAGGTGACATGCGCCACTTTCACTCGCGGTTCCTTGGCAGAAGTCAGTCACATAGACACTCCTAACTGCCAGGAGCTGGGAAGTCTGATCCTGCCATGTTTCGAGATGATGGAGGACCGGAAATACTGGTGAGCAGCGGAGGCGTCTGGCACAAATGTGTGTTTTCAGGCTGGGATGAACGTATAGGAAGAGAATAGAATTCCGTGACAGAGTGCGTGTTCGTCTGCTCAGGCTGCCGCAACCTGGAGTGGCTGAGACTACACGCATTTTTCTCACAGTTCTCAAGGCTGGAAGTCCAAGATCAAGGTGTTGGAAAGCTTGATTTCTTCTAAGGTTTCTCTCCTTGGCTAGCTTCTCACTGTGTCTCCACATGTTTTTTCTGTTTTGTTTTTTCTCTATTCCTGCTTCTCTGGTGTTTTTCTTCTTACAAGGACACCAGTCAGCTTGGATCAGGGCCCACCCTGAAGGCCTCATTTTAACTTAACCACTTCTTTGAAGGCCATGTCTTCAAAGATAGTCGCAGTCTGAGGTACTGGAGGTTAGGGCTTCCACATACAAAATTTGAGGAGACACAGTTGAGCACATAACACAGTGTAACCAAGGGACTGAATCTTGATGTGGCACTTAGGAAAGTGAGGTCGGATGGGGAGCTGGAGGATGAGAAGGAGTTGGCGAAATGAAGAGTAGGGAAAGAGTGTTCAGGGAAACGGACAGCAAGTGCAAAGGCCCTGTGGCCTGGAGCCGATGCAAGGAGACCTCACAGTCTAAAGGGGAAGAGGATCCTAAGATAAGATTATTTTACTCTCTTGGTGTGTGAGTATGGAGTGGACAGGGTGGTGCTGAAGGTCAGGCAGTGGGGAGGGTTGGTCGAGAAGGTGCTTGAGCTGGATCTTGAAGAAAGTGTGAGCATCACCTGGTAAGTCAGTTGAGGTGGAATCTTCCCAGGCAGAAGGATCGTCAACAAGAGAGGAATGGTCTGAAAAGTCTGAGTCTCCACAGCAGGCGGGGGTTCCCTGGAGAGAAAATTACAAAGTGAGAGGAGGGCAGACGAGCCTGTGGGTGTGAGCAGCCCCCAAGGATTTGCTATGGATGGTGGGATGCCCGCCGTAGGATACCACACGCTCTGACCTCCCTTCCAGGAGCTGGGGTACCTACCCAGCATACAGGCACAACGGAGTGAGGGCCACATGGGGGAGGGAAAGCTGAGGAGAGATAAATGGTAGTGGGCAGTGGGTGAACGACAAGGAGGCCTTTTTGGGCTTGTTGGTTTGGGCTGAGAAATGGGTATGAGTACACGTCAACCAGTAGAGACAAAGGCTGCCCGTGGGTGCGCAGTGCGAGCACGTGGGGTTCTTGCAACATGGCCCTCTTGAATGCAGCTCCTGTTAGAGAGATCCCTGCAAGGGGCTCACGGTATTTGCCTGAGAGCCAACCTCAGCCCAGACTTGGATCTGGGGTCCCGGGCCCCAAAAAGGAGTCAAAAGAAAAGATTATCAGACATTTCCTGCTTCTCAATTCTGCTCTGAGACAGGGCTAAGCTATAGCTAAAGTCTTGGGTGTTTGTGAACTTTCTTTTTTCAAGGCTCCCTCGATCCAGTGTGCATTTCTCCTATTTTGGGGCCAGGACCAGGGCTAACATACGTTGAGGATTTACTATCTTCCAGATATTATCTTAAATGTATTGCACATATTAACCCATTTACTCCTTGTGGAAACCCTGAGAAGGTGGGGATTCTAATTCTTTTTATATATACTTTACATGTGATGGACCTGAGGCACAGAGAGGTTAAGTAACTCGCCCAAGAACACCCAGCTAGTGAGTGATAGGGCCGAGGTACCAGCCCCCACGGGCTAGCTCTAGATTCCCTGGAGCTATGTGGGAGCTGCAGTCTTCGGCTGGGGTTAGGGATGAGTCTGGCCTGGCGGTTCTTGAGGGTACCAAGAAGCCCGGACGATGCATTGTTCTGTCTCCTGCTGTTTCAGAGCCAGCAAAGGACTAGTCTTAACTGCTGTGCTGTGATACGTTGAAGCCCCTTGCTGCAAACAGTGCGTTGCTTCTTCACTCAGGCGAAAATAAGATTCCGGTAGCAGTGCCAATGTGTGTGCGTGCGAGTTTCCCTGTACCAAGACATTCTCCAACACCAGTTGCGTGTCCTGTGATTCAACCCCATTCTGACGCTATCTACCTGGAGATGGCATCAGATTCTGCAGGCCAGGGGCCCAGTCCCCCAAGACCGCCCTGCCCTTCGTATGCCAATTGCAAGTCCAGGTTGTCACCTGTGCTTCTGACCGACCGGCTACAAATCAGAGGGGCCCCGACCCTCTCCTTGGGTTGGAATAATTCGCTAGAGTGGCTCACAGAACTCAGAGGAACCTTTTACTCACTAGATGACCAGTTTATTATAAAAGGATATAACCCAGGAGCAGCCAGGTGGAAGTGACACACAGGGCAAGGTTTGCCGGAAGGGGCTCGGACCTTCCGCACCCTCTCCAGGCGCAACCACTGTCCCTGAACATCCACGTTTCACCAGCCTGGAAGCTCTCCAAACCCCGTCCATTTGGGGTTTTTATGGAGGCTGCGTTACACAGTCACGGTTCATTAAACCATCGGCCACTGCCAAACGAACTCCCTCTCCAGCCCCTCTTCCCTCCCCTGAGCTCAGTGGGACGGGACTGAAGGTTCCAACTCTCTAATCACGTGGTTGGCTCCATGGTCCATAGGCTCCCAGTCTTAGGTGCTTCCAGAAGTCATCTCATTAACATAACGAAAGACACCTTTACTTCTCTCCAAGAGTAGGAAATTCCAAGGGTTTTAGGAGCTCTGTGCCAGAAACTGGGACAGAAATATTTCTTCCTATAAATCACAGTACACACGTGTGCTCCCTGGGAAAGGGCTTTCATTTTCCCTTTGTTGTGGGCAGTTAGTATTTAAGGCCAAGGTCTACCCCCTGCTCCGGGGCTCCTGCTACCCTGAGGCCAGCCCGGGGCTGCACCCTGGCCTTGCTGGGGGCACAGGGTGATCAGAGGCAGGGCAGCAGTGCTGAGGGAGCAGAAGGCTGGCTGAGGACAAAGCTGAAGCTGACACCCCCGCCACCCCCTCCCCCCATGGGATGTACGTGACCTTCCTCAAGCACTCCTGGCTGCCCTAAAGGACAAAGAAATAGTTCACCTCTAGAGACCACAGTCCTGCAAGACTTGAGTCTCCCTCAGTTTACAAATGTCTTAGCAGTCTACAAGAACAAAGCTAGCAGTAACCTAGCTTCCAGAAGGGAATGTAGATACAATTAAATGTCTTTATAACCTGCAGCCCACAGACAGATACTTGAAGGGGCCAAGTATACTGCTCCTCCAGGAAGTTCCCAACTATCTTCACGTGAATGGCTTACCGGAGGGGGAAACAACCTTAACTTGACAATGGCAAGGCCTCTGGTATCCTGTTAGTCTTCTTTAACGTATGAAAGTACTTTCTTGAAACCTCCCTTTTTCCTTACCTCCCCCAACCCCATGTATATAATCAGCCACCCCTCACACCCCGGGGCAGCTGCTCTTTCTGCCCACAGGTCCTGTCCCTGTGCTTTCACAAACCACCATTTTGCACCAAAGATGTCTCAAGAATTCTTTCTTGGTCGTCAGCTCCAGACTCCACCGCACTGAACCTCACCAATATCCCACAACCTCATCAGCAGGAAGGGCTTGGAAAGGTAACAGGGCCTGTCTACAGCCTAGTGTTCACGGGGGAGCATCATGTGGGAATAGCAGCCTGAACCCAGACCCTGAAGAACTTCGTAGAAAAGAGAACTGCAAGTCAGTATGAAAGTTGGGTTCAGGGCACGGGACAGATAGCTTTCAGCAGAAGGTGTGAGGCATGCACTTGAGGGATGCGGGTCGGGTGTCTGCTGCACGCCTGGGCACTGTTCCATGCCCTGGGGAGACAGCAGTTTCCAAGATAGGGCTTGCGTTCCAGTATGGGAGACAGGGAGTTAACAATTGAATAAAAAGGTGAAAACAGATTATGAGAAAGGGTTTGAAGGAAACGCAGATAGAAGCCGTGACTGGCTGCGCTGAAGGAGCTGGGCGGTCAGAGGTGGCTTCTCTGAGGACGGATATGAGAAGACAGCTCTAGAATGTTCCAGGCAGGGCAAGGGCAATGTCCCTGAATCTGGACCAGAGCAGTTGTGTGCAGTCCTGGAGATGTGGCAGGAGGAGTGGGGGCTGCGGATGGCAAGGGAGCGGGGCCAGACCTCATGGGGCGTGGGGGGGGGGGGTGCAGGGCAAGTGCACCGGGAGCCATTGCAGGGCTGTCAGAGGACCATGGTCAACTCTGCGTGGGGATTGCAAGGAGAGAGTGGCAGAGGGTGGGGGTAATGATGGTAGTGCTTGCAGTCGCTCAGGGAGGCTTGCTACCGTAAATGTCTATTGGGAGCTGGACATTCATTTGTAGTCGCCTGGGTCTTGGGTGCTTGCTGCACCCCACGCCTCGGCTGCCTTCTGGAAATCGTGAATCAAGGGTGCCAGTCAGCGGCGAATGGTCAGTGTTACGGCAGTGGCCAGGGGCCAGGGTTGGGGAGCCTCCCAGGGCAGCTACCAGGACTGGATGTTTCTAAGAGGTCAGCGAGTGGGTCAATTGGTCCCTCTGTAGCAGCAGGTGGCATGCTGGTTGGGCTCAAGGAAAGGCATCTCTTCAGACAGGTTGGAGACCCCCCAGATGCTGCCATAGACCCAGAGTCCTGGGCCCCTGTGCCGTACCGGGGGAGATACTGGCGTCAGCGTGCCCAGCCAGCTGGCAAAGCGCTGCCTTCCGGTTCCTCACATTGGCCACGTCCCACCTGTGAGAAGTGGAAAAAACAGTTGGGTTGAGCAGCAGGAGACAGAGACAGATACCGGCTGCCTACTCTCCTATAATATGGCTTTCAAGCTTCTACTTAGTGAATTGAAGAGGGGGTGGTCCAGGTGGAAATAGTCTCAATATTATTATTACTATTTTATTATTATTGCACAATTAATATTTTTAAACACTTACTGTTTGCAACCATGCTAAACCCTTTACACAAACGATCTCATCGCCTTACAACAACCTATCAGATACATACTAGCATTACCCCGACACCCATTTTATAGCTGTGGAAACAGAGTCCAGGGTCAGTGTTCAAACCAGTCCCTGACCCCAGGGCTCACAGGATTAGCCATACCCTTCCACAGGTTTTAGCCTAGGCAGGAGAGGGGGCCTGCTGGGGGGGGGGAAGGGGACCCTTTGGACATGCTATTTGGGGACACTGCTGCAGCTGAACTGGCATGAGATTAGTGGGAGACGATTGAGGTTGAGATGACCCCAGAATATGGAGAGCCAGGGAGGATTCTATCAGAGAACAGCACAGAACAGCCAGGAGCCCAGGACTGTCGGGCCGCCGCAGGGACGGTGGAGTGCTGCTGGGGACAGCAGTCGTCTCTGCCTGCTCAGCACTAATCCTCCTTCTTCATTTTTCATTTAGGTACCTGACTCCTTCCCACCCTTATCCATGGGGTGTGATATGACTCTCTTCCCATCTCAAGGGTGGGCACCATGATGGTGATAGTCAGGACTTTGCGGAACCATCAAGAAAGAAGTGTTCTTTTTCTGCTGGGGGTCTAAGCCAGTAGGATGTGAACCCAAAGGTGTGGTTCGCTGTGTTGTCTGAGAGTCAAGCTGATTCTCTTTTCCCAAGACAGGGAAAGGCACAGAAAAAAAGCAGAGCGGAGACACAGGGAGAGACAGATTCCTGATAAGACTGAGCACTCCTGGGAGTTAAGGTTATGCTAAAACGGTAACATGATCCCCTGTACTGCTTGAACCCGTTTGAGTCGGATTCCTGACGGGTGCCACTCTCCAAAACCATCAGGCCCATTTCAATGGGAACCCGGAATGTGACTTCTCCATTCTGCCTACCCTTCCTCCCGGACTCTCTAGTCAAGAGGTGTGTGTGTGTGTGTGCGTGTGTGTGTGTGTCTTTATGTGTGTGTCTATATATGTGTCCACATGTGTCTCTGTCTGTGTCTATATACGTGTCTGCGTGTGTGTGTGTCCATGGGTGTGACTCTATGTGTGTGTGTATGTATTTCTGTGTGTGTGCGTCTGTGCGTGTGCGTGTAAAGAGAGTTGTAGATGACGCTGGTGCTCAGATGGGCCTGTGCTGCACTGGGAGGCTCTGGGCTCCAGGTTCTAGAGCTGTGGGGAGGCCTGAGTTATAGTAGAAGTGACAATGTTGGGTTATGCTCTGTAGGTTCTTGACCCTTTTTTTCCCCTTTTCGCAGTGGCTGAGTCCAAGGCTCAGGGCCAGATCCGCCCTGTGGTCTCAGTGAGCACTAAAGGGTTTTCTTACCTAGAGTCATGGGACTGGTACAAACAGCCCTGGGCCAACATATCTACACCGCCCCCCCCCCCAGGGATTTTCCTGCTTTTATGTCTTTTTAAGAAAAATAATTCTCAGCCTCCTTTAATGATCTAGACCAGTGGTTCCTAAGCAAGGGTCTCCTAGTCAAACTGAGCCCAAAGTCATGTCTTGTTTGGCTTGAAGAATTATTAAAAATAGTTAAAAAAAAAAGTCTCCAACTTTGAAGAATCAGGGAATTCCATCTCCAAAAAATATTCCTATTTCTGGGATCTCTTGAAAAAAATGAGAAGGTCTGAGAAGACCAGGCTTGTATCACCAAACAGCACTGGCTAGCTGGAGCTGAGGAGTGGGGCGTGTGTTCTCTTGGCTCTACCATGGACCCCTGCGTCCCTTGCTGGCGTTGGGCACTCACACCTGGAGCTGGCCAGCATCTCTCCATGATCTTACTGCCTGGCCCCTGGAGGCCTCTGATTTGTGACCCTGGCTCTAGATATAGAGAACCCCTGAATATCAGAGCTGAAAAGGATCCCAGCAATAACCATGTTCACACAGAGAATTGAAAATCGTGGTGGGGGACCCTGCGTTCCCACGCGCCTTCCCCAGGGAATGATCAAAATCGCTATCATCAGTCAAGCGACTGTTATGGGCTCGGCATTGCATGTATGTCATGTCAGTAAATTATTACGTCTCACTCTGTGTGTGTGGCAGAGGAGAAAACGGAGGTCAGGGAAGTTACATAACCTATACCGTGTCATAGAGAAGGCAGCAGAAATGGGATTTGGGTCTTGGTCTTCCTGATTCTATTTCCGTCAGGTGGCAGGTTAGACCAGCTATATTTGGGTGCCTTCTGCCTTGACGCTTCTGGGGGTCTTGATCTTTCTGAAGCATTTCTCCACTTTCCCTCCTTCTCTCCCTTGGACTGGGACAGGACCACACTGCTTTGCTGTGGAAATGTCCCTGAGATGAGCCTAAATGCTTTTGCAACTCTTGGCAATTTTCAGAATTGTCCAGTCCAACTCCAAATCGAGGGTAGAGGGAAAGTAGCAGAGTGGGCAGAGGAAAGTAGCTATAGCAACGACTGCCAGCAAGGACAGGTGCAATTTAACCTCAATTAATGGTCTCTCTACACACAATTATAATTTAGTGTAAGAAGTCAAAGTAGCAAAGAAGCTGTATTAAGATTCCTAGTGAGTTGATAGTAATTACCAAATAATCGTTATGGGAATGAATGGGGTGGTCATTAGGGAAGGGTTTTATTAATTTTTAAAAAATCTTTGGGAATGAAGATCAAGGTCTCATATCCATCAGTAAAATATCCGAGAGCCACAGATCCACAAGACATTGGAGTAGGGCCTCTGGAGATTGCCTGAGTCTCACCCCTGCCCACAGGAGAGATCAATAAACCACCCTAAGCAAGACTCAAAGAGGGCCACTCACCTCTGCTTGCCCACTCCCAGTGCTGGGAGGCTCAGAACTTGAGCTGTAGATGAATCCATTTTTTTCTAGATTGCTCTTTGGCGTTAAGAGCATGGGCTCTGGAATCACACTCTCTGGATTCCAATCCTGGCTCTACCACAGGCTTGTGCTTGTTCCCAAATCTCTCAGTGCTTTGGCTTTCTCATCGGTGGAATAGGAGTAATCATGGTACTTCCATGTCGGGTTGTTGTAAGGACTCCAGAGGTAATATATGCAGAGCTCCCAGCGGCAGGAGCGCCCGGTGAATGTTACATGCAATATAATATTTTCATTATTACTGTTATCATTACCCTTAAAGTGAGCTCTGTCTCACTGTATGATGCTTGGAATCACAGAGCCATTTCTGTGAGAGCGGCGGTGACTCCTGGGGCCCTCACCTTCACCCCATCTTCCATCAGCGCGGCCTCGGTTTTATCTGTGTTATGCTTTTGGCTTCTGTAGATTCTTTAATTTTGAAGGAAGTTTCTGTAGCTAACTCTTTGGCAGAATGGATCTTGTTTGACTCCATTTTACAGATGAGAACTCTGAAGAGCAGAGAGGGACAGGCAAGGTGGACTTAGAAAAAGCATACAGGATACCCCATGACATTTGGGAGTCAGATAAGCAAATAATTGTTTGTGTTAGTATGTCCCAGATATTGCATATGGGATATACTTATTTACCTGTAATTCCACTTCCGTGGTTTATCTGGCAACCCTATGCCCAGGTCACATGACAAGGGGTTTCCAGAGATTGGGACCAGGACCCAGGTCTTCTGAGTCTCGTTTGCTGCTCTTGTCATTGGACTGGAGGTTTCAAACACATGGTCTGTGTGCCTCCAGTTCCTTCTTCCTGTGCCCAGGGCAGACCGGGTTCAGGAATCATGGAGTTTTTTCCTCCTGAGCCTCATCTCAGCCTCAGGACTGTTTGCAGGAGGCCACAACTGTTTGATCAAGGGTGGCCTTCCATGTGAGGTCCATTTGCTGTCCTGGCACCCGATGATGCTGTTAAGCCCTCAGGGGTCTCACGGCATTAGTCAGTCTACACCTCTCCAGTCTGGTCCAGTGGTTGTACGTGTCTGACCCTTTCCCTGGGGAGCCCTATACCTGAGTCCTAGGACAGACAAGACATCTGTAAAGCTTTGCCAAATGAGCAAGCCTGGGTTCCGGCGGACTTCTGGATGAGAAAGCATTTCTGATGCTTTTTTCCCCAAATAAGAGCAAAGCGCATGAAACTGGGAAGAACCAGGTTCAAATCCGGCCTGGGCAGGGGGAGACCTTTCCACGTTTGAGGTCGATTTGGGGCTTCTTATTCCAAGTGGGCACAAACACTTCTGCCTGTGGGTCCAGGCAGGTATGTGGGTGAAGTGGGCCAGGTGGGTGCCAAGACTAATAGCCAGAGTGTGCCCCCTGTCTTCAGCCCCCTGGGCATGCGAGGCTGGGATTGCTAGATCTTCCCATTTGTCTAAAGAAGCCCAAATCCAGATTTTTTAAAAAAATAAATCTCTTGTTTTGTAAATAATGATTTCACATTTTCCCACGGAGCTCATATAGGCTAGCAAAACACTGCAGTGTTCAGCCCTGGAGGGAAAGGCAGGCCATGACAATTCTTTGGAATTCCCATGGAGAATTCAGGGGCCATCCAGTTCTAAGTCTTCCCAGGCTGGCCCACCCAGAGGCCTCACTCACCGATCCCTGTGTGGGGACAATGGGATAAGGTGGCTCCCACCTCACTCAGAGAGACAAAACAGAGAGATTAATAAAGATTCCAGGCTTGCTGATCCATCATCTTCTGGCACCAAATTACACACGTATCCCATTATCATTACAGAGCTTTTGGGTTAATTGCAAATCAGGGAGTTAAGATTATTAATGTGAGAGGAAGCTTATGGGGGTGAGGGGAGGGCTCAGATCCAGCTGGCTTCTGTCCTGCCCTGGCTTCAGGGCCCTCTCACCACCTGCTGACCTCCTACATCAGTGATGTTCCTGAGCTCCCCCCTGTCGGCTTGTGCACGTGCCTTCGAACCATTTCCTGAGAACTCTTTGTAGCAGGAGCGTTCAAAGCAAATGTGCTCATTACACCTGATGGCGTACAATCCATGCAGAGGAAATTAGTAATGATTAGGGCGTCATTAGAGGGAGATGTCTCTCTTCACCCAAAATATTGACGGCAAAAAACCCAGCCGTGCAGATAACAAATGGATGAGACTCAGACACACAAAGCGCTGTTGTGATGATCAATGTTGTCCCGAATATACCCCAGACGTCTCCAAAACAGAACAGTTAGCAGCTGTTCCAGTTCTTTTCAGCTGTTGCAAAAAGGTATTTGGGTGTTCCGATACATTCTTTCCGTCCAGTGTTAAACCAAACTCCTTAGGACATGATGGTGGAGTGGGATGTGTGAGTGATGTGGGTTTTTATTTTGCAGAGGTCACAAACTGCTGACCTAAGCTGCCTTTGGATACAATTCATTTAGGCTTCATGATGCTTCTGGAAAAAAAAAAATCAGAATATATTGCCTATGTGTAAACATCCAGATTCCTTGCTTCTCTAGCAAAACTGGACTATGAAATAACACGGGGCCCATACCTCTGCATGACAATAGTTAGTGTGAGTTGAGTATTGACGGCCCCACTTAAATGTAACACCAGTTTACCATAGTCTCCACCACTCCCTATTGCCCCAATGGTATGATGGAGTAGCGGTTCCCATTTGTCATAACACTTACAATATCACCACCTAGCCCTCTTCCCTCATTGAATGACTAACTCTGGGCATTTGCGTTTATAATCATATTTGGGTTTATCCTTTACCTTAAGACAATCAGATTGATCTTTCTTGAAAACAGTTTGGATGGTGTTGCCCATTTCCTTCCCTCTATCGCCAAGTGCCTGTAGGATGAAGTCCACACACCCATTCAAAGCCCTCTGTGACCTTCCCTCTTCACCGCTTATAGGGCTCCATGCACCTGGATCTCCAGCTAGCCTGGATTGCCTCCCATGAGCCACACATGATCTCTCACCGCTTAGGGCTTTGCTGCTATAATCCCTCCAGCCTAGAAAACTTTCATGCCCTGTCACTTCCATGGAAATCGTACTCCATCCTTTCAGACTACCTCCCACTTTCCTTTCTGGACCTTAAATCAGAATGGCTATCCAGAGCAACCTGAATGTCCCTCCTCACTGCTTCTTGGTTATTCACAGACCTAGTTACAGGCTTCCCTCTCCCACTGTATCATAAGCATCCAGAGGTCAGTTTCTTCCCTTCCATTGCTGCTACCCCCACAGATCCAGCCGGCTTTGTTCTTCGCAAGTACTCGATAGAGCTCTGTTGAATGGATTCACTGGACACCAGATGAATTTCTTTTTCCTCACACAGTGCGTGATCTCTAATTGAGTTACCAGACTTTGCTAATGTTCTGGCAGAGCATTAATTTCCGCCAAATGCTTTAACTAGGCCTGGTGGTCCTGTCCAGGGCCTGCCAGGCTTCAGAGGTTCGGGTCTCTTCCTTCTTGCTCTAATCTGGCTGTTCCCTTTCACGTGGCTTCTTCCCAAGGTCCCCAACCTGCTGGGGCATCTTCTATCTTCTCAGATTAATCAGTTTAATACAAGATGTGTTTACCAGCAATAGTTTATGAGAGGAGAACAGATTTTGCTTAAATTGATCACCGAGGGCGTATTGAGCAATGGCTATGCTCGATGTTGAAAGATTTCAGAAGAGGACTCATACATTGGTCTTCCAGACAGAAAAGAGCAAGTGAAATTTCACAAGCCACATACACCTGTGTAGCAGTACCCAGGTCGAGAATCAGAACATAGCAGGACCCTGAAATCCCCCCAGGCTCCCTCCTACTCTGTGAACCCTCCCCTAAGAATAACTACAATACTGACTTCTAATGGGATAGACGAGTCTTCCCTGTTTTGGTAGCTTTATGTCAATGGAATCATAGGGTGTGCCATGTTTTGTTTCTTTTACTCAATGCTAAGCTCTTAAGATTCATCTATGTCCTAGTATACAATCCTATCATCCATTCTCATCGCACTACGCTACTATTCAACTATGTGAATATACCACCATTTATTTATTTATTCTGCTGATAATGGACATTTGTTTAGCCCCCCAGTTTTGGGCTGTTATGAACATTCTAGTCCATGTCCTAGAGTAAACACACATATGCATTTCTGCTATCTGCATATATTCCTAGGAGTGGAATTGCTGGGTCACGAATTAGTGTATATTCAGCTTTGGTACACACTGCCAAAAAGTTTTCCAAAGTGGTTGTTACTCATTAATTTTTAAGATTTATTCCTTCTTTCATTAATTCATTCAATAATGACTTAACACCTGCTTTGTGCAAGCCATTGTGCTAATTGCTGGAGAAAATATAAAGATGGATAAGAACTAGTCATGACATTCACCTATTTTAAAAGTGTCAGAGGATATTCATTGCCTGTAGGATAAAATCTAAAAGTGTTAGCTTGGCACAAAAACACTCACTGATCCAGAGTTAAATTATTTCACCAGGGTCAGTCAGGTCATCTGAATGAATGCAGAGAGCTGGGTGGACTATGGAGGAATAAAGCTCACGTATCCCATCTACTTGGGGCAGTAATTGCGAATTTCACTTGATTACTGGCAAGAAGAAGTTTGGACCTATAATGCCACATCTAATGTTTTAGAAGAAGCTGTCTATCGGGGGTTGTTAAAATTATTAATTTTTAAAAGTTGAAAACTATTTAAAAATATTAAAATGTTATGCTCATCAAATACAACACAGGTATATAAGCAGGGTAAGGGTACAGATTACCAGTGTGCAAACTATGCACCAAACTTTGTTCTAGAACTTTCCCTGTACTCCTGATGTGACCATGTGCATGCCCCCTCCAATCCCAGCCCCAAAACCAGGCCTTCTTTTTTGCATCTCTGGGACTTGTATGTCCCATTCCATTGCCCTAATAGGTCCTTTCCCCTCTTTAGCTGGCAATGGCCTCCTCTTCCTCGTGGCCCCATTCAAATGCCAGCGTCTGCCTGAAGCCTTCCTCTCTCATGTAAGCTTCCAAACTACCCTGTCACCTTCCTCTAGCCTAGCTATTTGTCTCACCATAATTCAGTGCTTGATCACCTGTCTGTTTTGCTCACTGACTCCTCAGGGCTGAGACCTGAGAGCTTACTTATCTTTGTATCTCCAACATCTGGTTCACAGGAGGGCCCCACAAATGTTTACGGAGTGAACCAAACACACAGACTGTGCATCCATTCCCTTTTTCTCCAGCTCAGTCTCTGGCTCTGATTTCAGGATGCACCCTTCCCCCATATTGTGGGGGTAGAAACCAGGTCAGAGATAGCCAGGGCCTTGGTGGTGGCTCAAAGGAGAGCAGGAGATTTGATGCCGCCCCATTGGCGTGGGATTCAGGAAAGCTTCCAGTGTAGAGGGTATGTGACTGGAGTATCTGGCTACCATCTTGCTACCAGGTAAAGCCTGCTATTGGAGCCAACTCAGAGAACAGGAGACCTGAACATGGGAGAGACTGGGTCCTAAGAATATCACCGGGGCACCTGAATGCATCCAGGTGTTGCTGTGGTCTTTTAAGTTACATGAATCCATAAATTCTCCTTCTGCTTAAAACTTGAGATGAGTTTCTGCCACTGACAAGTAAGGTAAAGTATACAGACATTACTGATCTACAAAGTGGGGTATACAAACGGCATCAAATATTTACATGAAAATAAGTGTTTATATGCTGAGGAGTTAGAAATCCCATTTATAAGGAAAATTACAATCATGTTGGATAGATGAAAAGCAGTCAGGAAAGGACTAGATACTGCGAAGTATACAGTTGTGGGAATATGTTGCACAGAGTGAGGACAAACGAGACGGAGGGAGAGCTGTGTGCAGGTGAAGTAGGCTGGGACGACTCCTGGGGGAAGTGGGATTTTGTTCATTTATTCACACACACACACAGATATACATGTGTATGCACGTGTGCGTGTGCGGTGCGTACATATGAGCGTAACTTGTACCAAGCGACGTGCTAGCATTGCAAGATACGAAGTTTTGCCCTCAAGGAACTTAGAGTTTAGTGAGAGAGGACAGATCAAAAACAAACAATCAGACACATAAAATAATTGCCAAGTCGTAGTAAGTGCTAGGAGAGACATAAACAAAAAATCGTGGAAGACTCTCTATTGTTTAAAGAGCTCAGAAAGACCTCTTTGAGGAAGTGGCATTTAAACGGATATGCACATTGTGACAAGGGTCCAGCCATGTGAAGAACCAGCCTAAGGGGCATCCATCTAGGCAAGGGAAGCAAGAATGTGCTAAGACCATGGAGTGGAGATGAATTTGGTCTGTTCAAGGAAACCAATGGCCAGTGGGGCTGATGCATGGTCAGTGAAGGGAGAGAGTTCTATGTGCTGTGGTTGGAGAGTTAGGCAGGGGCTAGATCATGCATTGTCTTGTTGGCTATGGCAAATAGTTTGGATTTTATTCCATGAGAAATAGGAAGGCACTGACGGGTCTTGAGCAGAGAAATGATATGATCTGATTTGTGTTCTTAGATCACTGTGGCTGTTGTGGGAAGAATAGTCTGTATGGAGCAAGAGTAGGTGGCTGGAGTTCAGACAGGAAGCTTCTGAGTGCAATATGGTAGCCCAAAATCAAATGTTCGAAATAGAAGAAGGGCACACATTTGGAATCTTTTTGGAAATAGAACAAACATGACTTACTTTTGGATTAGGGATTGAAGAAAGGAGCAGAAGTAAGGATGTCTCCCAGGTTATGGCCCCAGCATCTTGGTAAACGAAGCTTCCGTTTCCTGAGATGGGGAACACATGATGAGACGGTGAGGCAGGTGTGCTCGGCAGCAGGGCGACCATGAGCTCAGCTTGAAGATTTGGCATGGCCCTTGATAAGAATAAAGGATTGAGGCCAGGAGAAAAATGAAGATGACTGAGTTCAGGAGGGAAGATAAGGAGGTGGTTGGCACACGGTGCATAATTCGGAGATGGTTGGACCAGAGCTTCAAAGGGTTTTGATTATCCATGGGATTTGGTCATGTGACCTTTGCTCAAACAAATGGCTTGATTTGTACCAGGGGAAAAGTATCTGGGGAGATTTGATCAGTAATTCTTTCCATGCAGTTAAACACAGCAACTCAAGAGTGAGCGATGGCATCATTTAATAACGCACGATATGCCACTGAAACACAGTCTGGCTAACAGGAGTGATTAATAGCCACATACGGCATCTGCCACTTGCTTTCGGTGATGGTATGGGGAGGGAGGAGACAGAAATTCCCTTATGCTATGACGACAAGGTCTAGACTCTTGTACTTGATTCCATATCAGGCGAGATCCATGGTGTACATAGCCAGATCCTAAAGTTACCACATGCACACACACACACACACGTACACACACGTGTACACACACAGACACACACACACCCCTACCTTGCAAGATCAGAAAACCGAAGTAAGCCAACTGTTCTAACTCTTCGTTGGACATGGTAGATGATCAAGTATAGACCCACGGAGTCAGAGGACATAAATTATAGTCCCATCTCAGCCAGTAAGTCTCCTTCACACGACCTTTGACAAGTTAATGCATCCTCTAAGCCTCATTCATCCACTCATTCTTTCGGAAAGTATTTATTGAGTGCCTACTGCATTTTAGGAAATATAAGGTAGGTAATGTAGGAAGGTAAGGTAGGAAGGTAAGGTAGGTAAAAGGATTTTGTGGCGATCGTAACAGTCTTGGTTTCTGCTCTCACGGATCTTACAAGTCTAGTTGACTAGTCAAGTGCCAATACTCCTGTCTGTTGAATGAGCTCAATGGGCTAGATGATCTTTCAAATCCCCCTTTCTTTGTAAACCTTCTGAAGTTAAAAGCAGGCATTTAAAATTTTAAACTATTTCCAGAGGTTTATAATTCACTTTCTTAAAAGTATCTATTTAGAATTTTTTTTTCTGATTATAAAAGTAATATTTTCTCCTGGTAAACTTCAAACATGACCAGGAATGTGTCAGGTAGTAAATGAAATTCTCCACTGCAAATCCCTGGGGTGACATAGGGAAAAATTGAAGTTGTTACTGTGTTCAAACAGTTCTAAGATCTACATTGTATTTACAGTTCAACATTCTCCAAATCGTAATGTGTCTGCTATTGCTGTTGGCAGACTGCAGTCCTTATGTGGCTGTCAGTGTTTATGCATGCCATCAAAGCTTGCAGCAGGAGTGATGGCAGCCTGGAATAGAATCCTCTAGATAATAATGTAGCATTGTTTTAATAAATTCTGTATCAACAATCCTCCTGATGGCAAAGAAGACAACACCGTGTAGTAGAACAGAGGCATTGAATGGTTCAGCAGTGAACAATAATGCAACAAGATTTGGACTCTAAATATGAAGAAATTGTAGTGATAATGCCTAACCAACTTGCGTACCTTATATTTTCATTTTTGTGTATGTCCAAGAGTGATATTTGATTTTCATATCTAAATATGTATTAAAAGATGCTCTTATTAATTATAAAAGGAAATGGTAGGTTACCAAAAAACTTCGTGGGGTTTATCCCAGGAATGCAAGGCTGGTTTGACGGAATAAAAAGGGAAAAATTATGATCATTTCAGTAGGTGCAGCATAAGCATTTGAGAATTCAAAATCCGTATCTGCTAAACATTCTCAGTCAACTGCAAATTGAAAAGAACTTTTACAACCTGATAAAGGACAGCTACAAACATCCTACCAGTTAACATCATACTTAATGATGAAATATTTGATGCATTTCCCCTAAGATTGCTAACAAGGCAAGCTCTGCCTACTTTTACCATTGTTATTTAGTATAGCCATGGGGGTGCTAGCTATTGGAACAGGCAAGAAAAATAAATAAAAGGTGTAGAGACCAATACAGATGATCTCCAGGGATCCATAAAAACACTGCCAAACTAATAAATGAATTTAGGAAAATTTCAGGGAACAAAGTTAACACACAAAAATCAAATGTATATTTATATACTAGCAGCACACAAAATGAAATGAAATTTTAAAAATAAATTCCATTTAAAATAGCATCAAAGCATAACATACCTAGGAATAAATTTAACAATGATATGCAAGACCTTCTCACTGAAATCTAGAAAACACTGCTGAGAAACTAAAGGAGACCCAAAGAAATGGTGAAATATATCATGCTCAGGGATGAGGGGATTCAATACTGTTGAGATGTCAATTATCCTCAAATCATCCTGAAGATTCAATGCAATCGCAAACAAAATCCCAGCAGGCTTTTTAATTTTTTTTGTTAGGAACTGACAAGCTGATTTTGAAATTTATATGGAAATGCAAAGCCCTATAATATTCAAAATAGTCTTGAAAAAGAACAAAACTGGAGGACTTCTGCTGCCTGATTTTAAGACTTACTATAAAGTGGGGCGCCTGGGTGGCTCAGTCAGTTAAGTATCCGACTCTTGATCTCAGCTCAGGTTTTAATCTCATGGTTGTGCGCTCAAGCCCCTTGATGGGCTCCACGCTGGGCATAGAGCCTACTTAGAGGGCAAAAAAGACTATAAAGCTAGGGTAGTAAAGACAACATGGTATTGGCGTAGTGGTCGACACACAGATCAATGAAATGGGATAGAAGACCCACACTTATGCAACCACTTCATTTTCAACAAAGGCAGGAAAGCGATCGAAGAGAGAGATGAAAGTCTTTTCAATTAATGGTACTGGAAGAACTCTATAGTCATATTAAACCTCAATTCCTACCTCATATCATACACAGCAATTAATCCAAGATGTGTCTTAGATGTACACGCAAGAGCCAAAACCATAAAGTGTTTGGAGAAGCAGGCACAGATTTTATAGACAGATCACAAAAGCAATTTTAATAAAAGATAAAAGATCTTCAGAGTTTCTCAAAATCAAAACTTGTGCCCATCGAAAGGTAAACGGAAGCATATAGACTAGGAAAGCCACAGACGAGAAAATGTGGGCACAACATATATCTGAGAAAGGACTGGTGTTCAGGATGTATAAATAACTCCTTATTACTCAATAATAAAAAGACAAACAACCTAATTAAAAATGAACAAAAGATTGGAACAGACACTTCACAAAAGAAGATCTATGAATGGCTAATAAACACATGAAAAATGGACAACATCATTAGTCATCGGGGAAATGCAAATCAAACCCATAATGAGACAACACTTCACATCGATCAGAATAGCTAAAAGTAAAAAGACCAACAATGTCAAATATTGGTAAGGTTGTGGGGCAGTTTGACCCTTCGGATATTGTTGGTGGGAATATAAAATGATGTAATTATTTTTTGAAAAGGGTTGGCAGTTTCTCATATAACTAAACATAACACGCACGCTGTGACCTAGTGATCTCACTTCGAAGTGTTGTCCCACGATAAATAAAAAATATGTGCCCACAAAAAGATTTGTACGGGAGTGTTCGTGGCAGCTTTATTTGTAATAGTCATAGCTGGAAACAGCCTAGGTGTCCATCAGCAGGAGAATATATAAACACACTGGAATATTCATTCAATGCCATATCATTCGACAAGGAACAGGAACACATTACCAACACATGCAATGACATGGGGGCTCTCAAATACGTTACTTTGAGTATAAGAAGCCTTCCCTAAAAGTGTGTGCACTATATAATTATTCTTAGGAAATTCTAGAGCAGACAAACCCAACCTAGAGTAGGGGCAAAATCAGAGCAGTGCCTGCCTCTTGGGGCATGGAGGTAAGAATTTACTGGGAAGAGGCAAAGGGGGTGCTTTCTGGTGGTGATGGCAATATCTTGGTAACGTTTTGGGGTACACAGATGTATATATTTGTTAAAACTCAAGGAATGTACTTAAGACCTGTGCATTTCATTTATACATACATTTTACAATCAAAACAGAACCTATAAACAAATATTGACCTCCACTTAATGAAATCCATGCTGGACTATTTAGAGGGGAATATATGATGTCTTCAATTTACTTTGACAAATCTCCCAGATAAGATAGATTAATGGATGGATAGACGGATAGATATGCGATAAAGCAAGCTTAGTAAAATGTTAATGATAGACTCTAGATACCTAGGTTCACTGTAAAATTCCTTTAACTTTACTGTATGTTTGAATATTTTCATAATAAAATGTTGGCAATAAAGGAACATTTTTGAAAAAGAAAAAATTTCAGAGGAGTCATTGCCTTTCAGGTGACCTTGTTGTCTCGGAGTCTCCCAGGAGTGTGGAACATAACCTGTATGTGAATGAGTGCTTTGCAGACCCTCTGGGTTTACCCAGGTTGGTCGCTAAACTCTGCAGAACAGGCTGCAAGCATCCCTGATCAATGCCTGCCCCACCCCCACTCTGCCCCTCATTCCTCCCCCTCATCCCGAGAACAGCTTTGATGACCACATAAAATAAGCAAACAGCAGACACAGACGGCACTTTACAGAACTGGCTTAAAAACTCCCCTATTACATATTTACTCCAAACCCGTCAGAAAGTAGATGGCTGCGGGTCTGTAACGAGGGCTGTTTGAAAGTCAAGTGTTCAGCAAATTTGGCCGGCGGGCACTCAGGGAGTTCCAACCTCAGAATCACCAAGTATAGTAATGCCTGCACTTCTGCCGGCGGTACCCAACCCCAGCAACCGCCCTGGGCGCACCCACAGGCTGGGCAGCTGCATTCTACCTTTGAAGCCCACCTATCCCGAATCAAGGGGCTTGGTGGGCAGATCCCACCACAGATGAGTGGGGACAGGGATAAACAAATGCAAGGAAAAGGAGAGCAGTTCTGAAGGGCTTGCTACTCCAATGTGCTTTCCTTGAGGGGAAATGGGGCTAGCTCCAAGCCCAGGAGAGCTGCTTCTAGTCTGCTTCTGGCTGGTATCAGGAGTGGAATCAGGAGTGGTGGGACAGCTCTGGGAAGGAGGGGGGAGTGGTGGGTTACATACACCATTCTCTTTTCTTTTTTTTTTTTTAATTTTATTTATTTATTTGAGAGAGAGAAAGAGAGAGCATGAGCTGGCGGAGTGGGAGAGGGAGAAGCAGGCTCCCCGCTGAGCAGGGAGCCCGATGCAGGGCTCGATCCCAGGACTCCCAAGGACGCTGGGATCATGACCTGAGCCGGAGGCAGACTCTTAACCGACTGAGCCACTCAGGCGCCCCTGCATATGCCCTTCATCCTTTTGGGGCAAGTTCCCTCCCCTCTCTGGACCCCAGACCGCCTTTCTGCAAAGTGAGGGTGTTTAGATTCATTTGATGATGTCCCCATCTCAGGACCCCTAAGGCTCTGGGGTCTAGTTAGAATATTCCTTCAAGCCTAAGAGACATCATGAGTTCAGGTAGCCCGTGCAGCTTGTAACAGCACTTGTGTCTGCTCACTGCGGTCCCTACTCACCGCAGGTCCAAAGTTCTGAGTGGCAATTACAGATATCTCCCCCCCCCCTTTTTTTAAAAAGAATTTCAAGATGTATCTCTTTCATTTAAAAAATACCATTAACGCCTTACAAAAATAGGACACAATGTTGAACACCTGCAACGTGCCAGACTCTTCACTAAGCGCTTTGAATATATTTTTTCATTTAATCAAACCACCTTCATTTCCGGGTATTACGCCCATTTCATAGATGTGCAAGTCGCGGTTTGGGGAGGTCAACGGCTTGCCCGAGGGCCTCCCGCTGATAAGGAACTGAGCTGTACTCCCAGTCCAGGGTCGCGTTCTTTCTAATCTGTTCCATGGCCTCCGGCCCGACCAAATCAACCCACCACCCTGATGTGACTACCGTCGGCATCTTCATAAGTACGTATCACACATTTTTGGCCACAGGCATACAAACCGTGTACGTCTTTGATACATTAAAATGTGAAAGTGAGTTGCTGTTTAGCACAGATGTCAGGTTAATGGGAAAAGAATAGTGGAAGGTGAGCTGCGTTCCTCTGGTCGGAGAAACGCTGGCTGCACAGCCGGACCCCACAGCCTTTGCTGGCCTAGACTGGCTACTGTTCAGATCGACGAGGGCAGGCTGGTGAGGTCTGTTTTTAAACAATAGTTGACCTTAATACTTCTCCAAGGACCACTGTTTTATTTCTAGATTATGTTCAGTGGCTCTTTAAATTGCCAAACTGCTTCTCTCCACGTTGCACCAAGTCGAGGTGAAAGAAGAAAACACAAAACACCGTTTCTCTCTGTGTGTCCTTAAATGCCGTTGAGTTCTATGCAGGTTTTTATGGCCGTTATAAACCCGCCAGCCCAGGCTGGCAACAGAGGCAAGAGCTTCTGCGCGGTTCCACAAACATGGCCGCCATAATAAAGCACGTCTTCCTTGATATTATATTGTATCAGAAGCATTAAATACACATTAACAGGGTGCTTTAAGGCCCTTTGCAGTAAGTGGCAGATGTTATGAATAATAACCCGCAAAATCCTTCTGAATTCTAAAAAGGTGTGTTCCATAAAGCTTTCATATAAATCTTTAATAGAGCTGAAACACATTGCAGTGATTAGAGGAAATCTCTAATCGTATTAAGCTATTAGAGATAACTGGAGCGGGATTGGTAGCCTCAAAAATAAAATAAAGCAAGAAAAGGCACACATCATGGCTAGGAAGGATTTCCTAGTTATACCTTTGGACGGTTCTTCGCTCGAGTGAGCCAGGCAAGTCTGTGTAACACACACAAACACACACTCAGTGTAAAACCCAAACTGCCATAACTCACTGAAATTTATGTAAATGAATATGCATTCCTTTCTATGAAAAATTGGCAACATCTGCGCTCCATTTAAACAACCTGATTTAATGGAGTCACCAGGAGATAAAAGCAGGGTGGGGGTGGGGGGCCAGGGAATGATCTCATCCACCCTCCCCTTGGAGTATCTTGAAAAACAAATAAAATAAAATATAGGTTACAGGCAAACTAAACAGCGTTGAAAATATTGTCCCAGAGGACTCCGGCTTCCCAGGAAGCAGAGGTGTTTAAGGAGAGAGACAAGAACCAGCTACAATAAACTTTGGCTCAATAAAACTTAATTAACCCCTTGGGGCCTTTGCAAGGCAGCTTGTCAGCAGAGAGAGCATGGGGTCCCACTGCCTTCCAGCAAGGGGTTAATCTAGCCTTGCCAGATGAGGGAACGCAGACCTAAAGGCAAGAGGGACCCTATGGAGATGCACAGACATGTGCACACACGCACACACACACACGCACACACACACACACACACGCATGCGTGCACCAAGCTTGGCCATGCATGGTTTTCACCTAACATTGGGAGCGTTAATTAACTGCGAGCCCAGAGGCTCAGAGTCATGTCATTTGAGGGCCGGAAGGCACTTTTTTTTTTTTTTTTTTAAGATTTTACTTATTTATTTGACAGAGAGAGAGACAGCCAGCAAGAGAGGGAACACAAGCAGGGGGAGTGGGAGAGGAAGAAGCAGGCTCCCAGCAGAGCATGGAGCACGATGCGGGGCTCGATCCCAGGACTCTGGAATCACGCCCCCAGCTGAAGGCAGACGCTTAATGACTGAGCCACCCAGGCGCCCCCAGAAGGCACTTCTGAATCTCACCCATATCCACTGTAAGAGGTCTTGCAGCCTCCCCTTGAATGCTTTCAGTGCCGGGGAGCTCACTGTCTCTCATGGTAACTGATGCCATCCCCGATCAATCCAACGGATAGAAGCAGTTCTTCCTTACTCCTGCGTCCTGTGACTGCCGGCCAATAGATCTGTTTCTGGGGCAAGTTCTTGTGCTTTCTTTTTCTGGGGGAATTGAGGATGAGCCAAACGAAATCCAAGAAAAATGCCAAATGCTTATTTTTTGCTTACCGGATGTCTGGCTGACTATTTAGATACAAACGCCTGCTTCTAAGTAGATATTAGGGGTTGACTAGAAGTTAAGGAGTTTTCAATTTCATGAGAAAGAGAATATCCATATGTAATATTAGGTAGAAAGTGCTGATGGCTCCAGGAGCTAAGGGCTGGAGGAAGCCGAAAGAAGATCAGCAATCAGGGGAGGCTTCATGGCAGGGGTGGCATTTGATTTCAGTTCATTGTCTCCCAAGAGGCGGTCTATGTAACTCACGTGAGATGATTGCTGGTTTTAGGTGGTGCATGGGTACATGGTCTCCGCAATTCTTTTTCAATTCATCATCTTATGCCAAGGAGAAAGTGCTAGCGTGTCTTAGCATATCAGACTTCAGGATCAAAGCCCTTGGCAGGAAACGTCTGGCTAAAATCTAGCAAGGACTTTTGTTTTTCTTATATTGATTTTTAAAGTAAGTGGTACTAGTTTTCTACTTATGGAGGTGTTCTGCGGCTTCTTTCAAAATAAATTTTTAAGTTTTAAAATGGTGAATTAATTTAAAGAAGAATAAAAAAGTAAGTAATTCGGTATTACACAGCAAATGAAGAGTGTGGCACGCCCACGACTGGGGCTTGGAAAGCACACGCAGGAGGGCGTCGGAGAAGGGGACGGTGAACCGGTGTCTCTCTGCTCTCCTAACAGGACTGCTTCAAAGCGGTACTGCCTTTGGACCTGGCTGCAGAGAGTCAAATTTCTGTCTCCAGGCCTCTCCTTTCTCAGCCTGCTCCATGGAGTGTGTGGGAATCTGTAGCTCCCAGAGCCCAGAAGATCAAAGGTTTACAGCCAAGTTGCCGGAGGGTGTCCAGCCCCAGGTAATAAAAGTGAGCTAATATTATCCTGCGGCAGGCAGGTTCTCCCGAGCACAGCATATCTGCAGGCCACAGCTCACCTGGGCAGATTGGGGGAGGGGGTGGCGCAGGCCAGACTCCGACACCCCTGCCTGGCTCCAGGGGCCAGGGACCTGGCAGGTGCTCGGGCCGGGCTTGCTTCTGGGCCAGGGCAACAAAAGGAAGGGCCCCTGGTTACTCAGCCTTATTTCTGTCCCTGCCACTGACTCACTCTGCAGTTTGGGGCCTGCCACTTGCCTTCTCTGTGCTCAATTTGCCATCTGTGGGAGGTAGGTTATTAAGGCAGTAATTAGCTTGGACACGGTGATCAATTCATTGGAGAAAGAGCCCATTCAGCTTCTTGTGCAGCTTGGAAATGGGGAGACTCCCAGGATGGCCAGAAAGAAGCATTTTCACACTGTGATTCTACAGCAAAATCTCTGGCCAAGTCTCTTCATTCTCTGTGGCTGCCCGACCTCTCAGCATATTGAATGACAGCTTGACCGTTTTTAGAGCCTGGGGGAACTTACTTCCTTTTGTTCTGTTTCTCGGGTTTTTGGCACAGAGGTCTAAGCCTGTTTTTCTTTTGCCTCATGCTTGGCCTACTACGTCTCTTTACATTTCCCCCCATTTTCCAGAAACTGTCGGGATCCTTCTGAGCCCAGGGACCACTGCCCCGAAGTCTCCAGCTCTCATCAAGAGAATGGGATGTGGTGGGCAGGGGGGGAAGGGGTCCACAAGTGGACCACCAGGTACAGACTCTTCCCACGGACCCTTATCTGGTGCAAAAAATAGAAATGCTCTCAGACGCCTGCTCCATCTTGGAGACTTCTCACAGCCAGTGGGTCTCCTCGGGAATTCTGCAGCTTCATCTTCATAAGAAAGAGAAGTGGTTTTGTAAGTGACTCAATTTTGATCGAGCTCAAACATGGGTGACGCTTCCTACTGGCATTTCTTGTAATAAGCGGGAGAATGTAAGTTATCTGAGAGCATTCTAATCCATCTACCTTTTCCATCCACCTAACCCATCCACCTTTACAAGGCGTCCCCCAGTGCGAGGATTTGCTTACTCTCTATGCATACAGATGTTCCCAGATAACCATCTCTAACTAGACGGGTGATCTTGGACAAGTCACGTGCGGCATTGCAGCCTCAGTTTCCTCATCTGTAAATGAGCTGCTTAAATTAGCACCGCCCATTGGAGGCATGTTAAAATGAGCTTAGAGGTTTTGCATTTTCCTTCTGTTCACTGTTGACTTACCCCATTGGCTCTGAAAGGGGCCATCACATGCTCCCTGGGAAGTCAATAAGCGCTTGTTTCCAGGGGTTCTTGATGAGGAGGGGCTGACTTTCTCTGCAGGGGTTAGGAACCCCTCTACCCAATTCATCCAGTCCAAAAGGAATGTCTGAGTCGGGCGAGGGGAGTTGGCAAATAATTTTCATGAAGTCATTCTCAAGAGTCAAAGCATCCCCGGAACTTCCCTTAAGTGCCCTATCATGGATGGAGCGGCCATCTTTGAATTTCTCCAAAGCGCAACTCCATAGAGATAAGAGAGCTAATGGAGTCACTCTTCTCTGACCCTCTTGAGACATCCTAGATGGTCCAGCTAAACCGCCACGACTGCGTGTACCCTGCAGTGCCTAGGAAAGCACAACGGAGGACGTGGGGTAAGTACAGTGGTATTAAAGGAAGAGCAAAGAGCGCTGGGCGGAGTGTCAGAAATCTCGGCTCTAACACCTTCGTGTTATTTGGTCTGGGTCCGTTGTTAATGTCTCTGGCTGTCACACTCTTGATCTGTAAAATGGTAGAGTTAATAATGCCAGCCTCAGTGGTTTCTCCTGGGGATCAGTTGCGACGATTTGCCAGTGCTTAGTAAACTGTAAGGGGGTGCGCACGTGCGAGGGATTTTGTCCTTTGTCAGAGTGGGAGGGACAGTGCCAGCTGGGGTCCCTCCAGCCCCTGAGCCTCCTGAATGGATCAGTCTCAGTAACATTCCAACACATGGAAAACAATGTGAGCTCGAGAGCTAATAACCAGATCTAAAACGACAGGCTTGAGGAGGGAGGCCAGCCTGGGAAATGTGTTATGAGCTGATCAGAAAGGAGAAAAGAAATAAAGTCATTAGCTTAATTAAGGGGCAGGAGGGAATGATGAAACACATCTCCAGCAAAACCAAATTAAGCATTTAGAAGATATTAAAAATGCATTTGAACTCCACTGGTGCTGCAGTTCTAATAACGTTTTCTAGGGCTGTAGTCAGCTATCAGTTCAGTCTGAGATCAAGAAAAGGTAGCATTTCTCGCTGTCTCAGGTGCCCGCCACCCCCAAACCTCCTAGCTGAATCTTCCGGCTTCTCGTCCCTGCTCTAGTCTTCCAGCCACTCCTTCCCCAAACATCCCATTGGGTCAGCACGTTATGGGCACAGACTTTCAACTCTTAGCAAACCTGGCTGGCAGTTCTGTATTCTCAGGACCCTTGATTTCTTTTAAGGTTTGGGTTCCCAATTTTGAAGAGAATCTAAAAAATTAACATGGTCGTATTGTGGATCATGAGGATAATCTCTTTATATGAGTCTTGTCACATAAGTCAGTGCCCAGGTTTGAGTTTATGATCATATTAGTACGAAGAAATAGTCGTAGTGGTACCACTAGTAGTAATAGGCACAGTAGTAACAGATACCCAGCATTTACTCAACATTTACTATGTGCTAGAGAACTGTTCTAAGCATACAGTATAACTTATTTAATATCCAGCTCTAGTGAATTCCTTACTTTCATTACTATGGATGAGGACATTGAGTCACTGGTATTTCATTTTTGTCCTCTTATTATCTACATAAAATAACAGGATGTGAAATTGTCACAGGCTAATGAGAATGGAATTGAGGTATCCTTAATATATATCATGCATCTAATTTTGTAGTAATTCAAATAGAGAAAAATGGTGGGAGCAGATGGTGAAATGGACCCGACAAGCTCAGAAAACACGGGTGCCACAAGAAGTCCCATATTTGTATATTCCCTCACTAAAACCATCAATGGATCCTCTTAGTTGTATTCCGCAAAGCGATTCTGAATGCATCCACGCCTCTGTTCATCTCCTTTTGACCAGCCCAGCCTTGACGTGGTGATTCAGAGGAAGACAGATCCTTGTGGGATCCCTGGCGTGCTCCATGGAACTTGCCCTGGGCCTGGAAGTCTGCACTGGATTCGCAAGCATTCTTAGGGGGGAATTCAAGACACAGAAGTCACCTGAGCAGGGAGTGGAAAATGAGGGTAACGGACTTAGGGAAAAGGAGAGGTGCGAGGCCTTCAAACCCTCTCAAACCACAGGAAGAACCCAAAGGTTCTTTAAAAGGCCAAGGGTTAGGCTTCATGCACAAAAGGGTCCTGAAACTCAGCTGATGTCTTGCTTTTCCTCTGTCCTGAAGCTCTGCCCTCGTGTGTCTGCTTCACTCTGAGGCAGGCCCTTTTCACAAGGTAGCCCTGGCAACACCAGGCTGCTATCCTCATAGCTCAGCAACCAGTGTGCAGACTGTTCTTCTTTGCCAGTAATTCCCACAGAACCCTCCATCTTACCTCAGTTAGCTGACTCAAGTCGCGTCGCCATTCTGGAGCTGATCCCAGGGTCCAGGGGGATGACATATCCTGGATGGTCAGGACTGAGTCAGGAGTCCCTTTGGAAACTAGAAGATAAGACCTACATGCACCAATGGACCAAGCGTGAGGAAGAGGTTGTTCTTCCATAAGGAAATTGAGGTCACATCACCAGAAAAGGGAAGATTGATCCCAGAAAGGCAAAAGCAGTATTTCTATCACGAGAGCCAATCAAAATGCATTAAACGGTTTGATGGGTTTTAAAGTCTTGGAAGGCCCAGAGAGTGTGTGTAGTTGTGTTCTGAAGACCAAGGGAAATGCTGAACATAACCCCGGGGTGGAGGAGAATTTATGATAAAAACATCCTCCTGGCAGAGCGGGCTGTCGGCCCCAGACTCAGCAAATGAAGCCCAACTTAATTGCTTGCAGTCTTGGATGAACTTCTAACTCTTTAGCCCTAGGAGAGGAAAAACTGCATAGACAACCTGCTTTCTCTCCTTGGCATGCTGAGCCTCTAAGAACGTTATTTAACCTCGATCAGCAGTGATTCCCAGCTGTAAAAATAGCATGACGATCCTTGCCCATTCAGGGCTGCAGGCTGAGCTGGGGAGGGCAGGGTCTCTAACAAAGGCTTTCCAGGTTGTGGGTTGGATGTCAGTTTAGAAATATGGCACTAGGACCTGACATCTGAAGGGTTTAGAGGACCCCCCCCCCCCCCCCCGCCAGCTCTCAAAATACTTGGTGATGTTCTCTCCTGATGTCAATGAGCAAATGAAATTTCCTGAAAACATGCTTTCTTTTTTGGCATTTACGCTTCCTGTGAATCTACCCAAACCGTGATGGCAGTGGCAGGATCTGAGGGCTTCCTGAACTGGGCAGCGGTGTCCTGGAGCAGAGGGGCTAACCCTCTGAAGAAAGGCTTTCCTATGCTAGGCTTGGGGGACGGAGAAGTGGCTATATGGCTGTTCTTAGGGCTCAGAATCTAGTAAGAGAGGAAGAGATGGAGAGAGAGACAGGGAGAGGGAGAGAGAGAGAGAGAGAGAATAAATAAGAACAAATAATTATAAACAATTACTCTCCAGAACAGGAGTTGGCAAACTAAGGTCCATGGACCAAATCCTGCCCCCCCCGCCGCCTGCCTGTTTTTTGCATGGCTCATGAACTAAGAATGATTTTCACATTTTTATTTTTTATTTATTTTTTATTTTATTTTTTATTTTTTAAAGATTTTATTTATTTATTCAACAGAGAGAGAGACAGCCAGCGAGAGAGGGAACACAAGCAGGGGGAGTGGGAGAGGAAGAAGCAGGCTCATAGCGGAGGAGCCTGACGTGGGGCTCGATCCCAGAACGCCGGGATCACGCCCTGAGCCGAAGGCAGACGCTTAACCGCTGTGCCACCCAGGCGCCCCTGATTTTCACATTTTTAAATGGCTGAAAGAAAGTCAAAAGAATAATGTTTTGTGACAGGAAAAAAATATATGAAATTCAAATCCCAGGGTTCATAAATAACGTTTTATTGGCACATGGCCACACTCATTCATCTGCATATGGTCTATGGCTGTTTTTGTGTTTCAACAGCAGGACTGGATGACTAGAATAGAGACTGCGTGGCTCAAAAAAACCTGTAATATTTTTTCCAAAAGAATTTGTTTTGACCCCTGCTCTAGAGGGACATGTTCTGGCCCAAAGGAAGAACCCTTCAGTGCAACATGGCACTTGATCTGGGTCTTGAAAATGGGTAGGATTCTAACAGGAAGAGATAAAATGAGGGACTATAGCTTTAGAGCCTTGCATTCCCATTTTACAGATGAGGACGAAGAGGTCGAAAGGTGGAGTTGGAATTTTAAGCAAAGTTTGACTTATTTCATAGCTCAGCTCTTTCTGACTTGCCTCTTCCGGCCTTTAGAAAGCTGAAAATGACTGGGTATAAGCTGTAAAGAGGCCTGAATACCTTCCTAAGGAGTGTAACCTAATTCTGTACCTAGTGGGGGGCCATCTAAGGCTTGTGAGTTGGGAAGTCACATGACTCAAGTATGATTATAAAATAATTGTCAGCAGCTGCATAAATGATAGGTTGGAGAGGAGGGAAATGACGATGAGAAGAACAGGTAGGAGACCAAGCCTGGAGTCTGGATCAGAGGGAATAAGGGCTTTTTCAAAGGGTACAGGCTGTAAGGAACGTGGGAGACCTTGAGGAGAGATAGCAGTAACAAATGTAAGGAGAATAACTTGATGCAGGAGGTGAAAGAGAGATGGCTTCCTGGTTTTGGGTCTGGAAAGATGGCGTCACTGGAGAAAGACAAGGCTGGTTGTGGAAAATGGTGAGTTCCACTCTGTCTATGGTGTTTGGAATGACCACGTGAGATCTAAGGGAGAGGTCCAGCTGACTGTGCCCAGCCCAAAACTAGGCTGCTTTGACCCTGGACAGCAGTGTGGTAGAGAGGTGGAAAGAGATCTCAGAAAGGAGAAAGGGAGGAAAGTATACATGTGAGGAGAGAAGAGGGACAGGAGTTAGGACAGAAAACAATGCTTTGAAGATCCAGAGCAACTTAACATGAAAACATCACACTTGTTAGTGGGTGAGTGGGCCAGATGGGGTAGTGGTGAAGCTAAGACCTCATGTCTCATCTAAAGGAGACAGCAGTTTCTTAGTTTGAGGGGATATATATGCAGCATTGTCAGATAGGACTTTCAAAAGAAAGTGGAATATTGAATTTTTTTTGCAATATTTTGAATTTTAAATGTTGGCAAGAAAGTCAATTAGAAGAAAAGCCTTGGAGAAGTCAGTCAAACTTCTCTAAGGGCTGGATCCAGCCTGCAGGCCACTGGTTTGCAGTCTCTCACCTAAGAAGGTCCATACAATCTGAAACCTTCTTGGCATCCTGTCTCTACTCCCTCCTGAATCCCTCCCTTGAAGGCTTTCCAATGTGGGGCCCAAGCCCCTCCTCTGAGGACTTTCTATCATGTCTCCAACACTGCAGCGTTTGTGCTGGTGACTGCCCATGACAGATTACAAACTTCTCCAGTATTCCATATTTAAGTCATAATAAACAGAGGTGAGACAAAACAGAAATTCAACAACCACAAAGACCAATCCACAAAAGACATCTAAGGAATGACTTTGTCTGTGATGTGATAGAATAAAGGGGAAAATCCTTTGGGGATTCTGGTTATTGTCCTAGCCCTTAGGAAAAGCTCACACCATACCAGAGGCAGAGATGTCTGGCTGTGCTGAGAAGGGAGCAATCCTGAGAGGACTTTTGAGGGCCAGCCCCAGGGTCCCCGCGTACCTAGTGCTGAGCAGTGCCCGGGTTTGAGGTTCAGTGACTTTTGTGGGCTTTCTCTAGGAAGTCTTCATTACTTCTGTCCCCAGGGGTCCTGCATCTAGAAAGAGGAGCTCTACCTAAGGAATGCATATGGTAGGTGCTCCTTCTATCTTCAGCCTCTCTGGGTAGTCAACCGGATCTTGGAAAAGGCCACTTCATTGTTAGGAACCATCAAATACTTTCTTCTGCTCAGAAGAACATAGTTATATGCAATTTAACAAGCCTTCAGGGAATGCCTACCACACACCCAGCCTTGTGCTAAGGATGCCTGGACATGTGAGATGAGGAGCGGGTATGGCCTCTTTTTTCTCCTCAAGGGCAGAAGAGACAGGCGGCAGAGACTCCACTATTCCAGTCTACGCCCAGAGGCTAAAGGAAGATGAGACAAGTCTGGATTTGAGGACTTGAGAAAAGTTTTCTATTGGAGGGTATTAAAAAATTGAGGTAGGAAGATGGTCTTCATGACCAATCTCAGACTTCTAAAAATGACATTGCGGGGCACCTGGGTGGCACAGCGGTTAAGCGTCTGCCTTCGGCTCAGGACGTGATCCCGGCGTTCTGGGATCGAGCCCCACATCAGGCTCCTCCGCTATGAGCCTGCTTCTTCCTCTCCCACTCCCCCTGCTTGTGTTCCCTCTCTCGCTGGCTGTCTCTATCTCTGTCGAATAAATAAATAAAATCTTTAAAAAAAAAATTTAAAAATGACATTGCTACTTGCCTTGCTGGATTTTGCACTTGATTGGGGCTTACTGCTCCTTCCTTCTCTCCTCTTTCTCCCTTTTGGAATGGGAGTGTCCACCCTATGCCTGTCCCACCATTGTATTTTGGAAGTAGAGACTTTGATTGATTTCAGGTTCACGTCCGGAGGGGAATTTGCTTCAGAATGAATCATACCTTGAGTCTCACCCACACCTGATTGAGATGATATTTAGGTGAGACTTTGGACTTTAGGTTTTTAAGTTGATGCTGGAATGAGTTAGGATTTGGGGGGAGCTATTGGGATGCAATGAATATATTTTGCATGTGGGAAGGGCATGAATCTGGGGGGAAGTCAGGGGCAGATGCTGTGGTCTGAATATTTGCATCCCTCCAAAATTTATATGTTAAAATCCCAACCCTCAAAGGTGATGGTATTAGGAGGTGGGGCTTTGGGGAGGTAATTAGGTCATAAGGATGGAGCCCTCTTGAATGGGATTAGTGCCTTTATAAAAGTGATATCACAGAGATCCCTAGCCACTTCCACCATGTGAAGACACAGGAAGAAGTCTGTGGCTTGGAAGAGGGTCCTCACCGGACATACCAGACCTGGATCATAAACTTCCAGCCTCCAGGACTGTGAGAACGAAATTTCTTTTGTTCATGAGATGCTCAGTCTGTGGCATTTTGTTACAGCAGCCAGAACAGACTAAGACTGACCTCCCAGGAGACCTGGAGGGCTCCTTCCCAAAGCTCCTCAAACATGCCCTGACAGACAGGGCTGAGTCATGCCTTCTCCTGGTATTTTTAAATTGTCCTTTAACTGAATAAATAAAGGACCAAGTCATTAGCTTCTAGAACAGCAGGGTATAGAGCCACAAGACCTAAAAGACCCAGGTGGATGATGTAATTGAGAGTTAAGTAGATAGTTGGATTTGAGCATCAATTCAAGAGATGTTAAAAGAGGTAAGAGGAAACAGGATTGAAATGAGCAAGAGAAGAGATTAGAAGAGAGAAATCAAATTCAGAGAGAGAGTGGGAGAGCTGAGAGTAATAAGTGTTTTTTCTCTTTCTCCGTGTGACCTCACCCAAAGATCGCGCTAAAGCCCTAGGAGCAATAAATTAGCCTAGACTGGTCTTTTTATGAAGTTAATATGCATGTGTACCCATCGCTGTAATGGTGAAGATATGGCTGGGACTGAGAAAAGTTAATTCTCAAAATAAGACTTTGTCTTTACCACAATGCATTCAATTTTAGTTTTGGAGCGCCTCTACCTGCCACAGGTTTAGGTATCCTTCAAAACCATCCCACAGTATTTCAACCCAGTTGGCCGGTAAATCTGAACCCGGAGTTAATCCCAGTGAGTAGCATGCTTGTCTTGACATGCAAGAGACGATTGTGTACACATTTTTTCAGCTTTGTGTTCAGCAATGTCGCATCGGTAGCTTGATTTGTCATGGTGGAAGTATTTACCCACAGAAATAGGTGAGTGCTACAAATAAGAAATAAGTACTCCCCGCACCCCCCTCCCCCAATCCCTGCGATTGAACATTTCCCAGCAAACCACACAAACGGGTGTCAGAGGGCACTGTGGCCTTTCTGACTGGGCAATGGCTCTGACAGTGACCAAGCTGTTGTTTGTACCAAAGCCTCTCAGTATTTAAAGAGCTGTTCTGATGGTTACATCTTACCCGGTTAAATGAGAGATGGGGTTGGTAGGAAGACTAGAGGATCCACTTGAAGGAATTTAAGTCAGATTGAAAGGAGTTATTTTTAGTAGAAGTGATTCTTTTAAGGTATGTGATTGAGTCCAACTTTTCCATTTATTTTCTTATTTTCTCCACTCTGATCTGAGCAACCGATCATGCAGCCAAACTCCACTTACATCTGGTTCTATGATTTGGCAGGAATAGTTTGGAGATAGAGAATGCCAAATAACTCGTGTTAAGATTTAAAAACAATTGGACACCTCACAATATCTTAGGCTAGACGGAATATGTAATGGGTACCGATTGCTCGTCCACATCCTCTCTTCAAGGCCGACACATCCAACCCCCAGTTGCTGCTAATGCCAGCTGCACTGGCTCGCAGCTGCAACCCTCACCGGAAGTTGCCCTTGGGAATGGGGAACTGCCTTACCCTCCTGCGGTGGGGGAGGGGGGCGGCCCTAACAACCAATGACTGGCTGATGCATAATGCCAGCATTTTGTCTCCATTTGGAACAGCTCTGAAGAACTGCCCCAGTTCCAGAATTCCTGGTAGGATTGACCAAGTCCTTAGCCGAAGCCTCATTTCACTCTGTTCAATCCAACCTTCCTCCCGGTCCTATTCGTGATTCTCCCAAGCGCACTCTCCAATCAACTTTCTGTCCACAACTCCCCATCTTACCTTCTTTTCCCAGGGGACCACGCCCTAATGTCATCAGGCTCAAGTACTCACCTGATGCATAGGTCCCCTCCATTCCCCTTAACCGGAGAGGTCCAGCCTGTGTGTTCTTCCAGAGAGAGGGACTTAACTCGGCTCATGGCAGCACCACATTCTGTCGTCTTGCTGAGGACCTCTGCTGTTATTACGCCTGTCCTTAGTTTGAGTTGAAATCCACTTCCCTCTTTAGAAAGAGGTTGATTTTCCAGTTGTTCTAGTTGAAATTGCTTTGGTCTTCTGAGAGGCATGTGACAGTCCCCATCCCTGAGGACCTTCCCGGGAAAGAGAAGGCTTGCTGCCAAATGGGTGCCATTGGAATTCAGAGGAAGGAGGGAGCCCTGCAGGGTGGTGATGGGGTGGCTTCTTGAGAGAGGTACCTCTTGAGCAAGGCTCACAGACAGGTGCAGAATCCGTACGGGGACTTGGAAAACTCCTGTTCAGTGGAGACGCGGGGCACGCTCACCCACTGCAACGTACTTCTGCAGTTTTCTATTTTCATGTTGACCTATTTTCCTTTTCTCTTCTGCTAACACCTTCGACTCTCCTTTGGAGTCTCTGCCTTCAAGTGCACATGATTCAAATGAGCTAGCCACACCGTCAGCTTCAAGGATCACCTTGTGACTCGGGTCTGGCTGGTCAGCTTTTTTTTTTCCCCTTTTGACCACAGGGATGGACATGTGAGATGGTTAATCTCATGGTACCCACTCCTAGGACTTTTATGACAACAGGTGGAAAAGAAAAGCTCTAATTTTGTTCAGTTTCTAGGCTATGTAAGAATGATCCATGAGCTTCTATGGGCCAAACAGAGAAGACGACAGAGTGTACTAGGGCTCTCCAGAGAAACGAAACCAACAGGTTAGGTAGATATAGATATAGACATAGACATGGACACAGATACGTAAGAGGAGATTTATTGTAAGAATTGGCTCACATGCTTATGGAGGATGAGAAGTCCCACAATCTGTTGTCTGCAAGTTGGAGAACCAGAAAAGCCAGCGGTGTAATTCAATCCAAGTTCAAAGGCTTGAGAATCAAAAGGCTGATTGTGTAAGTCCTGGTCTGCATATGAAAGCCTGAGAACCAGGAGCACTGAAGTCTGAGGACAGGAAAAATGGATGTCTCAGCTCAAGAAGAAAGTGAACTTGCCCTTCCTCTGCCTTTTTGTTCTATCTGGGCTCTCAAGGAAGGGATGATTCCCTCTCACATTGGGAAGGGCCATCTCCTTTACCCAGTTTACCAATTCAAATGTTAATCTCTTCTGGGAACGCCCTCAGAGACATACCCAAAAATGGTGTTTATCACCTGTCTGGGGATCCCTTAGTCCTGTCAATTGGACTCATAAAATTAACCATCACACAGAATTTAGCTTAGAATGAGAGTTACAGAGAGGGAGGAAAGGAGAGAGGAAGGGAAGGGGGGAGGAAGGGGAAGGAGGAAGAGAGAGAAGTATTTTAATTTGACATTTTCTGAGCCCTGCCCAGTCTTTACAATTGCATGAACTTGAACCAAAAATTCTCTTTAGGTTTGATCCCATTCGAATTAGATTATTTATCACCTGCCACAAAATGACACCTAACTAATACGGTCATGAAACCAGTACTTTAAAGCTACTTCGGTGTCAAGGTCCCAAGCTTCCTACAGAGTGGGGTCATGTGCCAGCAAACCTGATGGCTGCAGAAGGCTCCCTGGAGAAACTGAGCCAACGATTCCACCAGGAGGACTTTATATGGGCAGCTCCCTAATTCCTCCCGTTTGTAAAAGTTCAGACATATTTGTCTACTTACTACCTCAAGTTTTAGGATCCTGTAGGGTTTTCTTCAGTGATTGGCTCTGTCCACTGGCTCTTCTGCAGAACTGATAGATGAACTGCTTTTAGACCTCGCTTCTCTTCAGCCTTGCCTTCAGTGAATCCAGATGTCCGAGTAACTCAAACAACTACATTGCTGAGGTAGACTTGAAAATGACCTGTTCAAAACTGATTGTCAATTTGCAAATTACCTTAAAATCCGGAGAAATATCACACTGGATTGACCCCACAATTCTGTCTGTGATGTGGGCATTAAGGGGTTGGGGGCAAGGTAAATCTCCTCTGCCCCATCCATACCGCCCCCCCCCCCAGGATTTCAAAGACTTTGATCATTTCTGTCTCAGCCTTTACATTTCCAGAACAAAGGGGTCCATTTTGATCTATCCTTGGATGGCACTCCTGCCCCTACCTCCTTGATCATTTTCGATGTCCTCCTCCTCACTTCCTCCAGTTTCTTCATGTCTTTTAAAGGTGTGCCCAGAACTGCACACAATATTTCCAGAGATCAGAGAATCAGGCTTTTATCTTTACCCATTGATGTTAAAAAATGTGATCATGATAAAATGAATCATTTTAAGGAATTTGTATTGGAATCTAAGCCCAAAGTCATTCATTCCTTCCTTTACTTACTCACTGAGCTGCTCAGTAAGAGATTAGGACAATCCTACCACCTGCCTAGGTTTGTGGTAGGCCTTTTGGGATACTAGACAGGATGGGAAATCACGCTCTTCCCTCCAGGAGTGCATAATAGAACTGAAAATGCAAGACCAACTTGTAAGAAGCCACCCACACTAATGTTTTCTGCTAGAATTTTACACGAAACAGTGAAGTGCTTTTCTACCTATTATCTCCTTTGATTTTCATACCAATTGTATTTTCATGAGGGGCTGAGAGTCAGGGAAGTGGAGATACTCAGAATTCACATGCAAATCATCTGGCTCCAAGTTCATGAGCCTTTCCCCTGGACAATGACTCCCCTTACCAATCACCCAGGGAAGGTCTTAATTCTGCAGTTCTGCCGGAGAACAGTAAAGAACCAAACTCTGAAGTGAGTTATAGCCTGAGATAAATGTGGGAATAAAAAGTTTCCATAATACGAGTACCTGTAGATAGTAGACTTTTGGAATAAAACTCTCTCAGTTTAGAGGTTTTTTTGGGAACCTTATTAATGGATCTAGAATGAGCTGAGTTTACTTTCCATATCATTTTCTTTCTAAGAGACCCCTCTTTCCATTGCATTTCTTGCCATCAGTCACTTCCTCATCCAAATACAAAATCTTGATTTCAGTTGACAAATCTCCCTTTTCCTACTCTCAGTTCAAATTTGAATGACTCTGGGCTCTGGGTCCAGGAGTAGACATATGGCTGGCCCTGGCCACTCAACCCACTATTATCTCCATGCTTCTGGAATCGGTCCGGCGATGGGTACATGATTTATGGGTCAATCTGTGACAATAGGGCCAGCCCTGTAATTTCTGGAAAAGTTGGGAAAAGCAAGTTCTCTTGCTGGTGGGAGGGAAGCATGAGGCTGCTAGTGGCCATCTCGCCCCCATGTGAGAAGAGGCAGTCTGAGAATAGTCACACAGAGGAAAACAGAGTGGAGAGGCGAGCTAGGTTACTGGTGAAATTCGCTGAGCGCTCCTATTCAGCTCTGGACTTTTAGTTATGGGACCCAGTGATATCCTTCCTTTGCATAACCTAACTTGAGTTGTGTTTCGTAATTTGTAACCGAAAGGAGTCTTGACTAGTATTCCCATCCCCATACAAATTACCTCCTGTGACATGAGTTTCTTTCTCTCTTTTCCTCTGT